>NC_053035.3:342805154-343143686 GCF_002575655.3 Aegilops tauschii subsp. strangulata
GGATTGGTGCTTCGGCAAACCATGTGAATGGTGGTAATGGTGGTGGCGGTGCTCATTCTCCGGTCCAAGTTCATGAAGATGTCGGTGCTCACTCTCCAGTCTAAGTTCATCAAGATGGAGGTGACGTTCTTCGCAACAATGAAGATGTTGCTTGATTGCTCTATGTCATTTGAGCATCTTTTGTTTTGTTTGATAGCGCATTTGTAATGCTAAACTTGATACGTTGTATGTTGCGCATAATTTTGGATGTGGTAAACTAATATGATGATCAACTAGTGATGTACATATATGATGGTGAACTAGATATGAACTAGTGATGATGATGAACTTGTTAATATTTGTCCTATGATTTTATTTGCAGTACCATGAGCCCTCTAGTGCGGAACAGATCCCATAAACGCATCCCGCAAAACATTTGTGGGGCGGGTATACATGATTTGTTCCGCCGGAGAGCTCGTGGTACCGTAAAAAAGTTTTGCGGGCGCCCTTAAACGAGTTTTGCGGGATCTGCTAAAGATGCTCTAAATTCATCCCACAAAATCGTTCGCCCTAAAACGATTTAGAGGAAGGATTGCCTCTCTACATAGCAAATCTTACAAAAGTGTATGCGAAATTCAAAAACTTAGATAAAGTTGTGTTCCTGCTAGATAGTTTGTCGAGAACACACCGGAGATCATCTACATTAAAACTAAAACATAGATAAGCTAGATCTAGCTGTGTCGGGGGTGGCGGCTCACGAATTCACGTTGAGGTAGTACTTGTTTGTCGACTGGTAGAGAACGTTGGCGAGTGCGTACTCTTCGTTCGCCGCCTCCAGCAATTTGGCGGCGCCATCTTCATCGGCCGCCATCGTATCCTTCGCGGCGTCTAGCTCAATCTCCGCCTTGTGCCAACTCTTGATGGATGGCCAAAGAGCGTCGCCGAGATCGAGGAAGCGACCCCACTCGCGTCGGCCGTTGTTGTGGGAGAGCGTGTCGTGTTCACGTGTCTGCTTCGAGCGCCACGTCTCGACGACGGGACGGCTAGAGCTGTCCGCCTCCACGCATGCCGGGCGTGCTTGCACGGTGGCGATCCCCTTCCTCCGCCTCGGCCACCACGCCCGCATGCCCCTCCTGCCATGGATCTGAAGGAAATGGACGAGTGATACTTCTCTATCGTATATAGTTTTCCAAACAATTTTGCTCTTGTTTTGCCCCCAAATTTGCATGATTTGAGGGAAACTAACTCGGACTGACATTGTTTTCAGCAGAACAACTTTAGCGTTGTTTTTGTGTAGAAATGAAAAATTCTCGGAATTGGACGAAATTTTGCGGAGAATTATTTTGTAATAAATAAAAAAATACCGGAGCCAAAAACAAATTAAGAGAGGCCAGGGGTGTCCACATGGACAGGTGGCGTGGCCACCATCCAGGCTGTGCCAGGTGTCTCCGCAGTGCCCCTGAGCGTCCTCTTGACCTAATTCCAGCGCTATAAATTCAATTTCATCTAGAAAAAATGAGAGAAACGGTTTTATTGCGTTTTACGATACGGAGCCACCGCCACCTCCTATTGTTTGTCGGGAGCTCTAATCTGGAGTCCATTCGTGGATCTAGAAATAAGGATTCGTTGCCGTTGTCATCACCAACCCTCTTCATCAACAATTTCATGATGCTCACAATCATGTGCGAGTAATTTCCTTGTAGGCATACTGGAGGTAGATTTGAGTTGGATGAAATTTCATATGTAATCATGTCAATTTGTTAGGGCTTGATCCCTAATATCCACTATTATGAGATTAATATTGCCACGACTTTGCTATGCTTAGTGCTTGTCACTTGAAACCGAGTGCCATGATTTTAGATCTGAACATGTTATATTTTCATGAATATATTTGTGTTCCTGATCTTACCTGCAAGTTGTATGCACATGTTATCTTCTGAACCTTACACCCCCAAGGTGACACTGACTGGGATATCGATGGGATGACTTTCACTTGAGGAGTTCATGTAATCACTATGTGTTAATTCTTTGTTCCAGTTCTTTATTAAAAGGAGCGCCTTAATTACCCTTACTTTCTATTAGGACCCGCTACCACGGGAGGATAAGACAAAAGATATCATGCAAATTCTTACCACTACCACGTATGACTATATACGAAATACATGCCTACATATGATTGATGAATTGAAGCTATTGTGTATGCTCTAGGTTGTGATAGTTACATATTGAATTTCATCTGATTACCATCGCTACTTCATGCTTACGCTTTACTGCTATTGCCTTTGCTAAAGTTACTATTGTTCTATTTGCTACAAACTTCTTACCACTACTATTGCTACCGGTACTTTATCACTGTTGCCAGAAAGGTTATCTCTCGGTGTGGTTGAATTGGCAACTCAACTGC
Source organism: Aegilops tauschii subsp. strangulata (assembly GCF_002575655.3). NCBI lineage: Eukaryota > Viridiplantae > Streptophyta > Magnoliopsida > Poales > Poaceae > Aegilops > Aegilops tauschii. The sequence goes on from NC_053035.3 coordinate 342,807,538, forward strand.
CACGGCTTATAAATATTCTTTCGCTCGCCTTGTATCAAATCAATGAATTTGGGTGAAATACTACCCTCGAGAAGACTGTTGCGATCGCTTATACTTGTGGGTCATCAACGGGCCGCCGTCTAATATCTCGCCAGAGTGTGGAAAGGGGGCGGCGGATGAGAAAGGAGACGACGGAGGAAATGAAGGATGGGACACTAAATCGCCTCGCGGCCAGCATATATAGCAGCTCAGGGACGGTTTTGCGGGATGCTCATATACTTTTACGGGCCGAGCCAAATATACAACATCTATTCGGGCCACAAAACAGGCAAATACGCTAAATACGCCAGAAATATGTAGGCCATCAAGGTTACAGAGTTGTTGTAAGGGCATATCCCACGTGCCTCAAAACGTCCACAACTGATCGAGTTGTCCGAATGCAATTTTCTATCCAACGAGGTACCCCATTGGTCCATGGATCAGACGGTTCTCTGAATTCTTGCAAACCGGACGCAAACTGAGGGGGCTTTGCAGGAGTTCGTACCACCTCCACATAGGACTCCGACACCACCATCACACCCAAATCCCCCTCCTGGTCCACTTTTCTTACACTCCACTGATGTCTACTACACAATTTTCTTATTGTAGACGGTGTTGGGCCTCCAAGTGCAGAGGTTTGTAGGACAGTAGCAAATTTCCCTCAAGTGGATGACCTAAGGTTTATCAGTCCGTGGGAGGTGTAGGATGAAGATGGTCTCTCTCAAGTAACCCTGCAACCAAATAACAAAGAGTCTCTTGTGTCCCCAACACACCCAATACAATGGTAAATTGTATAGGTGCACTAGTTCGGCGAAGAGATGGCGATACAAGTGCAATATGGATAGTAGATATAGGTTTTTGTAATCTGAAATTATAAAAACAGCAAGGTAGCAAGTGGTAAAAGTGAGCACAAATGGTATTGCAATGCTAGGAAACAAGGCCTAGGGTTCATACTTTCACTAGTGCAAGTTCTCTCAACAATAATAACATAATTGGATCATATAACTATCCCTCAACATGCAACAAAGAGTCACTCCAAAGTCACTAATAGCGGAGAACAAACGAAGAGATTATGGTAGGGTACGAAACCACCTCAAAGTTATTCTTTCTGATCAATCTATTCAAGAGTCCGTAGTAAAATAACACGAAGCTATTCTTTCCGTTCGATCTATCATAGAGTTCGTACTAGAATAACACCTTAAGACACAAATCAACTAAAACCCTAATGTAGCGACCAGACCTCAAACAGTCTGATCTACCGTGCACCAGTGTCATCCCTGGATCAGTAATGCTGACACGCACAGTACTTGGAGGATTTATAACAGAGTAGCAATCACACACTTATTACATCGAGTATCTCAAGAGAGAAATAAGTATGACAAATATGGCTTAAGGCCATCTAAAACGATAACAGCGGAAGACTTGGAAGATAAGTGAGTCCATCAACTCCAACGGAGTCACTGAGTATAAGACCACGACCTAAGGCACCTTACTCGTCGTCTGAAAAGTCTGCAACATGAAACGTTGCAGCCCGAAAACGGGTCGGCACATGGAATATGCTGGCAATGTAACACATAGAGAGTAATGAACAGAATAATGCTATACTACATGCATATATGGCTGGTAGAAGGCTCTATGGTTACAGTTTTGCGAAAAGCCAATTTTTCCCTACTGCAAAGGAATAAATTTTTTTAACTATCATGGTGGTTGTTAAACATTGAGAATGGTTGACAGCATTCTCAATCCCAATTAAGTATCATCATCAAAACCCAACAAAATTAATTAAAGTAACATGATGAGATTCACATGAAAATCCAGATACTAGATACTCAAGATGTCCATAACCGGGGACACGGCTAACCATGATTAGTTTATACACTCTGCAGAGGTTTGTGCACTTTTCCCCACAAGATTTGATCTCCTCCGTTAGATTTCTCGCACTACATGGTGTTTGAGAAACGGATGACCGAGACACAGTCTTTCATAAGCATTAGCACCTTACGATGGGTAGACAGTACCACCTACATCCCCTACATCTGCTAGTCTACCACTGTAAGAGTTCACACGACCTACTCAACTATGCTAGAGCCCATAATACCTTGTGGCTGCACACGGAAGTTTCTAGCATGAATAATCTCATGATCCCTTTGAGCCTGGGTGGCGGTCCAAAAGAAAAACAGGCAATCTTGGAATACCCAGGTACCTCAATCCACCCAGATGTGTGTTTTAGTTGCCACCTTAAGTTTAACCATTAATTAACAATCTCACATCTGTCATGGTAACACTCAAACCCAATCCATGCCTACTAGCATAGCATAACGATATAAGCAAACGTAGAAGTAACTCCCAAGGGTTTGATAATAAACAGGGCAATAGGTACTACCTCATCTACTTCCCAGAACCCACAATTTAATTAGATCCTAATCATGCAATGTTTGAGGGTTGATCTAATGCAATAAAACTGGGTAGTAAAAGAGGTATGATCAAAGTGTTACTTGCCTTGCTGATGATCCGTGAAACCTAGAGATTCGAAGTAGCAAGCAGCGCACTCCGGGTACTCTATCGCAAACAAACAAGCATACAGTAAGCACTCAACTAATGCACAGGTAAAACTCAAATAAAAGATCTAACCAGAAAGTTCAACTTAAGAACTCCGGTTTGCAAAAAGAATCAAATCAAACGAAGCAACGAAAGTCAAACGGCGAAAGAAACAAGCTTCGTTTACTAATCTGGATCTAAGTCAAATTTTACAGTAGCAAAAACTTGTTTGAGTTGGTTAAACGGAGAGAAAATTTCGAGATGAAACTCAAGGCGCTTGAATCGCCTGATTCCGAAAACGAGCTAAAAGATATACCAGAACGAAATTCGGATTAGAAATCGCGATCTGGAATAATCGCGGAAAATCCAAGAAAAAGAAAAACTGACGAACCGTTTATCGAACGAATGTTCGTTAACAGCAACTAAACGGTGAACATGTTCATTAAAATGAACGGACCGGCAAACGTTCACTAACTAACTAAACCAAAAAAAAAATAAACCGATCTATAAAAAAACCTAGGGTTTCAAAATAAACCGAATCGGTTTACCGGTGAAAACCGGCGCGGCGGCTACCTCGGTCCGGCGGGGTCGGGCGGGGCTCCGGCGGGCTTCGGGAGAGGGCGGCGAGGGGCGGGTGAGGCGGCGGGGTCGACGGGGCGTCGGGCGGCGGCTTCCCGCGGCGGCGGCGTCGAGCTTCTCCGGCGGCTCGGTCGGGGCTTCGGGCGGCGGTGGCTCCGGTCGGGGTGGCGGGGAACGGGACGGCGGCGGCGGTATATATAGGTGGGGGGAGGTGGCTTGGGGGAGGGGGCGGCCTCGGGGAGGAGTCCCGGTCGGACTCGCATCCGGCGGCGGCGGCGTCCTCGCGGACTCTAGGTGGGAGACGGCGACGCGGGCATGGGCCAGCCTGGCTCGGCTGGGCCTCGGCCCAGTCGGGCACGGGATCTCTTTTTTTTTAAATAATTCCGCCGAAACTAAAAAAATCCTAGAAAAATAAATAAAAATGTAAAAATGCCAAAATAAATTTTCACCGTCTAATTAAAATAATTAGAACGAGATGAACCTTTTCTTGGCCCAAAATGAAATTTTGAAAACATGCAATTTTTCTAATGCAAATAAAATTGCAAATAAAAATCCGATAAAATCAAATATTTGATTTTAATATTTTTCCTCCAATATTTCAATTATTTTGGAGAAGTCATATTTTCTCCTCTCATATATTTTAATATGAAATATTTTCGGAGAGAAAAATAATTAAAACCAATGATCCCATTTTCAAAATTTGGGAAAACCCAAATGTGAAAATAACGAAATCCCCAACTCTCTCTCAGAGGGTCCTTGAGCTGCTTAGGATTTCGAGGATTTGCCAAAATGCAATAAAATATGCTATGCAATGATGATCTAATGTATAACATTCCAAATTGAAAATTTGGGATGTTACACCTAATATCACCTAGATACTCCAATGTCACCTCAAGTATCCGTGGATATGATTATACGATATGCATCACACAATCTCAGATTCATCTATTCAAACAAACACAAAGTACTTCAAAGAGTGCCCCAAAGTTTCTACCGGAGAGTCAAGACGAAAACGTGTGTCAACCTCTATGCATAAGTTCACAAGGTCACTAAACCCGCAAGTTGATCACCAAAACATACATCAAGTGAATCACGTGATATCCCATTGTCACCACAGATAAGCACATGCAAGACATACATCAAGTGTTCTCAAATCCTTAAAGACTCAATCCGATAAGATAACTTCAAAGGAAAAACTCAATCCATTACAAGAGAATAGAGGGGGAGAAACATCATAAGATCCAACTATAATAGCAAAGCTCGCGATACATCAATATCGTACCACCTCAAGAACACGAGAGAGAGAGAGAGAGATCAAACACATAGCTACTGGTACATACCCTCAGCCCCGAGGGTGAACTACTCCCTCCTCGTCATGGAGAGCGCCGGGATGATGAAGATGGCCACCGGAGAGGGATTCCCCCTCCGGCACGGTGCCGAAATGGGTCTAGATTGGTTTTCGGTGGCTACAGAGGCTTGCGGCGGCGGAACTCCCGATCTAGGTTATGTTCTGGGGGTTTCTGTATATATAAGAGGTTTTGCCGTCGAGAACAAGTCAGGGGGGTCTCTGGGCTGTCCACAAGGTAGGGAGGCGCGCCCAGGGGGGTGGGCGCGCCCCCCTTCCTCGTGGGCAGCCCGGGACTCTTCTGGCCCAACTCTTTTACTCCATGGCCTTCTTCTGGTCCAAAAATAAGTTCCGTGAAGTTTCACGTCAATTGGACTCCGTTTGGTTTTCCTTTTCTGCGATACTCAAAAACAAGGAAAAAACAGAAATTGGCACTGGGCTCTAGGTTAATAGGTTAGTCCCAAAAATCATATAAAATTGCATATAAAACATCCTAGAAGGATAATATAATAGCATGGAACAATAAAAAATTATAGATACGTTGGAGACGTATCAAGCATCCCCAAGCTAAATTCCTGCTCATCCTCGAGTAGGTAAATGATAAAAATAGAATTTTTGATGTGGAATGCTACCTAACATAATTATCAATGTAATTTTCTTTATTGTGGCAAGAATATTCAGATCCATAAGATTCAAGACAAAAGTTTAATATTGACATAAAAATAATAATACTTCAAGCATACTAACCAAGCAATTATGTCTTATCAAAATAACATAGCCAAAGAAAGCTTATCCCTACAAAATCGTATAGTTTGGCCGTGCTTCATTTTCGTCACACAAAATCCTCCCATCATGCACAACCCCAATGACAAGCCAAGCAATTGGTTCATACTTTTTAACGCGCTTCAGCCTTTTCAACCCTCACACAATACATGAGCGCAAGCCATGGACATAGCACTATGGGTGGAATAGAGTATGATGATAGGGGTTATGTGAGAAGACAAAATAGAAGAAAGTCTCACATTGACGCAGCTAATCAACGGGCTATGGAGATGCCCATCAATTGATGTCAATGCGAAGTAGGGATTGCCATGCAACGGATGCACTAGAGCTATAAATATATGAAAGCTCATCAAAAGAAACTAAGTGGGTGTGCATCCAACTTGCTTGCTCACGAAGACCTAGAGCATTTTGAGGAAGCCCATCATTGGAATATACTCCCTCCGTTCCTTTATATAAGGTGTCTTTATTTTTTCAAAAGTCAAACAAGTGCATGTTTGACCAAGTTTTTAGAAAAATGTATCAATATCCACAATATGAAATTTATATCATTTGATCGATCATGAAAGGTAGTTTCATATTTTATCTATGAGGTATTGCAGATGTTTCTATTTTGTTCTATAATCTTGGTCAAACTCTCAAATGGTTGACTTGCACAGAAACCAATACACCTTATATTCTGGAACGGAGGGAGTACAAGCCAAGTTCTATAATGAAAAATTCCCACTAGTATATGAAAGTGACAAAATAAGAGACTCTCTATCATGAAGATCATGGTGCTACTTTGAAGCACAAGTGTGGAAAAAGGATAGTAACATTGTCCCTTCTCTCCTTTTCTCTCATTTTTTTATTTTTTTTATTTTTTTATTTGGGCCTTCTCCCTTTTTTTTTTTCTTTTGGCCTCTTTTTTTCTTTCGTCCGGAGTCTCATCCCGACTTGTGGGGGAATCATAGTCTCCATCATCCTTTCCTCACATGGGACAATGCTGTAATAATGATGATCATCACACTTTTATTTACTTACAACTCAAGAATTACAACTCGATACTTAGAACAAAATATGACTCTATGTGAATGCCTCCAGCGGTGTACCGGGATATGCGATGAATCAAGAGTGACATGTATGAAAAATTAGCATGGTGGGTTTGCCACAAATACGATGTCAACTACATGATCATGCAAGGCAATATGGCAGTGATGACGCGTGTCATAATAAACGGAATGGTGGAAAGTTGCATGGCAATATATCTCGGAATGGCTATGGAAATGCCATAATAGGTAGGTATGGTGGCTGTTTTGAGGAAGATATAAGGAGGTTCATGTGTGATAGAGCGTATCGTATCACGGGGTTTGGATGCACCGGCGAAGTTTGCACCAACTCTCAAGGTGAGAAAGGGCATTGCACGGTACCGAAGAGGCTAGCAATGATGGAAGGGTGAGAGTGTGTAATATCCATGGACTCACATTAGTCATAAAGAACTCATATACTTATTGCAAAAGTTTATTAGCCCTCGAAGCAAAGTACTACTACGCATGCCCCTAGGGGGATAGATTGGTAGAAAAAGACCATCGCTCGTCCCCGACCGCCACTCATAAGGAAAGCAATCAAAGAACACTCCATGCTTCAAATTTGTCACACAACGTTTACCATACGTGCATGCTACGGGACTTGCCAACCTCAACACAAGTATTTCTCAATTTCATAATTACCCAACTAGCACGACTCTAATATCACCACCTTTATATCTCAAAACAAGTATCAAGTATAGAACTTCTCTTAGTATTCAATGCACTTTATATGAAAGTTTTTATTATACCCATCTTGGATGCCTATCATATTAGGACTAAATTCATAACCAACGCAAATTACCATGCTGTTCTAAAAGACTCCCAAAATAATATAAGTGAAGCATGAGAGTTCATCTATTTCTTCAAAATAAAACCACCGCCGTGCTCTAAAAGGATATAAGTGAAGCACTAGAGCAAACAACAAACTACTCCGAAAGATATAAGTGAAGATCAATGAGTAGTCGAATAATTATATAACTATGTGAAGACTCTATAACATTTAATAATTTCAGATCTTGGTATTTTATTCAAACATCAAGCAAAACAAAATAAAATAAAATGACGCTCCAAGCAAAACACATATCATGTGGTGAATAAAAATATAGCTCCAAGTAAAGTTACCGATGAACGAAGACGAAAGAGGGGATGCCATCCGGGGCATCCCCAAGCTCAGGCTCTTGGTTGTCCTTGAATATTACCTTGGGGTGCCTTGGGAATCCCCAAGCTTAGGATCTTACCACTCCTTATTCCATAGTCCATCGAATCTTTACCCAAAACTTGAAAACTTCACAACACAAAACTTAACAGAAAACTCGTAAGCTCCGTTAGTGTAAGAAAATATATCACCACTTAGGTACTGTTGTGAACTCATTATAAATTCATATTGGTGTAATATCTACTGTATTCCAACTTCTGTATGGTTCATACCCTCTGATACTACTCATAGATTCATCAAAATAAGCAAACAACAGATAGAAAACAAAATCTGTCAAAAACAGAACAGTCTGTAGTAATCTGTATCAACCGTATACTTCTGGAACTACAAAAATTCTGAAATAAATTTGTGAACCTGAGGAATTTTTCTATTAATCATCTGCAAAAAGAATCAACCTAAAAACACTCTCCAGTAAAAAATGGCAGCTAATCTCGTGAGCGCTAAAGTTTCTGTTTTTTACAGCATGATCATAAAGACTTCACCCAAGTCTTCCCAAAGGTTCTACTTGGAACAAACACTAATTAAAACATAAAACCACATCTAACAAGAGGCTAGATATATTATTTATTACTAAACAAGATCAAAAGCAAAGAACAAAAATAAAATTGGGTTGCCTCCCAACAAGCGCTAGCGTTTAACGCCCCTAGCTAGGCATGATGATTTCAATGATGCTCACATAAAAGATAAGAATTGAAACATAAAGAGAGCATCATGAAGAATATGACTAGCACATTTAAGTCTAACCCACTTCCTATGCATAGGGATTTTGTGACCAAACAATTTATGGGAACAATAATCAACTAGCATAGGAAGGCAAAACAAGCATAACTTTAAAATTTTAAACACATAGAGAGGAAACTTGATATTATTGCAATTCCTACAAGCATATGTTCCTCCCTCATTATAATTTTCAGTAGCATCATGAATGAATTCAACAATATAACTACCACATAAAGCATTCTTTTCATGAGCCACAAGCATATATTTTTTATTAATCTCCACATAAGCAAATTTCTTCTCATAAATAGTAGTGGGAGCAAACTTGACAAAATAACTATCATGTGAGGCATAATTCAATTGAAAATTAAAATCATGATGACAAGTTTCATGGTTATCATTATTCTTTATAGCATACATGTCATCACAATAATCATCATAGATAGCAACTTTATTCTCATGATCAATTGGAACCTCTTCCAAAATAGTGGATTCATCACTAAATAAAGTCATGACCTCTCCAAATCCACTTTCACAATTATCACAATAAGATTCAACACCCTCCAAAATAGTGGGATCATTACTTCCTAAAGTTGACACTCTTCCAAACCCACTTTCATCAATATAATCATCATAGATAGTTGGCATGCTATCATCATAATAAATTTGCTCATCGAAACTTGGGTGACAAAAAATATCATCTTCATCAAACATATCTTCCCCAAGCTTGCGGCTTTGCATATCATTAGCATCATAGATATTCAAGGAATTCATACTAACAACATTGCAATCATGCTCATCATTCAAATATATAGTGCCAAACATTCTAATGCAATCTTCTTCTAGCACTTGAGCACAATTATCGGAATCCTTATTTTCATGAAAGACATTAAAAAGATGAAGCATATGAGGTACCCTCTGAGGGAGTCCTGGACTAAGGGGTCCTCGGGCGTCCGGTCTGTTATCCGTGGGCCGGACTGATGGGCTGTGAAGACATGAAGAACGAAGACTGCACCCGTGTCCGGATTGGACTCTACTTGGCGTGGAAGACAAGCTAGGAAACCGATTATGAAGATTTCCTCCTATGTAACCGACTCCATGTAACCCTAGATCTCTCCAGTGTCTATATAAACCGGAGGGCATAGTCCAGATAGGACAGATTCATTACCATATACTCATAGGCTAGACTTCTAGGGTTTAGCCATTACGATCTCGTGGTAGATCACCTCTTGTAACACTCATATTCATCAAGATCAATCAAGCAGGAAGTAGGCTATTACCTCCATAGAGAGGGCCCGAACCTAGGTAAACATTGTGTCCCCCGTCTCCTGTTACCATCGATCCTAGACGCACAGTTCGGGACCCCCTACCCGAGATCCGCCGGTTTTGACACCGATATTGGTGCTTTCATTGAGAGTTCCACTGTGCTGTCGACATAAGGCTCGATGGCCCCTTCAATCGTCGGTAATGGCGTCGTTCGGGGAGAAACTTTTCTCCCCGGACAGATTTTTGTATTCGGCGGCTTCGTACTACAGGCCGACTCACTTGGCCATCTGGAGCAGGTCGATAGCTACGCCCCTGGCCATCAGGTCAGATTTGGAAGCTTCAACTATGTCGCGGATATCCATGGAGACTTCATCTCCGATGGATTTGAGACCGCGGTGATCGCTCCCCTTCTCTCCAATGAACATGACTCAAATCTGTCATCGAAGCACACCCAGGAGATGGATCCTGTTGCTGCAACGGCCCCAGTACCGAAGCAGATCATCCCCTCCGAGGCCATAAAGTCCGCGGCGTTGGAGCCGCACACGGACTCGACATCCTGCAATGCTTGCACCAACGGAACTCCGGACTCGTCTCCGGCTACACATTCCGGATCAAGAACGCTTGCGGACACCGAGCTGGATCGGTTATCGATTTTCGAATTTAGCGCCGCACACATCTTCCAGCATTCGCCTTTGGGTGATGTACTAAATTCTTTGAAGAACTTGTCCCTGGAGGATGACTCATAGTCGAACTATGTTCGGTTCGAGCTAGAAGCGGACGACGAGGAATTTTGCTTCCCACCCGCCACCCACTTCATAGCCACCGTCGACGACTTAACCGATGTGCTTGACTATGGCTCCGAAGACATCACCGGTATGGACGACGATGCCGACAATGAGCAAGGCCAAGACCCGCCATTCACCGGGCGTTGGACGGCCACCTCTTCGTACGACGTGTACATGGTTGATACACCCAAAGGATCTGGCGACGACAAAGAAGAGCCGGATAAGAACGAGCCCTCTGAGACGCAGTCCAAGCGCCGGCGCCCCAAACGCCGTTCTAAGCCCCGTCGCTCAAAGGATGGCAACACTGGCACCGGAGAAAATAGTACTCTGGGCGACGCCGAAAACAATGACCCTGTCGGTGCTGATTTCGAACAGGAGGAACATGACAACACGCAAGACAACCCTGATGAACAAGCCATAGAAGATAACTCGGAGGACGATAGATACCATCCACCCTCCGAAGAGGATACAAGCCTCGGCAATGAAGACTTCATCGTGCCGGAGGACCCTCTGGAGCAGGAGTGCTTTAAGCTTCAGCTCATAGCCACTGCAAGGAGCTTGAAAAAGAAACAGCAGCAACTTCAAGCCGAACAAGACCTGCTCGTCGACAGATGGACTGATGTCCTGGCAGCCGAAGAATATGGCCTCGAGCGCCCAGCCAAAAGCTACCCGAAACGCAGACTGCTACCTCAATTCGATGAGGAGGCACCGGAAGACATATCTCCCTCGCATAATGCGGAACGACCACCACGTGGTCGAGACAGGGCGGCCGACCGGCCACCACGCGGTCGGGATAAAGCGGCAACTCAGGCCGAACAGCAGCCTACCTCACCACCCAAAAAAATAAAGACGAAAGAGTTCGGGGGCACACATACGACCTTCGGCAGACCCTAGACAATAAAGCAGGACATACAAGATCGATCTACGGATCGCGCGGACGTGCCTCAAGGCACGACGATGGCTACCTATTCGGACGTGACAAACCTTACCACGCCCGGGCCGAATGTCGCAGATGGACTCCATCAAAGCTACGCCGCGACGCGGCCCGGTACAGAGGTGCCGCACACCCTCTCTACTTCACGGACGAGGTACTGGATCACGAATTCCCCGAGGAATTCAAGCCCGTCAATATCGAATCATACGACGGCACAACCGATCCCGCAGTGTGGATCGAGGATTTCATCCTCCACATTCACATGGCTCGAGGAGATGACCTCCACGCCATTAAATACCTCCCACTCAAGCTCAAAGGGCCAGCTCGGCACTGGCTTAACAGCCTGCCTGAAAATTCTATCGGCAGCTGGGGGGACTTGGAAGAAGCTTTCCGAGACAACTTCCAAGGAACCTATGTCCGGCAACCAGACGCCGATGACTTAAGCCACATAGTTCAACAACCCGGAGAATTAGCCAGAAAATTATGGACTAGGTTCCTAACCAAAAAGAACCAGATCGTCGACTGTCCGGATGCCGAAGCCCTAGCGGCCTTTAAGCATAGTATCCGGGACGAATGGCTCGCCCGCCACCTCGGCCAAGAAAAACCGAAGTCCATGGCAGCCCCACTTATGACCCGCTTTTGCGCGGGAGAAGATAGTTGGTTGGCCCGCAGCACAAATACGGGCAACGAAATGAGTCCCTCCGAGGCCAAAAATAGCGCCGGCAAGCTCCGGCGCAACAGAAACAAACGCCGAAGCAATGGCGATAACACCGACGATACAACAGTTCACGCCGGATTCAGAGGCTCTAAGTCCGACCAACGAAAGAAGCCCTATAAAAGGAGCAACGGAAAACCATCCAGCTTGGACCGCATACTCGATCGTCCTTACCAAATACATGGTACCCCAGACAAACCAGCCAGCCATACTAACAGAGATCGTCTTTAAACAAGCCAGCAAAGTAAATAGCAGAAGCAAAGAAGGGGAATCACAGAGCGAAGACGACGACGACGAAGAGCCCCGACAGCCGAACACTGGGGGCAGAAGAAATTTCCCCCCCAAATCAAAACAGTGAACATGATATACGCTACACACATCCCCAAAAGGGAGCGCAAGCGAGCACTCAGGGATGTCTACGCGGTAGAGCCAGTCGCCCCAAAGTTCTATCCGTGGTCATCATTCCCGATCACTTTCGATCGACGAGACCACCCAACTAGCATCCGGCATGGTGGTTCAGCCGCACTGGTCCTCGATCCAATCATCGACGGATTTCACCTGACTCAAGTCCTAATGGACGGCGGTAGCAGCCTCAACCTGCTCTATCAGGACACAGTACGTAAAATGGGCATTGACCCTTCACGAGTCAAGCCCACGAAGACTACCTTTAAAGGAGTCATACCAGGCGTAGAGGCCCGTTGTATGGGCTCAATAACGCTGGAAGTAGTATTCCGTTCCCCGGATAACTTCTGAAGCGAAGAGCTAACCTTCGATATCGTCCCATTTCGCAGCGGTTATCACGCACTTCTCGGACGAACCGCATTCGCTAGATTCAACGCGGTGCCACATTATGCTTATCTCAAGCTCAAGATGCCCGGTCCACGTGGCGTCATTACAGTAAACGGAAACACAGAACGCTCCCTCCGTACCGAGGAGCACACTACCGCCCTAGCAGCAGAAGTACAACGTGGCCTTCTCAAGTAGCACTACAATCCGGTTGCCGAGCCCCTGGACACCATTAAGAGGGTCCAAACTATACTGCAGCAGGACAACTCGGCTCGTCACGGGCCAAACTAGCAAAATTCGGCCTCTGTCCAAGCCCAGACGAGGCAATGGTATTAGTACCGCGAGCACATAAGCTACGCACTCATGGGTACTAACGGAGGCACAACTCGCTCGCAATCCACAGTACGGCTTGATAGACCCTGGGATTCGCACGCTTTTGCTTTTTCTTTGTGCAGGTATTCTTCTCTTCTCAAGGGCTATATGGACGACCTGCTTGCAGAACACTCCAAGGAAGCACGGAGCTCGGGCGTACAAAAGAACCCCCAGGTGGTTTCTAATAAACGATTCATCTACTTGTTTTACATACCCGAATGCAGCCCGCCCTTGGTTACGACATTTTCAATAGCCTTACTTGCTTATTGCATTACTTGTACAAAGTACGCCTTGACGTACCGATCACATAACAACGGTGAATAAATAGTGGCGTCAGCCCATTACTTCATTTTTTCCGTTCCCTCACCTCAGTATTTATTATTCACTGCACACGTACACCATGGTACATACTAATACGCCAGGGGCTTAATTACGCCCCGCATCACGGCAATAAAAGTCCGAACACTTTTACAGTACAGTTCGGCACCCCGAACTTATAGCATTATATGCATCGGCTCCGAATCATGTCTTTGGTCAATAGTTGGGTTGCCCGGCTCCTGTGCTTACTACCTTACGTTCCGCTATATCGGCTAGGGTAGTAAAGGGAGAACTACTGCGATTGTGTCCCGGTTCTTCCGGACGAGCACCTCAGTAGAGAAAGCCGAAAACTGACTATCATGATGCGGCGAGAGCCGGTCAGCTGTTCGTGAGGTTCCAAATCGTTGGAGATTTTTCCCGCTTCTTGCGAAGAATCGGTTCTTCCGATTAGGCGTGTATAGCGCCCCTAATTCGGCCTTCCGAACACTAGGGGCTTCGCCGACTTCATTAATTGTCAAACTCCTATGGCTAAGTGGGGGCGGTAAAGGCCGCATAGTCTGATTGCCTTGTTCGCTGCGCTAAACACCTCCTTTAAGGACCAGAATGTGGAGTAAAGAGTGTTTAGATTTATCCCAAACACCCCGGTACTATCTATGTGGGGGCAGAAGCCGACGACAGGTCATCCCTCAGATTTAACAAACGGCCGCACATGAGGTAAAGTTTAAAAATCACATACATAACATCTTCGTTCCATATTACAGGGGAAGATAATACACATTTTCTTACGGGAATATAATATCCGTCGAAGATTGCTCCGCCGCAAGGCGGGACCCCTCCAGGACACCATCAAAATAATGCTCGGGTCGATGATGCTCCTTGCCCTCCGGCGGTCCCTCGATCATCAGCTTCTTGGCATCCAGCTTCGCCCAATGCGTCTTGACGCGGGTAAAGGCCATGCACGCACCTTCAATGCAGACCGATCGCTTTACGGCTTCGAGCCGCGGACAGGCACTCACAAGCCGCTGCACAAGTCCGAAGTAGCTGCCAGGCATTGGATCGGCAGGCCACAGCCGGGCTATAAAGTCCCTCATGGCTAGCTCTGCCAACCTGTGCAGCTCGACCAACTGCTTTAGCTGGTCGCTTAAGGGCACCGGATGTTCGGATCCCAGATATTGGGACCAAAACAGCTTCTCCGTAGACATCCCTTCCTTGGCTCTATAATGCTCAACCGCATCCGACGCACTGTGCGGCAGACCTGTAAATGCCCCTGGAAAACCAAAATTAAGGATAAGTACAAGGGACGTTGCTTCTACACGCCCGCTCTGTATGGTGAAGAACTTACCCGACGCAATCTTCTGGGCCATCTTGACTTCCTGGAGGGCGCTCTAGGCTTCGGCTCACGCATCCTGCGTGCTCTGGTGAGCCTTCATCAATTCGGACTCTTGCGCCTTACAATCGCGCTCCAGGGCCTCAAATCTCTCTATCGCGCCTTGGAGCTGTTGCTGCGCCTCGCCAACCCGGGCCTCATGCTTTTCACGCAAAACACGCTCTCTGGCCGCTTTGTCCTCAGCCTCGGCTAGCACCTTCTTCAGGGTTGCCACCTCGACCGTGGCACCTAATAAAGTTTACGACGTTTTAGACAAGTCGGACTACTCATTCTTTTCGAAATGTACCTACAGGTTATTGCATACCTTGGCTGTCCTCCAACTGCTTCTTCACACAGCCGAGCTCCTCCTCGGCCCGCTCTAGTTTCTGCTTCAGCCCTGAGACCTCCGCAGCATGAGCAGTGGCAGCCTGCAGGGATACCTGCTTATTCACATAGACAACTCACGTTCGACTCCTGCGATTTTTTGATCCTCTGTTCAGCTTTTCTTCCCGAACACCTAACAGAGTATCAGGGGATACTGTCTACACTGTGATACTTTTCCTACAATCACATTACTTACCTCAAAGCCTGTTAGAAGGCTAGTGCAGGCTTCGGTCAGTCCGCTTTTAACGAGCTGAACCTTCTCTACTACCGTGTCCATAAGGACACGATGTTCATCCACGATAGAGGCGCCTCATAGAGCCTCCAGCAGATTGTCCGGTGCCTCTGGCTGGACAGAGGTCACCGGTGGAACAGGCACACTCCCTCCTCGCAGGGAGTGCCGTTCGCTGGACCCCGGAGCCGTGTAGATCTCCGGAAGGGTATCCAGCTGAGGGCCGAAGGAAACTCGGGCCCCATCACCAGTCCCCATGGGGGCTTTCTCCCCCATGTGTCCGGCGTCCGAGGAGTCGTCCTGGGGCGTCACCCCGATGATCTCCGGAACCTCCCCCCGGTTACCCTTGGGTGAGAGGGAATGAGCAGGCGGCGGAGACATGCTAGCCATCTCCTCCGTGTTTAGCGAATCCTCTGTCGAGGATCGCGGAGAGCCATCGCGCGCCGGACTGCAAGGACAAAGTTTACAATATGTCAATATCACAAACAAGAAAGGCCAGATATTCGCAAATTCTGATACATACGAAGCGGCCCGAGGCTTGGTCCGGCAAGGCCGTTCCGGACTGCTGTCGACATCCCATGCGGAATTATCCGCGAGAGAGCCTCTAACCCTCTTAGGCGTTTTCGCCTCCGGGCTTGCGGGGGCCGCTCTCTTCTGCCTCCCCGCTTTAGGTGGGGAGTCGTTTTCTTCTTCCTCGTCATCGTCGTCGTCAGAGGACAAAGAGGAAGTCTCGCTTCCGGACGTCTCGTCCGAAATGCTTCTCCGGCGAAGGCCCTTCTGGGCCCCTATGGCCGCCTTCTTAACCGTCTTCTCCGGCACCTCATAAGGTGCAGGGAACAGCATCTTCTCCAATAATGGAAATTCCTGGTCCTCGGGTAGCGGAGCCGGACAGTTAATCTTCTCGGCCAACTTAATCCATGCCTGAAAATAGGGGAAGGAAGCTTAAATTTCCCCTCAAAATATGCTAGTAGGGGATACTCCTTGAAAACATTAAAGGAACTGACCGGGTTGGGCTGGCACTTTAAGCTAAGCCCGCAGTCTTCGGTCACAGGTGGTGGCGTTTCGCCGGCCTTGAAGAGCACCTTTCAGATTTCTTCGTGCGTCGTGCTGAAGAGCTCCAGTAGCGTCTGGTTCTTAGCCGGCTCAAACTCCCACAGATTACAAGTTCAGCGTTGGCACGGAAGGACCCGACGAACAAGCATGACCTGGACCACGCTGACGAGCTTGATCTTATTTTCTATCATGTTCTGGACGCACGTCTGGAGCCCAGTCAGCTCGTCCGGGGGACCCCAGGTTAGGCCCCTCTCTTGCCAGGAGGTGAGCCGCATCGGGATTCCGGATCAAAATTCAGGGGCCGCCAACCAGTCAGCGTCGCGTGGCTCGGTGATGTAGAACCACCCTGATTGCCACCCCTTCACCGTCTCCGCAAATTAACCTTTGGGCCAGCCACAAGCCGAAGTGAGGCGGGATGCGGAGAAAGGCCTCACAAACGACGATAAACGCCGAAACGTTGAGGATGAAGTTGGGGGCTAGGTCATGAAAATCCACCCCATAGTAAAACATCAACCCGCGGACGAATGGGTGAAGAGGGAACCCAAGCCCGCGGAAGAAGTGTGTGAGAAACACAACCCTCTCATGGGGCTCGGGAGTGGGGACGACTTGTCCCTTGGCCGGGAGTCGATGAACGATCTCTTTGGCCAGATACCCGGCCTCCCGGAGCTCCTTGATATCCTTCTTCTTGACGGAGGAGGCCATCCACTTGCCTCCAGCTCCGGATCCGGACATCTTTGGAGTACTTTCTCGAGCGAGGGAAAAGCTGAAAGCTTGGGCACTAGAGCTCGAAGACGGAAGGGCTGAGGAGAAAGGGCGTGGGCGAAAGAAGGGAATCCTTACCTCCTTATAGAGGCTGCGAATGTCAGGCGCCTCCCCGCTCGCCTTGAACTCGCCTATTCCCAAGGGCTGTGCAAACGGCACGGTTAGGTTACCCATGCCCACATTGATGAGAGTCCCGCAATAGGGGGGCACGACCTCTACATCGACAAGACGTGCCAATAGCAACCGCGTTTTGAAACGTGGGATGGCGGATAAAAAAACGGTTTGAGATTATGGCCGGACAGACATAATGTCGTGTTGTAAAAAGCTATCAGCAGATGGGACTTGTGTAAACATATGTAGCGGTTGTGCATGGTATGTAACAGGTCCGGCTACAATCATCGCATCCGAAGACTATCTTGGAGTTCGGAAAAGGGGGAACCCGCCTTGCAATGCTGAAGACAATCTGCGCACCGGACTCCTCGTCATTGAAGCCAGGTTCAGGGGCTACTGAGGGAGTCCTAGACTAAGGGGTCCTCGGGCGTCCGGTCTGTTATCCGTGGGCTGGACTGATGGGCTGTGAAGACATGAAGACGGAAGACTACACCCGTGTCCGGATTGGACTCTACTTGGCATGGAAGACAAGCTAGGCGACCAATTATGAAGATTTCCTCCTATGTAACCGACTCCAAGTAACCCTAGATCTCTCCGGTGTCCATATAAACCGGAGGGCATAGTCCAGATAGGACAGATTCATTACCATATACTCATAGGCTAGACTTCTAGGGTTTAGCCATTACGATCTCGTGGTAGATCACCTATTGTAACACTCATATTCATCAAGATCAATCAAGCAGAAAGTAGGGTATTACCTCCATAGAGAGGGTCCGAACCTGGGTAAACATTGTGTCCCCCGTCTCCTGTTACCATCAATCCTAGACGCACAGTTCGGGACCCCCTACCCGAGATCCGCCGGTTTTGACAGCAACACCCTCAATTCCATTTTTTGTAGTTTTCTTTCATAGACTAAACTAGTGATAAAACAAGAAACGAAAAGATTTGATTGCAAGATCTAAAGATATACCTTCAAGCACTAACCTCCCCGTCAACGGCGCCAGAAACTGCTTGATGTCTACTACACAACCTTCTCCTTGTAGATGTTGTTGGGCCTCCAAGTGCAGACGTTTGTAGGACAATAGCAAATTTCCCTCAAGTGGATGACCTAAGGTTTATCAATCCGTGGGAGGCGTAGGATGAAGATGGTCTCTCTCAAGCAACCCTGCAACCAAATAACAAAGAGTCTCTTGTGTCCCCAACACACCCAATACAATGGTAAATTGTATAGGTGCACTAGTTTGGCGAAGTGATGGTGATACAAGTGCAATATGGATGGTAGATAAAGGTTTTTGTAATATGAAAATATAAAAACAGAAAGTAACAAGTAATAAAAGTGAGCACAAACGGTATTGCAATGCATTGAAACAAGGCCTAGGGTTCATACTTTCACTAGTGCAAGTTCTCTCAACAATAATAACATAATTAGATCATATAACAATCCCTCAACATGGAACAAAGAGTCACTCCAAAGTCACTAATATAGGAGAACAAACGAAGAGATTATGGTAGGGTACGAAACCACCTCAAAGTTATCCTTTCTGATCGATCTATTCAAGAGTCCGTAGTAAAATAACATGAAGCTATTCTTTCTGTTCGATCTATCATAGAGTTCGTACTAGAATAACACCTTAAGACACAAATCAATCAAAACCCTAATGTCACCTAGATACTCCAGTGTCACCTCAAGTATCCGTGGGTATGATTATACGATATGCATCACATAATCTCATATTCATCTATTCAAACAAACACAAAGTACTTCAAAGAGTGCCCCAAAGTTTCTACCGGAGAGTCAAGACGAAAACGTGTGTCAACCTCTATGCATAAGTTCACAAGGTCACTGAACCCGCAAGTTGATCACCAAAACATACATCAAGTGAATCACGTGATATCCCATTGTCACCACAGATAAGCACATGCAAGACATACATCAAGTGTTCTCAAATCCTGAAAGACTCAATCCGATAAGATAACTTCAAAGGGAAAATAAATCCATTACAAGAGAATAGAGGGGGAGAAACATCATAAGATCCAACTATAATAGCAAAGCTCGCGATACATCAAGATCGTACCACCTCAAGAACACGAGAGAGAGAGAGAGAGATCAAACACATAGCTACTGGTACATACCCTCAGCCCCGAGGGTGAACTACTCCCTCCTCGTCATGGAGAGCGCCGGGATGATGAAGATGGCCACCGGAGAGGGATTCCCCCTCCGGCAGGGTGCCGGAACGGGTCTAGATTGGTTTTCGGTGGCTACAGATGCTTGCGGCGGCGGAACTCCCGATCTAGGTTATGTTCTGGGGGGTTCTGTATATATAAGAGGTTTTAGCGTCGAGAACAAGTTAGGGGGTCTCTGGGCTGTCCACGAGGTAGGGAGGCGCGCCCCCACCATCGTGGGCAGCCCGAGACTCTTCTGGCCCAACTCTTTTACTCCATGGCCTTCTTTTGGTCCAAAAATAAGATCCGTGAAGTTTCAGGTCAATTGGACTCCGTTTGGTTTTCCTTTTCTGCGATACTCAAAAACAAGGAAAAACAGAAACTGGCATTGGGCTCTAGGTTAATAGGTTAGTCCCGAAAATCATATAAAATAGCATATAAATGCATATAAAACATCCTAGAAGGATAATATAATAGCATGGAACAATCAAAATTTATAGATACGTTGGAGGCGTATCATCCACCCTTGTTTCCCCATTAGTTTGCATACGTACCCTCCTCTTTCGATGCCACCACCGCTGTAACTCTTCGGCTACTACCTAGGCATCATCAAGTGTCCGTAGCCCCCACTCATGCGCCTTCTCCCTTGGACTATGCTTCCGTCCACTCAAGATTCGTCCATAGCCAGGTACCCTCCGCCTTCTTGTCGACGCCGTCCATGGCAGACACCGTGCCCAACAAGTGTTCGGTCAAATGCCATTGAGCTTTTTTGTTGACCTTCTTGTTGTTTCTAGAGTAAAATGATGGCTGGTGTCGTGGGATTGTCACGGCGGATGTCCTAGTGTGAGGACTTAGTCGTGGAGCCATCGCAACTAGGTTAGCTTAAAGGGGTTGAAAGGGACATAGGACACAGGGAGTTTATACTGGTTCGGACCCTTGCGGTGAAGGTAAAGGACTAATCCAGTTTGAGGTGGTATTGCTTATGTCTCGATTACCAGGGAGCTAATACGCTTGACCTAGTTCTCGATTTGTTGTCTGTCCCCTAACTCGCCGCCGGGTCGTCCCTTTATATACTCACGTTGACGCCCGGTGGCTTACAGAGTCCCGGCCGGCTTATAAACGTATCCGGCTCGATGACTTAATTACAACCGCCTTATAGTACAAGTCGCATACATATTGCGGTTTACACCTACGGGCCTTAAGCCGCCTTTGGGCCTTAGGCTCTTCATAAGTCATCCTCATGAACCACCATCTTCGATTCCTTCATGGGATTTGTCTAGTGAGTCGCCAGGAGTTAACCCGGCCCCTCCTGGGCAGGTTAACTCAGTAGCTATATCCCCAACATTAGGCCCCAGGTTGATTTGAACTTGTTCACGTCTATCTTCATTACCTTCACGAAAACTTCTAACTCGCCATGAGGTCATCCTCTGGAATCATGATAACCCGTCATGACGTCACCTGTCATTAATTTTACTCAAGACCAAAATCTTTAATGTACCTCCTCATTTTAATGAATCTCCGAAAATCGAGGCATCTATATTGTCACATATCTGTTTTTTGGTCTCCTCGATTCCTGCGCTTGTCACTTATCCATTTGCCTTATAAATAGAGCCGGGGGTCTCTTTCACTTTCCCCCCGTGCCTCTTCGTCTTGTCTTCTTCCTCGCGACGCCCTAGCACGCGAGCTCCGCCGCCGCCGTCAACCTTCACCTTTGCTCCGACGACGGCCGCTGCATCAACCTGTTCGGTCCAGATTTCATCCGCGCACCACCGCTGCTCAACAGCCTCGGTTAGTCCTTCTTCTTCCTCTCCATATAGATCCATTAGGGTTTCTACAGAGTTCATCAAAGTTCATCCTCGTTCTTCGTTGTAGCACTCCTTTTTGACTTGAGCTTGGTATCTTTCCTGTGTGGTAATGTTCATAGTACTTATTTTCACCATCAGGACATCTCCTGTTAAACAGAAAAGTCGATCTGGATCTTATGAACTGCTCAAGTATCGTAATTTAGGTCTAAATATTTTCCATTTATCTGACGCGCCGTAGATCCAAAATTATAGCATCAATCTGTGAAAACTGTATTTCTGAACACTTAGCCATTTTCCTCATCCGTAGATCTGCTCTTTCAACATCGGTATAAGCGGCTTAACTCAAAAAATAGTAACCCGCCAGGTATCGTTAGTCCCCTCTTAAGCCGCCACTAGTTCTTCGGTAATCTTGAAATATCAATCTCTGGCTTAATACCTAGTCATGCTTCATTATTATTCGTCCTTTAACCGTAAGCCGGCTTAACCATGTGAACTTAAACTGGCATAAAATTTCTTTTCCAGAAATGGCTAAGACGTATACTTCTTGCAATTGGGTCAAATCCCGGGTTACCGAGGAAGAACTAAACAATTATGTTGCCGCTGGCGCCTTAGCCAAAAAGGAGGATATCCACTGGAGAGCTCCTGGTGATGAAGTCCTTCCTCAACCCAAAAAGGGTGAAGTAATCGTTTTTACTGATCACTTGGGTCGAGGGGTCAGCCCTCCCGGCTCAAATTTTTTCCGTGATGTGCTTCATTTCCTCTTACTGCATCCTCAAGACGTCGGACCCTACTCCGTGTCTAATATTTGCAACTTTCAAGTATTCTGTGAAGCCTATCTTCAAGAAGAGCCCACGTTTGATCTGTTCAGGGAATTCTATTATTTAAACCGCCAAACTGAATTTGTTGATGGGCCATGCCAAGAACTTGGTGGAGTCATTATTCAGAAGAGGAAAGATGTCAGTATTCCTCTCGCCAAGCTGCATAGCCACCCCAAAGATTGGAACCAGACTTGGTTATATGTTAAAGATACCTCTCCAACTGGTGAAAATTCTCTGCGGGGTTACCGCGAGCACCGGCTTAACAACAACCATCCGCTTCCCCAACGGCTTGATTCAAAAGAACGGGCCAAATATGCACCTGCGTTTTCAAAGCTCAGAGCCTTTATGGCCAATGGCTTAACTGGCGTCGATTTCTTCCGGTGTTGACTGTCCTGGAGCATCTTGCCATTAAGCCGCCGCTCCGGCTTAATGTGCGAATATACTGGTGATGTAAAAGATCCTCAGCGCCATTGTGATATTCAGCTAACTGATGCAGAGGTTACTGAAGCCACCAGGAAAATGTTGAATGAAACTGTAAAAGAGTGCAGCAAAACTGGACTTAATCCTTTCTGCACTGTCAACAAGCCACCAGCTGTAAGAATTGCCCTACTCTTGCTTAATCCATATTCTTAATATTCCCTTATGATCTTTTCAATTTTAATAGGCCGATGACCCATTCTGGAAGAAGAAACCACAGGATAAGCCGGCTAAAACAACTCATGTCAAACACAAGGCCAACAAGAAGCCCACCAGCAAGAAACCCGCTGAGTGTGCCAAGTTAAACATTGGCGATGACGATGATGACCATGAGTCAGAGCTAGAACTTGATTCACTTGGCTCCTTTTTCATGCATATCATTGACAATGATCAGGACGATGCGGAGGCTAGCCATGCAGGTGACGCAGAGGTAATTATTCTTTCCTCCGGCTCAGAAACTCTGCCAACTCCAAAAACTCGACAAGCAAGCCGGAAAGTAAGCTTTTCTCACCCCTAGCTCACTTGGATCCAAACTTTCTTTTGAAGAAACCGCAAAATGAAGCTCGCCGCATGACCCGGCATAGCGGCAACATGATTACGTCTTCCGGCTTACCAAACGCCCCGCATCACAAACACCGTCCGGAGGTCTTACATATTTCTGACATACTTTACCCCAAGGCTGGTTATTTTCGACAACCTATTAACCCGTCTGATTCAAACTATCAGGGGACTTCTCATTCCTCCTCTGGCGATTCAACAGGAACACACATTCCAGCCTTCAAAACTGTACCTGGGTAAGCTCATTCCAATCATTCCAACTTACATACTTGATCATTCTCTTGACTTCCATTTACCCTTTATTTTTCAGGGCCCAAGCTAAGCCCAGCAAGAGGGCCAGGCTAAATAAGTCGGTTAATGACTCCAATCCGCCTGAGCCGTAAAAACAACAACCAGAGCTTTCTCAGCCAATTGCTAACAACATTGTTGACGATTTGCCACCACAAGATCATAATGTTGATATTGACCCAATGAATGATAACCCGACTGATGCCAATCCGCCAAGTCCTATCAGGACAACCAGTCCTGTTAAGCTAGCGGAGGAAAAAGATGATGATGTCGCCATTACTGGACATGGTTTCACAACTCCGGGTCGTCCTACTGCCTTATCCAGGCACAACGCCAAAGAAGAACTTTCTGCTGAAGATAAGGGCAATTAGAAAGTAGACCCTGAGAGCTACACTCATTTTAGTGCCCAAGACCTCCATTCTGGCTATTTGAATTGTCTATATACCAGCCGTGACTTCGAAGCCGGCTTAGTGAACTTGATGAAGGAACGCTATGAGGTAAATATTTCAATCCCTTTCATATAAGTATATTTCCCTTAGCCGCCAAGTTTACTGGACATGATAGAAAAGAATGTGCGGTGAACTTCAACAGTTGCATAGATAAAACTCAGTAGCTGGTCTTGTAATAATAGTACTTCAACTCTGCATATGTAGCCCCCAAGGGTCGGCTTAACAATTATGTTAAGCCGGGACTTTTGAATAGTAGAAATAAACATTGCATTTGTAGCCCCCAAGGGTCGGCTTAACAATTATGTTAAGCTGAGACTTATCACTTGTTGAAAATTAACAACCCAATCTGTAGACTTTATAAGCGGCTGACATCATTTGTCCAGGTTATAAATATAGCTTGGAACAAAGCAATATGCATTAGCCCCCAAGTGCCAAGGATAATACTTGTACTGTGCTTGGGACTTTCAAAATTTTGTTTTTTCAAAAGAGCAATATGCATTAGCCCCCAAGTGCCAAGAGTAATACTTGTATTGTGCTTGGGACTTCAAAGAGTAATCATGACCATAACCTTGTCTGTGTGTGCTGATGTCACATGCTGAATTGGCTGAAAAAGACTCACAGGTTACTGACCTTAAGGCCAACATCAAAACTCAGCAATCGGAAACATCCAAGGCCAAGTCAGAACTGAAATCTGCTTTGGAAACTATTGAGCAGTTAAAACAGAACTTCAACTCTGAGAAAGCGGGCTGGGAAATTGAAAAGGCAGCTCTATTGAAGAGAGCAGAAGAAGCTGAAACCACGCTTAAACCGGTGATTGAAGAGTTATCCGGCTTAAAGCAGCAAATTAACATTATGTCATCAGCCATCTTTGGTAAGAACATGTCTCCCTTGCATTGCTACCTCTTGAGCATGCGTTGGTTTTCCCTTGAAGAGGAAAGGGTGATGCAGCAAAGTAGCGTAAGTATTTCCCTTAGTTTTTGAGAACCAAGGTATCAATCCAGTAGGAGGCCACACGCAAGTCCCTCGTACCTACACAAACAAATAAGAACCCTGCAACCAACGTGATAAAGGGGTTGTCAGTCCCTTCGCGGCCACTTGCAAAAGTGAGATCTGATAGAGATGATAAGATAATATTTTTGGTATTTTTATGATAAAGATTGCAAAGTAAACGGCGATAGAAATAGCTAGTTGACGGAAGATTAATATGATGGAAAATAGACCCGAGGGCCATAGGTTTCACTAGTGGCTTCTCTCAAGATAGCATAATCTACGGTGGGTGAACAAATTACTGTCGAGCAATTGATAGAAAAGCGCATAGTTATGAGAATATCTAGGCATAATCATGTACATAGGCATCACGTCCGCGACAAGTAGACCGAAACGATTCTGCATCTACTACTATTACTCCACACATCGACCGCTATCCATCATGCATCTAGAGTATTAAGTTCATAAGAACAGAGTAACGCATTAGGCAAGATGACATGATGTAGAGGGATAAACTCAAGCAATATGATATAAACCCCATCTTTTTATCCTCGATGGCAACAATACAATACGTGTCGTTTCCCTACTATCACTGGGATCGAGCAACACAAGATTGAACCTAAAGCTAAGCACTTCTCCCATTGCAAGAAAGATCAATCTAGTAGGCCAAACCAAACTGATAATTCGAAGAGACTTGCAAAGATAACCAATCATACATAAAAGAATTCAGAGAAGATTCAAATATTGTTCATAGATAATCTTGATCATAAACCCTCAATTCATCGGATCTCGACAAACACACCGTAAAAAGAGTTACATCAAATAGATCTCCAAGAAGATCGAGGAGAACTTTGTATTGAGATCCAAAGAGAGAGAAGAAGCCATCTAGCTAATAACTATGGACCCGAAGGTCTATGGTAAACTACTCACACATCATCGGAGAGGCTATGGTGTTGATGTAGAAGCCCTCCGTGATTGATTCCCCCTCCGGCAGAGCACCGGAAAAGGCCCCAAGATGGGATCTCACAGGTACAGAAGGTTGCGGCGGTGGAAATAGGGTTTTGTGGTGCTCCTGGTTGGTTTCGGGGTATATGGGTATATATAGGAGGAAGAAGTAGGTCAGTGGAGCTGCGAGGGGCCCATGAGGGTGGGGGCGCGCCCAGGGGGGCAGGCGTGCCTCCCTGCCTCGTAGCCTCCTCGATTGTTTCTTGATGTCCACTCCAAGTCCTCTGGATCACATTTGTTCCAAAAATAACTCTCCTGATGGTTTCATTCCGTTTGGACTCCGTTTGATATTCCTTTTCTGCGAAACACTGAAATAGGCAAAAACAGCAATTTGCACTGGGCCTTCGGTTAATAGGTTAGTCCCAAAAATAATATAAAAGTGCTTAGTAAAGCCCATTAAACATCCAAAACAGATAATATAATAGCATGGAACAATCAAAAATTATAGATACGTTGGAGACGTATCAAGCATCCCAAAGCTTAATTCCTGCTCATCCTCGAGTAGGTAAATGATAAAAACAGAATTTTTGATGTGGAATGCTACCTAGCATATTTCTCAATGTAATTTCCTTTATTGTGGCATGAATGTTCAGATCCAAAAGATTCAAGGCAAAAGTTTAATATTGATATGAAAATAATAATACTTCAAGCATACTAACAAAGCAATCATGTCTTCACAAAATAACATGGCCAAAGAAAGTTATCCCTACAAAATCATATAGTCTGGCTATGCTCTATCTTCATCACACAAAGTATTTAATCATGCACAACCCCGATGACAAGCCAAGCAATTGTTTCATACTTTTGATGTTCTCTAACTTTTTAAATCTTCACGCAATACATGAGCGTGAGCCATGGGCATAGCACTATATGTGGAATAGAATGGTGGTTGTGGAGAAGACAAAAAGGAGAAGATATTCTCACATCAACTAGGCGTATCAACGGGCTATGGAGATGCCCATCAATAGACATCAATGTGAGTGAGTAGGGATTGCCATGCAACGGATGCACTAGAGCTTAACTGTATGAAAGATCAACAAAAGAAACTAAGTGGGTGTGCATCCAACTCGCTTGCTCACGAAGACCTGGGGCATTTCGAGGAAGCCCATCATTGGAATATACAAGCCAAGTTCTATAATGTAAAATTCCCACTAGTATATGAAAGTGACAACATAGGAGACTCTCTATCATGAAGATCATGGTTCTACTTTGAAGCACAAGTGTGGAAAAAGGATAGTAACATTGTCCCTTCTCTCTTTTTCTCTCATTTTTTTATTTGGGCCTTTTCCTTTTTTTATGGCCTCTTTTTTTCCCCTTTTTTCTTTTCTTTTCGTCCGGAGTCTCATCCCGACTTGTGGGGGAATCATAGTCTCCATCATCCTTTCCTCACTTGGGACAATGCTCTAATAATGATGATCATCACACTTTTATTTACTTACAACTCAAAAATTACAACTCAATACTTAGAACAAAATATGACTCCATGTGAATGCCTCTGGCGGTGTACCGGGATATGCAATGAATCAAGAGTGACATGTATGAAAGAATTATAAAGGTGGCTTTGCCACAAATACGATGTCAACTACATGATCATGCAAAGCAATATGATAATGATGAAGCGTGTCATAATAAACGGAACAGTGGTAAGTTGAATGGCAATATATCTCGGAATGGCTATGGAAATGCCATAATAGGTAGGTATGGTCGCTGTTTTGAGAAAGGTATATGGTGGGTGTATGATACCGGCGAAAGGTGTGTGGTATTAGAGAGGCTAGCAATGGTGGAAGGGTGAGAGTGCGTATAATCCATGGACTCAACATTAGTCATAAAGAACTCACATACTTATTGCAAAAATCTATTAGTTATCAAAACGAAGTACTACGCGCATGCTCCTAGGGGGATATATTGGTAGGAAAAGACCATCGCTCGTCCCCGACCACCCCCCATAAGGAAGACAATCAATAAATAAATCATGCTCCGACTTCATCACATAACGGTTCACCATACGTGCATGTTACGGGAATCACAAACTTTAGAACAAGTATTTCTCAAATCCACAACTACTCAACTAGCATGACTCTAATATCACCATCTTCATATCTCAAAACAATCATCAAGTATCAAACTTCTCATAATATTCAATGCATTTTATATGATAGTTTTTATTATACCCATCTTGGATGTTCATTATATTAGGACTAATTTTATAGCCAAAGCAAACTACCATGCTGTTCTAAAAGATTCTCAAAATAATATAAGTGAAGCATGAGAGATCAATAATTTCTATGAAATAAAACCACCACCGTGCTCTAAAAGATATAAGTGAAGCACTAGAGCAAAATTATTTAGCTCAAAAGATATAAGTGAAGCACATAGAGTATTCTGATAATTTCCGATTAATGTGTGTCTCTCCCAAAAGGTGCGTACAGCAAGGATGATTGTGGTGAACTAAAAAGCAAAGACTCAAATTATACAAGACGCTCCAAGCAAAACACATATCATGTGGTGAATAAAAATATAGCTCCAAGTAAAGTTACCGATGGACGGAAACAAAAGAGGGGATGCCTTCCGGGGCATCCCCAAGCTTAGGCTTTTGGTTGTCCTTGGATTTTACCTTTGGGTGCCTTGGGAATCCCCAAGCTTAGGCTCTTGCCACTCCTTGTTCCGTAATCCATCAAATCTTTACCCAAAACTTGAAAACTTCACAACACAAAACTTAACAGAAAATCTCATGAGCTCCCTTAGCGAAAGAAAACAAACCACCACCTTAAGGTACTGTAATTAACTCACTATTTATTTATATTGGTGTTAAGCCTACTGTATTTCAACTTCTCTATGGTTCATAACCTCCGATACTAGCCATAGATTCATCAAAATTAGCACACAACACACGAAAAACAGAATCTGTCAAAAAACAGAACAGGCTGTAGTAATCTGTATCAAACACATACATCTGGAACTCCAAAAATTCTAAAATAACTTGCTGGACGTGAGGAATTTATCTATGAATCATCTGCAAAAATAATCAACTAAATAGCACTCTCCAGTAAAAAGTTGTAGCTAATATCGTGAGCGCTAAAGTTTCTGTTTTTTACAGCAAGATCAAAAAGACTTTACCCAAGTCTTCCCAAAGGTTCTACTTGGCACAAACACTAATTAAAACATAAAAACACATCTAACCAGAGTCTAGATCAAATATATATTACTAAACAGAACCAAAAAGCAAGAAAAAAAATAAAATTGGGTTGCCTCCCAACAAGCGCTATCGTTTAACGCCCCTAGCTAGGCATAAAGCCAATGATAGATCTAGGTATTGTCATCTTTGGCATGCAATCCATAAGTGGCTCTCATAAAAGATTCATAAGGTAATTTTATTTTCTTTCTAGGAAAGTGTTCCATGACTTTCCTTAACGGAAATTGGAATCTAAGATTTCCTTCTTTCATATCAATAATTGCACCAATCGTTCTAAGGAAAGGTCTACCAATAATAATAGGACATGAAGGATTGCAATCTATATCAAGAACAATGAAATCTATGGGCACATAATTCCTATTTGCAATAATAAGAACGTCATTAATTCTTCCCATAGGTTTCTTAATGGTGGAATCCGCGAGGTGCAAGTTTAAAGAACAATCATCAAATTCACGGAAACCTAACAGATCACACAAAGTTTTTGGAATCGTGGAAACACTAGCACCCAAATCACACAAAGCATAGCATTCATGATCTTTAATTTTAATTTTAATAGTATTTTCCCACTCATCATAAAGTTTTCAAGGGATAGAAACTTCCAATTCAAGCATTTCTTCATAAGATTGCATTAAAGCATCAACGATATGTTTGGTAAAAGCCTTATTTTGACTATAAGCATGCGGAGAATTTAGCACGGATTGCAACAAGGAAATACAATCTATTAAAGAACAATTATCATAATTAAATTACTTGAAATCCAAAATAGTGGGTTCATTGCTATGTAAAGTATTGACCTCTTCAATCCAACTTTTACCAATTTTTGCATCAAGATCTAAAAACTCCGAATCATTGGGACGCCTTTTAACTAAAGTTGACTCATCTCCAGTCCCATCATTATCAAGATTCATATTGCAAAACAAAGATTTAATACACATCAATCACTTTTAGATCTTCATCCTTATTATCATGGAAACTAGGAGACACGCTTTCATAAAGCAATCTTTTTTATCACGCATCCTAGCGGTTCTTTCTTTGCACTCATCAATGGAAATTCTCATAGCTTTGAGAGACTCATTGATATCATGCTTAGGTGGAATAGATCTAAGTTTCAAAGAATCAACATCAAGAGAAATTCTATCCATGTTCCTAGCCAACTCATCAATCTTAGGCAATTTTTCTTCAAGCAAAGCATTGAAATTCTTTTGAGAAATCATAAATTCTTTAACACTAGTCTCAAAATAAGAGGGCATCTTATTAAAATTTCCATAAGAGTTGTTGTAGGAATTACCATAATTATTAGAGGAATTACTAGGATCCGTCCTAGGATTAAAGTTTCCTCTATAAGCGTTGTTACCAAAATTGTTCCTACCAACAAAATTCACATCCATAGATTCATTATTATTCTCAATCAAAGTAGACAAAGGCATATCATTGGGATCAGAAGAAACACTCTTATTAGCAAACAATTTCATAAGTTCATCCATCTTTCCACTCAAAACATTAATCTCTTCAATTGCATGCACCTTTTTACTAGTAGATCTTTAAGTGTGCCATTGAGAATAATTAACCATAATATTATCTAGGAGTTTAGTATCTCTCCTAAAGTGATTTCCATAAAAGTGCCTCCCGAGGCCGAATCTAAAAGATTCCTAGAAGCAAAATTCAATCCGGCATAAAAAATTTGTATTATCATCCATAGATTCAAACCATGTGTAGGGCAATTACGTATCATTAATTTCATCCTCTCCCATGCTTGTGCAACATGTTCATGATCAAGTTGCTTAAAATTCATAATATCATTTCTAAGAGAGATGATCTTAGCGGGAGGAAAATACTTAGAGATAAAAGCATCTTTGCCTTTATTTCATGAATCAATACTATTTTTAGGCAAAGAAGAAAACCAAGTTTTAGCACGATCTCTAAGTGAAAAACGAAATAGCTTCAACTTAACAATATCGTTATCCACATCTTCCTTCTTTTGCATATGACACAAATCAACAAAGCTGTTTAGATGGGTAGCGGCATCTTCACTAGGAAGGCCGGCAAATTGATCTTTCATGACAAAATTCAACAAGGCAGCATTGATTTCACAAGATTCAACATCGGTAATAGGAGCAATTGGAGTGCTAAGAAAATCATTGTTGTTGGTCTTGGAAAAGTCACACAATTTAGTATTATCTTGAGCCATTGTGACAAGCAAGCAATCCAACACACAAGCAAACAAGAAGCAAGCGAAAAAGAGGCGAACGGAAAAAGAGGGCGAATAAAACGGCAAGGGTGAAGTTGGGTAGAGGAAAACGAGAGGCAAAAGGCAAATAATGTAATGCGAGGGATAAGAGTTTGTGATGGGTACTTGGTATGTCTTGACTTGTGCGTAGACTCCCCGGCAACGGCACCAGAAATCCTTCTTGCTACCTCTTGAGCATGCGTTGGTTTTCCCTTGAAGAGGAAAGGGTGATGCAGCAAAGTAGCGTAAGTATTTCCCTCGGTTTTTGAGAACCAAGGTATCAATCCAGTAGGAGGCCACACGCAATTCCCTCGTACCTACACAAACAAATAAGAACCTTGCAACCAACGCGATAAAGGGGTTGTCAATCTCTTCACGGCCACTTGCAAAAGTGAGATCTGATAGAGATGATAAGATAATATTTTTTATATTTTATGATAAAGATTAAAAGTGAAGATTGCAAAGTAAACGGCAACAGAAATAGCTAGTTGATGGAAGATTAATATGATGGAAAATAGACCCGGGGCCATAGGTTTCACTAGTGGCTTCTCTCAAGATAGCATAATCTACGGTGGGTGAACAAATTACTGTCGAGCAATTGATAGAAAAGCGCATAGTTATGAGAAGATCTACGCATAATCATGTATATAGGCATCACATCCGCGACAAGTAGACCGAAATGATTCTGCATCTACTACTATTACTCCACACATCGACCGCTATCCAGCATGCATCTAGAGTATTAAGTTCATAAGAACAGAGTAACGCATTAGGCAAGATGACATGATCTAGAGGGATAAACTCAAGCAATATGATATAAACCCCATCTTTTTATCCTCGATGGCAACAATACAATACGTGTCGTTTCCCCTACTGTCACTGGGATCGAGTAACGCAAGATTGAACCCAAAGCTAAGCACTTCCCCCATTGCAAGAAAGATCAATCTAGTGGGCCAAGCCAAACTGATAATTCGAAGAGACTTGCAAAGATAACCAATCATACATAAAAGAATTCAGAGAAGATTCAAATATTGTTCATAGATAATCTTGATCATAAACCCACAATTCATCGGATCTCGACAAACACACCGCAAAAAGAGTTACATCAAATAGATCTCCAAGAAGATCGAGGAGAACTTTGTATTGAGATCCAAAGAGAGAGATGAAGCCATCTAGCTAATAACTATGGACCCGAAGGTCTATGGTAAACTACTCACACATCATCGGAGAGGCTATGGTGTTGATGTAGAAGCCCTCCGTGATCGATTCCCCCTCCGGCGGAGCGCCGGAAAAGGCCCCAAGATGGGATCTCACGGGTACAGAAGGTTGCGGCGGTGGAAATAGGGTTTCGTGGTGCTCCTGGTTGGTTTCGGGGTATATGGGTATATATAGGAGGAAGAAGTAGGTCGGTGGAGCTGCGAGGGCCCCACGAGGGTGGGGGCGCGCCTAGGGGGGCAGGCGCGCCTCCCAACCTCGTGGCCTCCTCGATTGTTTCTTGACGTCCACTCCAAGTCCTCTGGATCACGTTTGTTCCAAAAATAACTCTCCCGAAGGTTTCATTCCGTTTGGACTCCGTTTGATATTCCTTTTCTGCGAAACACTGAAATAGGCAAAAAAACAGCAATTTGCACTAGGCCTTCGGTTAATAGGTTAGTCCCAAAAATAATATAAAAGTGCTTAGTAAAGCCCATTAAACATCCAAGACTGATAATATAATAGCATGGAATAGTCAAAAATTATAGATACGTTGGAGACGTATCATGCATCTTAACAATCATATGATAAACGGCTGCCGGCTTACCCATAATTTTACTGATACAGGCTCTCGGAGCGCTAGGTTAGGCTCGGATATGCGCGTCCGGCTTAAAGCTGTCTACACTCTTGTAGAGCAGCTATATACCGGTGCTCAACGAACCATCGCTGCTACAATGCATAAGAAAACTCCTTCCACACTTATCCAAGACACTTTGAAGCAATTATCAGTGCTGCCCAAAAGAATTGACGACTTAAACCGGGGAGCTGCCAGAGCTGGTGCTTTAACTGCTTTAAGCCGGGCCAAAGCATGGCAGGCCGATCTTGATCCAGAGGATTTGGCCAATGGCTGCCCCAGTGTGAAAGAAGATGGATCGGACTTCAGCGCTGATGTCTTCGCAGAAATAGCAAGAGCTATGCGTCCGTTAGCAAGCAAACTAGCCGACGAGACCAGCTTATCCACGTACCAGGCGGCCTATGATGCCAACAACAACAAGCTTAGCTCGCCGATTCATGAGCCAACAGATCTTATTCCTCCAATTCGTAAGCACACCGTTGCCCCTGATATTGATCCATCCAATCTTATTGTTGATGAGGCTGTGTTTAGAGCGTTGATCGGTATCAACTGGGCTACGTCTGACTTCCAGCCGAGTGATGAGCAAGGAGTTGAAGATGAAGAAGAGGTGCAGGAAGATCCTGAAGCTTCAATCCTCCAACAATCATAAGCCGGTGTTCTTATCAGAATACTTTATTGTACTGATAACTTCGATGAATACTTATTCTTGTTGGGCCATCAGATGCCTTGTAATAGGCTACCTTAAACTCTCGACTTGCTGTCTCATCGCGCATATTTTGCTTTGCATGACACTATGGATCCGCCAATTTAGGATCTGCCACTTGTGCTTATGTTATTAGCAATTTGAATATGTTCCTTCATACAAACAGATTTCAAGTATCCCGGCGGTTTACCGCAGGACGGGTCATAATGCCTAATATAAAGCCACTGGTAACTAAAACAGTTTATAACCAGGGCCAGTTGAAGCATAACCATGTGTAATCATAACAAAATATATCATACCTTTGATATTTGATTATACTACCGGCTTATCATACCAATGTAGTAAGGGTGATAACCCAAAAATTTGAACACACAATGCTCTTTCTCAACTGTCATATGTTGTCGGCTTATGGTGTCATAAGCTGGAAGGGGCAATATCCCAAACCTTAGAGCACAATGCTTCCAAGTAATCCAATATCATCATGTACTGGCGACTTATAGTCCAAAGCCAGTCTGGGTTTTAACAAACACCAGATATTTTCTTATTATATACTGGCGACATGTAGTCCAAAGCCAGGCCGGGTTTAATAAACACCGGATATTTGCAACATTAGAAACCTCATTGGTTTTTAACATGTATAAAAGATAATCCTCAAAAAACTTTCCAATAAAAAACAAAAGATAACAAGGTGTTTCATAGGCTGCCAGGCCTTAAAATCAAGTGCTTTCAAGGGCCGCACAACCACTGAGTTAAACCTTCATACAAACCTTATAAGTCAGACATCACATAACCAATCGTTGTTTTAACTCTGACAAGTTCAGGGTCTGTATAAGATTGACTTGTCAAAAGTACGCCGGGTCATTCCAGGATTACCTGGGCAGAGTGGCAAACTTAAAAAGGCAGGATAACCCAGATTTTTAGGTGATTACACCTGGCTTCCAAGCCTGGCTTTTAAGCCTATTACAAGGGTCATAAAAACTCTTGTCCGCTGAACAAAGAGCCCCCAAGTAATATTTTTGAGCTGTGCTCAATGGGCACCTATGTTTGAGTTGTGCTTTGCAACAGACTCTCTTTGGTCCCTTTACCCTGGGTAGCAAGTCCCCAAGTATTGTTATAATCATGGCATATAAGCCGGATCAAAGGGTAATCATAACTTCGCTCAATGAGTCGGAAGCCCCCATGTGACCACATGAAATTTCCATAGATTCATTATTTATGAGAGATAAAACGACAGAGGCCCTGCATTATCAGGGATGCCGGCTTTATTATATTTAGCATAATATATACATTGTCAAAATATGTACATCAGAAGAGCATGTGGCTCATGTATAGTAAGGCCGAAGATGAGCAATATTCCACGGCCGGCGGGTCTCCTCCCCCGACATGCGTGAGTCCTTGTGGTCTCGAACATCGATAAGGTAGTATTACCCATTGTTCAGATTCTTGCTGACCACAAAAGGTCCTTCCCGAGGCGGGGATAGCTTGTGCATATCAGTTTGATCCTGGATAAGCCGGAGCACCAAATCACCTTCCTGAAAAGTTTTGGTCTTAACCCGGTGGCTGTGATAGCGGCGCGGATCTTGCTGGTAAATCGCCGAACGAGCCATCACAAGGTCACGCTCCTCATCCAACAGCTCAAGTGCATCCTGACGTGTTTTTTCATTATCAGCTTCAACATAAGCCGCCACACAAGGCGAGTCGTGACGGATGTCACTGGGGAGAACTGCTTCTGCTCCATAAACCATGAAGAAGGGTGTGTAACCCGTAGACCTGTTGGGGGTAGTATTGATACTCCATATGACTGAGGGTAACTCTTCCACCCAACAACCCGGTGTCCTCTGCAAAGGAACCATAAGCCGGGGCTTGATGCCTCTCAAAATTTCTTGATTGGCTCTCTCAGCATGACCATTGGACTGGGGGTGAGCCACCGATGATACATCAAGTCGAATATGCTCACGTTGACAAAACTCTTCCATGGCTCCCTTGGAGAGATTAGTGCCATTATCAGTTATGATACTGTGGGGAAAGCCAAAATGGAAAATCACCTTTTTAATGAATTGAACCGCCGTTTCCGCAACACATTTACTGACTGGCTCTGCCTCAACCCACTTTGTAAACTTGATAACTGCAACCAGGAGGTGTGTTTTTTTATCCTAGGACCTTTTGAAAGCTCCAACCAAATCAAGCCCCCAGACTGCAAACGGCCAAGTAATTGGAATCATCCTCAATTCTTGAGCCGGAACATGGGCTCGCCGTGAAAATTTCTGACATCCATCACACTTACGGACCAGGTCTTCAGCATCAGCATGAGCCGTCAGCCAATAAAATCCATGACGAAAAGCCTTAGCAACAAGAGATTTAGAACCGGCATGATGACCACAATCTCCTTCATGAATCTCTCGCAAAATTTCACGGCCTTCTTTGGGTGAAACACAACGTTGAAATGCCCCTGTGATACTACAATGATGTAGTCTCCATTGACAATGGTCATTGATTTGGACCGCCGAGTTATCTGCCTGGCCAAGGTTTCATCCTCAGGTAACTCGCCCCGGGTCATATATGCCAGATATGGAACTGTCCAATCCAGAATTACATGAAGAGCTGCTACCAACTTTGCTTCTGGGTCGGGAATAGCAAGATCTTCCTCTGTAGGCAACTTGACTGAGGGGTTATACAAAATATCTAAAAAAGTATTAGGTGGCACCGGCTTACGCTGAGAGCCTAGCCGGCTTAAAGCATCAGCCGCCTCGTTCTTCCTTCGATCATTATGCTCGACCTGATAACCCTTGATGTGACCCGCAATAGCATCAACCTCGCGACGATAAGCCGCCATGAGTGGATCCTTAGAATCCCAAGTACCAGAAACTTGTCGAGCTACCAAGTCTGAGTCGCCAAAGCACCTCACCCGACTTAAGTTCATCTCCTTAGCCATCCGAAGACCGTGGAGCAAGGCCTCGTATTCAGCTGCATTGTTAGTGCAAGGGAACATCAATCGGAGAACATAACAAAATTTATCACCTCGAGGGGAAGCTAGCACGACTCCAGCCCCCGAGCCCTCCAATTGCCTGGACCCGTCAAAGTGAATAGTCCAATATGTGTTATCTGGCTTTTCTTCAGGCATCTGCAGCTCTGTCCAGTCATTGATGAAATCCACCAATACTTGAGACTTGATGGATGTGCGAGGCATATACTTCAGACCATGAGGTCCAAGCTCAATGGCCCACTTGGCTATCCGACCTGTGGCTTCTCTGTTTTGAATAACATCCCCTAAAGAAGCAGAACTAACCACGGTGATGGGATGACCCAAAAAATATTGCTTAAGCTTCCGGTTGGCCATGAACACTCCATATACAAGCTTCTGCCAGTGCGGATACCTCTGCTTGGATTCAATAAGTACCTCACTGATGTAGTAAACCGGCCTTTGAACTGGATATTCCTTGCCTGCCTCCTTTCGTTCCACCAAAATAGCTACGCTGACAGCCCGGTCATTAGCAGCCACATACAACAACAACGGCTCCTTGTCAATAGGAGCAGCAAGAATGGGCGGCTCAACCAGCTGCTTCTTCAAGTCCTCAAATGCTGCATTAGCGGCGTCACTCCAGACAAAATTATTTGTCTTTTTCATCATCTGATACAGAGGGATAGCCTTCTCTCCCAACCGGCTTATGAACTGGCTTAGGGCCGCAATACGACCCGCCAGACGCTGAACATCATTGATACACGCCGGCTTAGCCAAAGAAGTAATGGCTTTGATCTTCTCCGGATTAGCTTCAATGCCTCTGTTAGAAACCAGAAAACCCAAGAGCTTGCCTGCCGGCACACCAAAAACGCATTTGGCCGATGCCGTGGTTTTGTCACGGCAGATGTCCTGGAGAAAGGACTTAGTAGTGGAGCCATCGCTACGGGTTAACTTAAAGGGGTTAAAGCGGACAAGGGACGCAAGAGAGTTTTATACTAGTTTGGCCCCTTACGGTGAAGGTGAAAGCCTATGTCTTGTTGTGATGGAATTGCTGGGGTTTCGATGACCAGGGAGCGAATACGCTTTGCCTGAGTCTCGAGTTGTTGTCTGTTGTCCTTGAACCGCCGCCGGGTCGTCCCCTTATATACATGGGTTGACACCCGCCGGTTTACAGAACCCCGAGGCCGGCTCATAATCGTGTCCGGCTCGGTCTCTGCTACTTCTATCTTACAACACAAGTTTACATATCAATGCCGGTTTATGTCTACAGGCCTTAAACCGGCTTTGGGCCCTGGGCCTCCATAAAGCGTCACCGTCTGTCTTCATGGACTTCAGATACAGATGAACTACTTATGGGGTTAACCCGGCCTCTCCTGGCCGGTTTACGCCCAGTGGTAATATCCCCAACATTAGGCCCCAGATTGATTTGAACTGGTTCACGTCAATCCTCAATACTTAAGAAATTTTCTTCTTCAACATCTTCACATAATCTTGTAAACCGCCGTGACATCATCTTCTAGGATCATGGTAAACCACCGTGATGTCACCTGTTATTTAAAACTGTGTATAATCCACCTTCATTAACGAGCCTCCGACAATCGAGGTGACAGCTCCGCCTCATATCCAAAATTTAGGCTCCTCGATTTTTGCGCCTGACGCTTATCTTTCTGCCCTTATAAATAGGGCCAGGGGGTCTTTCCATTTTCCCCCTCGTGCCTCTTCGCGTTGTCGTCTTCCTTGCGCCGACCGACCCTCAAGCTCTGTCGCCGCCGTCATCCTTCGCCTCTGCTTCAACAAAGGCCGCTGCATCAACCTGAACGTATCAGAGAAAAAGCAGTGATCCTCCGCTGCTTCCTCCTGCACCAGTAAGTCCCTCTTCTTCTCGCCCTAGATCTGCCATTAGGGTTCGTCGTTCTTCGTAGTTTGAAGCTGTTCTTCCTTCGGTAGCACCAATGACCGGTTAGATCTGGCTATTTTCAGCGCCTTCTATAGTTTAGACTCCTTTCTTCTTGTTAAGGCACCTGCTTGATATCCAACTCCTCTGAACTCACTGAACTTTTTGAGCGCTTGATGTTAGACCAGAGTATATTTTGATTATCCAACGCACGGCAGATCTGAAATTCTCATGCCAAACTGTGAAACTTGTTTTTCCCTTCACTTATACATCTTTAATACCAGATTGGGCGGTTTAACTTCATATATAAAATGATGACCCAGTAGATACCATTAGTCCCCTGTTGAACCGCCAATGCTTGCACCATTGTACTGTTTCCATTGTCAGACTCCGGTTTACGAATAACCAATTCCGGTTTATCAATATGCTTGTATCCTTATACTGCTGTATAGTTGTCCACTTTAAATCTTAAACCGGCAATAATCATGTTTCAGATTTCCATTGCCATGGCCAAGCAAGTCTATGAATGCAATTGGGCTCCCTCTCGAGTAACCGAAGAGCAGTTAAACAATCTTGTTAAAACGGGCGCTTTAGCCAAAAAAGATGTCATCCACTGGAGGGTCCCTGGCCCGGAAAATCCTCCTACACCCAAGGACGGAGAGGTAGTCGTGTTTGCTGACCATCTGAGTCGAGGTTTTAGCCCTCCCGGTTCGAAATTTTTCCGAGATGTACTAGCCAACTTTCAGTTGCGCCCTCAAGACATCGGTCCCAATTCTGTGACCAACATCTGCCACTTCCAAGTCTTCTGTGAGGTTTACCTGCAAGAGGAACCTACAGTCGAACTGTTTAGGGATTTCTTTCACTTAAACCGTTGCACAGAGTTCTTGGATGGACCCAATACGGAACTAGGCGGAATGGCGGTTCAGAAAAGGAAAGAAGTCACCTTCCCTCATCCCAAATTCCACAGTCACCCCAAAGAGTGGAACCAGACTTGGTTTTATTGCATGGATACCTCTCCATCTGATGAAAGCCCCCTGTCTGGTTACCGCCCTGAACGCCTGAGCAACACACATCCTTTTCCTCAGAGGTTGAATTCAAGAGAAAGGGCCAACTATGCTCCTCAATTATCAAAGCTCAGAGCCTTCATGGCAAATGGTTTGACAGGAGTTGATCTTGCTTGTTGTTGGATAAGCTGGAGTATTCTCCCCTTAAGCCGGCGCTCCGGTTTGATGTGTGAGTATACGGGGAGTTTGAAGGATGCTCAGCGGCACATTGACATTCAGCTTACAGATGCAGAAGTCACTGAGGCTGTAAAAAAGATATTGAACGAACCGGAGGCTGTCTGTGCCCAAACCGGACTACTCCCTTTCTGCACCTTCAACAAACCACCAGCTGTAAGAATCATATAATCTTTTTATCTGAAGTTGCTTCTGTCCAAATATTCTCTGAAAGTGTGATTATTTTCTGA
The DNA here is from genome assembly GCF_002575655.3 of Aegilops tauschii subsp. strangulata. NCBI lineage: Eukaryota > Viridiplantae > Streptophyta > Magnoliopsida > Poales > Poaceae > Aegilops > Aegilops tauschii. Next base: position 342,847,701 of record NC_053035.3, read on the forward strand.
CAGGGTGATGATCCGTTCTGGAACAAGAAACCATCACAAGACAAACCGGCGAAGCCGCAAGACAAACCGGTCAAGCCAGTTCGTCCAAAGACCAAGGTTGTTAAAGAACCTGCCAAGAGAAGGACCACTGCATCCTCCGACCTACCAGCTGATGACGATGTGGGTAATCCGGAACCAGAGGTAGAACTTGACTCTCTTGGTTCATTTTTCGTACACCTCATTGACAATGATTATTATCAGGACGACGCTGAAGGCAGTCATGCTGACGATGTAGAGGTAATCATTCTTTCCTCCGATTCAGATCCTCTGCCGACATCGAAAATCCGTCGAGCAAACCGGAAAGTAAAATTTTCTCACCCCCTTTCTTACTTGGACCCAAACTTTTTTTTTGAAGACACAGCAGCACGAAGCTCGCCGCACAACCCGGCACAGCGGCCAGGTAGTTACCTCCGCCGGTTTACCGAACAGTCCGGTTCGGAAACGCCGATCAGAGGTCTCTTATCCCATTGATACTTCATGCCCCAAAGTAGGTTGTTTCCGCCAGCCTCTTAACCCGTCTGATTCAAATTATCAGGGTACTTCTCACTCATCTTCTGGCGAGTCGCCGGCCACAAAACTTCCACCCCTCAAAACGGTTCTTGGGTGAGCTATACACTTGTTGTTATCCTTGATGTTGTTATTTTGATATATTGTACTGATCCTTATGTTTATTTTTCTCAGCGCCAGGCCCAGACCCAGCAAGAAAGCTCGGTTAAATAAACCAGCTGATGAAGACGTGGCTGTTGAACCGGAGAAAGCTCCAGATCCTGAAGAGACCAACATTGATGTCATACTGAATGACCCACCGCCTCAAGATCATGACTTCGTTGCTGAGCAAGCAGAAGTTGACACCACAAGCCATGCTGACCAGCCAACCAGCCCTGTCCGAACTGACAATAAACCGGCAAGTCCAGTTAAGAATACTGACAAACCGCCAACCCCAGTAACGGCTGCTGATGACAAAGATGATGACATTATTATTACTGGCACTGGCCATACCGCTCCGGGCAATCCTGTCGCTTTGTCAAAGCATACTGCCAAAGATGAGCTCTCTGCAATTGGCAAAGGCAAATGGAACGCCGATTTGTCAAATTACGCCCATCTGAATGCTCAAGACCTTCACTCTGGCTTCCTGAACCGTCTGTACACTAGCCGTGACTATGAAGCCGGTTTGGTAAATATGATGAAGGAGCGATATGAGATAACTTTCATAAGTGTTTCTCTCTTATATTTAATTGCAGCTTATCAACTCCAGTAGCCCCCAAGTGACGGTTTACGATACCAATTTAAACCGGGACTTAGTAACAATTTCATGTTTGCAACAATGCATCTTAACTTCACTGATGTAGCCCCCAAGGGTCGGTTTAACTTTATAAAGATGAACCGGGACTTTGTAGAAGAATTCCCATATCAGCATTTTATGAGCAAATACACATTAGCCCCCAAGTGCTAAGCTTAATACTTGTATTGTGCTTGGGACTTGTAAAAATTTCTGATTAAAAGCAAATATGCATTAGCCCCCAAGTACTAAGGGCATAACTTGTTATGTGCTTGGTACTTCAAATATGTACTATCAACTCATTATATATCTGTCTCTTTATAGGCTGAGCTGAGCAAAAAGGAATCTCAAATCGCCGATCTGCAAGAAAATATCAAGTCCCAACAGGCCGAAGCTTCCAAGGCAAAAGATGAGCTGACGAGCGCCTTAGCCGCTATGGAAAAGCTAAAGGAGAGCTTCAACAAGGAGCGGGCGGATTGGAACACAGAGAAATCCGCTTTGCAGAAAAGAGCTGAAAACACAGAGGCAGCTCTCGAACCGGTGGTAGATGAGCTGACTGGTGTAAAGCGGCAAGTAGATGCGATGACCGTTGCTGTGTTTGGTAAGCATCCTTGCTTTATTCTTTCAACATATCTTCCCATGTGTTGCTGGTTTACTGATGTTTATAATGATGCAGGAACTCGTATTAGCCATCTGGGCTCTGACGTACAGAAGAAATTGAAAGGGGCCTATACTCTAATAGAGCAGCTGTATACCGGTGCGCAGCGGATCATCTGCACCGCTTCACACAATAAACCTCCACCAACATTGATCAAGGACACCTTGGAAAGGCTATCCATGCTGCCTGCCCAGGTTGGAGAACTAAAGAAAGCTGCAGCAAGGGCTGGAGCTCCGACCGCTCTAACCCGGGCAAAGGCGTGGGTGCCTGATCTTGATCCGATGGACGTGGCTAAAGGCTTCCCAAGCTTAAAAGAAGACGGATCAGAATTTGGCCAGGAGGATCTCCGCGCCATAAACCGGGAAGTACGTCCACTGGCTTGTCAATTGGCTGAAGAAGCTGATCTCTCATACTATCAGGCAAGTTATGATGATAAGAATAGACGGGTTGCTGCACCAATTCCGGAAGCGCAAAATCTGATCCCTCCAATCCGCAGCCACCAGGTCAAGCTGATAAGCAATCATAATCCGGGGGCCGGTTTAGTCTTCCATGTGCTGCAATGCTTATTGAGAAACAATTATCCCTTTGGGCACTGAAATGCCTTGTAATAGGCTAGTTAAAACACCATGTCTGTTATGCCTTCGTGCATGTTTATCTGCCACTGATGCGTGTTAATCCGCCATGCTTTAAGATATGATGTTCATAATCCATAGCTATTTATTCAAGTTGTTCCTGCAGATAAGAAGCTTAAAGCGCCCTGGCGGTTTACCACCGGGCAGGTCATGATACCCAAATATATATATGACCACGGTTTATAACCAAGGTTGTAAAAGATAACCAAATATGGAAATATATGATACCTGGGACCTTTAGGCATGATGTTGGGTGACCAACTTTGTAGTGAGGGCCATAACCCTACTCTGGAGGATAAGTAACTCCTATTATATGATACCGGTTTACAATAAAACCAGTCCGGGTTGTGATAAACACCGCTTATTCCATACTGGTGACTTTGAGTCAAAACCAGACCGGGCTAATAGTCTCCGGATTATAATTTGATCGTGTACTGGCAACTTGTAGTTGACAGCCTAACCGGGTTGATAAACACCGGTTTAAAAACATCACAAATCTTATGAAAACAAATAAAACTTAGCAAAAGGCAAATAAAAACCGTTGTAGTCGAGGCTTTTCACGGGCTGCCAGGCCCTAAATTCGACAGCAAAAAATCCCCAAGCAACATTGTGAGCTGTGCTCAGTGGGTGCCTATGTTTGAGCTGTTGTTTTACAACACTCTCTTTGGCCCCGGATTGATGTGGCTTTGAGCCGATCAAGAGGTGTGACTGTGGTTCGGATACCACCAAGCCCCCAAGTGATGTTGTGGCATTGCGCCGATCAAGAGGTGTAGCTATGGTTCGGGTACGACCAAGCCCCCAAGTGATGCTGTGGCATTGCGCCGATCAAGAGGTGTAGCTATGGTTCGGATACGACCAAGCCCCCAAGTGATGTTGTGGCATTGCGTCGATCAAGAGGTGTAGCTATGGTTCGGATACGACCAAGCCCCCAAGTGATGCTGTGGCATTGCGCCGATCAAGAGGTGTAGCTATGGTTCGGATACGACCAAGCCCCCAAGTGATACTGTGGCATTGCGCCGATCTAGAGGTGTAGCTATGCTTCGGATACGACCAAGCCCCCAAGTGATGCTGTATAAAGCTTAGAGAAGCTAAATCAAGGGGTAAACAGGACGCCGCTTTGTAAGCTCCATGTAACCACACATGATGTAAGAAAAACAACAGATACCCCGCTTTAGCCGAGGTTCCGGTTTATTATATTGATCATAATATATACATTGTCATAATATGTACATAAGCAGAGCCTATAGCTCAAGTATAGTAAGGCCGAAGATGAGCAATATTCCACGGTCGGTTGGTCTCCTCCTCCGATTTACGCGAGTCTTTGCGCTCTTGAACATCGATTAGGTAGTACGACCCGTTGTGTAGATTCTTGCTGACCACAAAGGGTCCTTCCCAAGGGGGGATAGCTTGTGCATATCCGTCTGATCCTGGATGAGCCGACGCACCAAATCACCTTCTTGAAAGGTTTTGGTTCTAACCCGGCAGCTATGATAACGACGCAGATCTTGCTGATAAATCGCCAAACGGGCTGCCGCCATGTCACGTTCCTCATCTAACAGGTCAAGAGCTTCCTGCCATGCCTTCTCATTGTCAGCTTCAACATATGCCGCTACACGAGGCGAGTCATGACGGATGTCACTAGGAAGAACTGCTTCCGCTCCATAAACCATGAAAAATGGTGTGTATCCTGTCGATCTGTTGGGTGTGGTATTGATGCTCCACAACACATAAGGTAACTCCTCAACCCAACAACCCGGCGTACATTGCAAAGGAACCATAAGCCGGGGTTTGATGCCTCTCAAGATCTCTTGATTGGCCCTCTCCGCTTGACCATTAGACTGTGGGTGAGCCACTGATGACACGTCAAGCCGGATGTGCTCACGTTGACAGAACTCCTTCATGGCACCTTTTGACAGATTGGTACCATTGTCTGTTATAATGCTGTGTGGAAAGCCGAACCGGAATATCACCTTTTTGATGAATTGAACCACCGTGGCTGCGTCACACTTACTAACTGGCTCTGCCTCCACCCACTTCCTGAACTTATCAACCGCCACCAAAAGGTGGGTCTTCTTGTCCTTGGACCTCTTTAAAGGCCCAACCACATCCAGCCCCCAAGTTGCAAACGGCCAGGTGATTGGAATCATCCTCAATTCTTGAGCTGGTACATGAGCGCGTCTTGAGAATTTCTGACAGCCATCACATCTTTTTACCAAGTCCTCGGCGTCAGCATGAGCTGTCAACCAATAGAAATCGTGATGAAACGCCTTGGCCACCAAAGATTTTGAACCGGCGTGGTGACCACAATCTCCTTCGTGGATCTCACGCAAAATTTCACGGCCTTCCTCAGGAGACACAAAGCGTTGAAACACCCCTGTCACACTACAATGATGTAACTCTCCATTGATAATAGTCATGGACTTGGACCGCTGGATTATCTGCCTGGCCAGAGTTTCATCCTCTAGTAACTCACCCCGGTTCATATACGCCAGATATGGAACCGTCCAATCCGGGATAACATGAAGGGCCGCCACCAATTGAGCCACCGGATCAGGAACAGCCAAATCCTCTTCACCAGGGAGCTTGACGGACGGATTATGCAAAACATCCAGGAAGACATTAGGTGGAACCGGTTTACGTTGGGAACCCAGGCGGCTTAAAGCGTCCGCCGCTTCATCCTTCCGCCGATCCACATGATCCACCTGATAACCTTTAAAGTGACCTGCAACATGTCCACCTCACGACGATATGCTGCCATTAGTGGGTCCTTGGAATCCCAAGTGCCGGACACTTGTTGAGCCACCAGATCCGAGTCACCGAAGCACTTAACTCGGCTTAGGTTCATCTCCTTAGCTATCCGAAGACCATGGAGTAAAGCCTCATATTCAGCTGCATTGTTAGTGCAAGGGAACATTAAACGGAGAACATAACAAAACTTATCACCTCGTGGGGAAGTTAATACGACTCCAGCCCCCGATCCCTCCAATTGCCTGGACCCATCAAAATGAATAGTCCAATAAGTATGATCCGGCTTCTCCTCTGGCGCTTGTAATTCTGTCCAATCATTGATGAAATCCACAAGTGCCTGAGATTTGATCGCCGTTCGGGGTATGTATTTCAACCCGTGAGGCCCGAGCTCGATAGCCCACTTAGCAATCCGGCCAGTTGCTTCCCTGTTCTGGATTATATCCCCCAAAGGAGTAGAGCTGACCACCGTGATGGGATGACCTTGGAAATACTGCTTAAGCTTCCGGCTTGCCATGAAAACCCCATACACCAATTTTTGCCAATGCGGGTACCTCTGCTTGGACTCAATAAGTACCTCACTGACATAGTAAACCGGCCATTGAACCGGATATTCCTTTCCGGCCTCCTTGCGCTCCACCACAATAGCCACACTAACAGCCCGAGCGTTAGCTGCCACATATAGCAACAATGGCTCTTTATCAACCGGAGCAGCGAGAACCGGCGGATTAGCCAGCTGCCGCTTTAAGTCCTCAAATGCTTCATTAGCGGCGTCACTCCAGACGAAGTTATCCATTTTCTTCAGCATCTGATACAAAGGGATGGCCTTCTCGCCAAGGCGACTGACAAACCGGCTCAACGCGGCAATCCGGCCTGCCAGGCGTTGAACATCATTGATACACTTCGGTTTAGCCAAGGAGGTGATGGCTTTGATCTTTTCCGGATTAGCTTCAATGCCCCTGTTAGACACCAAAAAGCCCAAGAGCTTGCCTACAGGTACACCAAAGACACACTTGGTCGGATTAAGCATCATTTTATAAACCCGCAGGTTATCAAAGGTTTCCTTCAAGTCATCAATCAATGTCTCCTTCTTCCTTGATTTTACCACAATATCATCCACATAGGCATGAACATTGCGGCCGATCTGTTTATGAAGAAAATTCTGCACACACAGTTGATAAGTCGCATGGGCACTCTTGAGCCCAAAGGGCATGGACACATAGCAGAAGGCTCCAAAGGGAGTTATGAAGGTTGTCTTCTCCTGGTCCTTAACTGCCATTTTGATCTGATGATAACCAGAATATGCATCCAAAAAGCTTAAACGCTCACAACCCGCCGTAGCATCAATAATTTGATCAATACGGGGAAGGACAAAAGGATATGCTGGACAAGCGTTGTTGAGACCTGTGTAGTCCACACACATACGCCAAGTGCCATTCTTCTTGAGGACCAGCACCGGATTAGCCAACCACTCAGGATGGAATACTTCAACGATAAATCCAGCCGCCAAGAGTCTGGCTACTTCTTCTCCAATAGCCTTGCGTCTTTCTTCATTGAACCGGCGGAGAAACTGCTTGACCGGTTTATACTTGGGATCAACATTGAGAGTGTGCTCAGCGAGTTCTCTCGGTACACCTGGCATGTCAGAAGGCTTCCATGCATCACGGATGAACTCGATGACCGCGCTTTCCTATTTCGGATCCAAGTTAGCGCTAATGCTAAACTGCTTGGACGAATCGCCAGGCATGAAGTCAACAAGCTTAGTCTCATCAGACGATTTAAACTTCAGGGCCGGATCATGCTCTGTAGTTGGTTTCTTCAACGAATTCATATCTGCCGGATCAACATTGTCCTTGTAAAACTTCAACTCTTCTGTTGCACAAACCGACTCAGCATAAGCCGCATCACCTTCTTCACACTTCAGAGCAATCTTGCGGCTCCCATGCACGGTTATAGTTCCCTTGTGACCCGGCATCTTGAGCTGCAGATAGACATAACAAGGCCGTGCCATAAACTTAGCATAAGCTGGTCGTCCAAATAGGGCATGATACGGGCTTTTGATTTTCACCACTTCAATGGTCAAAGTTTCTGATCTTGAGTCATGCTCATCTCCAAAAGCCACCTCCAGAGCTATCTTACCAACAGGATACGCCGATTTACCAGGCACCACACCATGGAACACCGTGTTGGACGGTTTAAGATTTTTATCTGTTAACCCCATGCGACGGAAAGTTTCATGATAAAGGATATTGATACTACTCCCTCCGTCCATGAGTACCTTTGTGAACTTATAGCCTCCCACCTGAGGTGCCACCACCAACGCCAGATGACCCGGATTGTCAACCCGGGGTGGATGATCTTCTCTACTCCACACAATCGGCTGCACTGACCAGGGCAAATAACGGGGCACCGCCGGTTCTACGGCATTCACCACCCTTTTATGAAGCTTATGATCGCGCTTGTCCAAGCTAGTGGTGAAGACATGATACTGTCCGCTATTCAACTGCTTCGGGTTGCTCTGGTAACCCGACTGCTGCTGCTGCTGATTGCCCTGATGATTATAGCCACCTTGGTTACCCTGATTACTTTGATTGTTATGTCCACCCTGATTACCGTGGAAGCCTGAACCGGAATATCCTCCGCCATAACCCGGCCCATGAGAGCAGGGGGCCCGAACCGCCTCCTGTTCCATGATCATACCAGAAAGAATCGGAATTTTTGAACTCTTGCATGATGTGACAATCTTTCCAGAGGTGCGCGGACGGGTCCTCCTTCGTCCCATGCTTTGGACAAGGCTGGTTCAACAGATAAGACAAACGGTCCGGATTAGGACTTGGCCTTCCACCACGCTGGGGCGGTTTACCCTTACGCCGCTGGCCCTTGACATGTGTATTAGTATTAGCCACAAAGTCTAAACCGTGGTCCGCCTTACGCTTGCCGCCGTTTCCATGACCCGCCGGGTTGTGGTGCTACCCCTTGGCGTTGCCACTCTTTTTTCCCTTCCCTGTCTTATCATCGTCAGACTCGGGGTCCTTGGTACTATCAGAGTCGGCATACTTCACCAGTGCAGCCATGAGGGTTTCCATGTCATTACAATGACGTTTGAGCCGTCCCAACTTCAACTTCAGGGGTTCAAACCGGCAATTGCCTTCCAATGTTAAAACTGCGGTGTCAGCGTTGATGCGGTCCGATGAATGCAAAATCTCCGAAACCCGGCGCACCCAATGGGTTGTTGACTCTCCTTCCTCCTGGACACAGGCAGCTAAGTCCACAATTGACATGGGCTGCTTGCATGTATCCTTGAAATTCTGAATAAACCGGGCTCTCAACTCGGCCCATGACCTGATAGAATTAGCCGGTAAGCTCTTTAACCAAGTGCGGGTTGTCCCTTCTAGCATCATGGTGAAGTATTTCGCACATGCCGCATCATCCACATCCAGCATCTCCATGGCCATCTCATAGCTTTCGACCCATGTTTCAGGGGATAAATCGGCGGTGTAATTCTGCACCTTGCGTGGGCCCTTCAAATCCTTGGGCAGGCGCACATTGCGTAACGCCGGGACGAGACACGGCACTCCCAAAGAACTAGAGGTAACTCCTGGTTCCACCGATGTGGTTGGACGAACCGGAGTAAGCTGACGGGCTTCATGCTGCGCCGCTAACTCGGCCTCTCTGCGTGCCCGAGCCCGGTTCACCACCTCCTGAGCATCACCAGCACCACCCGCCGGGTTATTGCCACGGGGCGGATCACGGTTCCGCGCATTGCTTGACACTGCCGGTTCATCCATACGCCTGCTGTAACTCCGGCTTGGATAGGGAGTGGAATGAATCCGATCGCGACTATATGAATAAGCCTCCTGTTGAACCAAGGCTGTCTGAAGAAGCTCCTTAATCAGACGCGTCTCGACCGCCGCCGGAGAATCGCCTTCGATCGGGATGGCCGCCAGCCGTGAAGCGGCAGCGACAATGTTGTCCATCGGGATAGAATAATGACCCGGTGGCGTGGGGACATGCGGTGCTACAATGTTGTTCTGACGAGGCGGATCCACCAAACATGGCTAAACCGGCGCTCCTGCTCCAGGTGCCTCCGCCCGGTTTACCACCGGCGGATTACTGGTCCCTGCTCCTGGGGTGTTAAAGAGATTTCTAGCGTCATAAACCGGCGGCAGGCGAGATCGGTGCCTCCTCTTTAGGACTTCGTTTGACGCACTCTGATCCAGCATAATCCGGTAAGCTTGTGCATCCAAAGTGGCCCGCTCCGCGGCTATCCTGGTATCCTTAGCTGCTAAGTCGGCTTTGGCCTGGGTGATCTGATCTTTCACTTTCGTGACTTCCGCACTGTGCGCATCCTGATCCGCTGGGTTAACCTCCGCCATTAGCGTTGCCAACGCGTCAAACAAATCAGATAGAACCTGAGCTGGCAGTCGCACAGGGCCTCCTGCCCCGGCCGCTGTTGCCGCTGCCGATCCGGAAATCATCGCCGCTGCGGTCGAAGAGTGGAGCGCCGGTTGCGTACCGGCCATGAAGATTGCAACCCGGTTTGGCAGATCGAATGGGTCCGAAATACTGTCGCCATCGGAACAGCCCCCAATCCGGCCATCTGGTAACTGATATAACGACTCGGTCTCTCCGGTCGATGACTCGTCGCCAGAATAAACGACGGTCTCACCACCAGATTCCGATCTATCCTCAGATTCCCCTCCATGGATAACTCCCACGAAGGCACGCTTCATGACAGGCTTGACCCGGGCAGATCTCGCACGCTGAGTCGTTTCGACGAGGTCGGTGCAGATGTCCGGCTCAGGGCCCGGTTCGCCGATCTTGCCAATGAAAACGTGTATGCCACCAGAGGGGACCCGGTACCCGTACTCGATTGAGCCGGCCTCGGGGCCCCAGCCTGCATCGTCGATGTAGAGCTTGCCGCGACGACTCTTGGTCATCCGGCCCACAGCGTAACCCTTGAGTCCTTCGAAATTGCCCTCCAAGAACTTGAAACCATCGTGCGATAGCCCCACGGTGGGCGCCAACTGTCATGGTTTTGTCACGGCAGATGTCCTGGAGAAAGGACTTAGTCGTGGAGCCATCGCTACGGGTTAACTTAAAGGGCTTAAAGCGGACAAGGGACGCAAGAGAGTTTTAGACTAGTTCGGCCCCTTACGATGAAGGTAAAAGCCTACGTCTAGTTGTGATGGAATTGCTGGGGTTTCGATGACCAGGGAGCGAACACGCTTTGCCCGAGTCTCGAGTTGTTGTATGTTGTCCTTAAACCGCTGCCGGGTCGTCCCCTTATATACATGGATTGACACCCGCCGGTTTACAGAACCCCGAGGCCGGCTCATAATCGTGTCCGGCACGGTCTCTGCTACTTCTATCTTACAACACAAGTTTACATATCAATGCCGGTTTATGTCTACAGGCCTTAAACCGGCTTTGGGCCCTGGGCCTCCATAAAGCGTCACCGTCTGTCTTCATGGACTTCAGATACAGATGAACTACTTATGGGGTTAACCCGGCCTCTCCTGGCCAGTTTACGCCCAGTGGTAATATCCCCAACAGCCGGGTTAAGCATCATCTTATAAACCCAGAGATTATCAAAGGTCTCCTTTAAATCGTCTATCAATTTTTCCTTCTTTCTTGATTTCACCACAATATCATCCACATAAGCATGAACATTGCGCCCAATCTGATTATGAAGGCAATTCTGCACACATCGCTGGTAAGTCGCCTGGGCACTCTTGAGCCCAAAAGGCATAGACACATAACAGAAGGCTCCAAAGGGAGTGATAAACGTTGTCTTCTCCTGGTCCTTAACTGCCATCTTGATCTGATGATAACCAGAATAAGCATCCAAAAAACTCAAACGCTCACAACCCGACGTAGCATCAATAATTTGGTCAATACGAGGGAGAGTAAAAGGATCAGCCGGACAAGCTTTGTTTAATTCTGTGTAATCCACACACATACGCCAAGTGCCATTCTTCTTAAGTACCAGCACCGGATTAGCCAACCACTCAGGATGAAAAACTTCAACAATGAACCCGACCGCCAGGAGCCGGGCCACTTTTTCACCAACGGCCTTTCGCCTCTCTTCATTAAAGCGACGGACAAACTGCTTCACCGGTTTAAACTTCGGATCAATATTAAGACTGTGCTCAGCGAGTTCCCTCGGTACAACTGGCATGTCGGAAGGCTTCCATGCAAAAATGTCCCGGTTCTCACGGATGAACTCGATGAGCGTGCTTTCCTATTTCTGATCCAGATTAGCACTGATGCTGAACTGCTTAGACGAATCACCAGGAACGAAGTCAACTAGCTTGGTGTCATCTGCCGATTTAAACTTCAAGGCCGGGTCATGCTCCGTAGTTGGCTTTTTCAGAGACGTCATGTCAGCCGGGTCAATATTGTCCTTATAGAACTTCAATTCCTCGGTGGCACATACGGACTCAGCATAAGCCGCATCCCCTTCTTCGCATTCCAAAGCTATCTTCTGACTTCCATGCACGGTGATAGTACCCTTGTAACCCGGCATCTTGAGCTGCAGATAAACATAACAAGGCCGTGCCATGAACTTGGCATAAGCCGGCCGTCCAAACAGATCATGATATGGGCTTTGAATCTTAACCACCTCAAAGGTTAATGTCTCAGCCCGGGAATCATATTCATCCCCAAAGGCAACCTCTAAAGCAATCTTGCCTATAGGATATGCCGACTTGCCAGGCACCACTCCATGGAAAACAGTATTGGACGGTTTAAGATTTTTATCAGTCAACCCCATATGACGGAAAGTATCATAATAAAGGATATTGATGTTGCTACCTCCATCCATGAGTACCTTAGTAAACTTGTACCCTCCAACCTGAGGCGCCACAACCAAAGCCAGATGACCCAGATTGTCAACCCGGGGCGGGTGATCCTCCCGACTCCACACAATGGGTTGCTCAGACCATCGCAAGTAACGAGGAATTGCCGGTCCAACGGCATTCACAACCCTTTTATGGAGCTTCTGATCCCGCTTGCATAAACTCGTGGTGAAGACGTGGTACTGTCCACTATTCAGTTGCTTCGGGTTATTCTGATACCCGGACTGATGCTGCTGCTGGTTGCTCTGACCAGACTGTTGATGGAAACCGCCCTGATTGCCATGATTGCCTTGATTACCGTGGAATCCAGTGTTAGAACCGCCACCACCATAACCCGGGCCCTGAGAGCCGGATCCTGAACCGCCACCTGGCCCATGATTGTTTTGAAAAAGATTGGAATTTTTGTACTCCTTCATGATGAAGCAATCCTTCCAAAGGTGAGTGGACGGCCTTTCACGTGTACCATGCCTCGGGCAGGGATGATTCAGCATCTGCTCAAGATTGAAGCTTGATCCCTCAAGCCGTGGGGGCGGCTTACGCTTTCGACGCTGACCATTATTCTGCGCATTGGTATTAGCCACAAAGTCCAAATTGTTATTAGCTTTGCGCTTACCGTTGCCTCCCTGACTCGCCGGGCTATGCTGCTGCCCTCTGGTGTTACTACTCTTTTTTCCCTTTCCCGGCTTTTCATCATCAGACTCGGGGTCCTTGGTACCATCCGAGTCAGCATACTTAACCAGAGCCGCCATGAGTGTTCCCATGTCATTGCAGTGGTGTTTGAGCCGCCCTAATTTCTGCTTCAGGGGCGTGAAACGACAATTGTTCTCCAACATTAAGACTGCTGAATCGGCATTGATGCGATCCGACGAGTGCAGGATTGTTGAGACCTAGCGCACCCAATGGGTTGTTGACTCACCTTCTTCTTGGACATAGGAGGCTAAATCCACAATTGACATAGGCTGCTTGCACGTATCTTTAAAATTCTGGATAAACCGGGCTTTTAACTCGGCCCATGACCCAATGGAGTTGGCTGGCAACCCTTTCAACCAAATACGAGCTATTCCTTCCAACATCATGGTGAAGTACTTAGCACATGCAGCATCATCAACATCCAGTAGTTCCATCGCCATCTCATAACTCTCAACCCATGTTTCAGGGGGTAAGTCAGCTGTGTAGTTGGGCACCTACGGGGACCTTTGAAATCCTTGGGCAAATGTACGTTACGCAGAGCCGGTACCAGACACGCCACACCCAAAGTCCTGAAAGTCACACCTGTCTCCACCGAAGTTGTCGGACGAACCGGGGAATGCTAACGAGCCGCATACTGAGCCGCCAGCTCAGCCTCCCGACGCGCTCTTCCTTGATCTACTATGTTCTGGGCATTAACCCCACCACCTGCCGGGTTATGCCCACGGGGCGGGTTGCGGTTCCGCCCACTGCTTGACACAGCTGACTCATCGATATGCCTGCTATAACTCTGACTTGGGCGAGGGGTTGAATGGATCCTCTCACGACTGTGAGAATAAGCTGCCTGTTGGGCCAAAGCCGTCTGAAGTAATTCTCCGGCCCGTCGTATCTCCATTGCCGCCGGCGACTCACCCTCAACCGGTAGAGCGGCCAGTCGCGTCGCCGCAGTAATCATATTATCCAAAGGGTTAGAATAATCACCCGGCGGTGTCAGCACATATTGAGGCGGAGTCGTATTCTGACGTGGTGGCTCTATCGTACGCTGCTGAACCGGTGCCCCCGCCCCAGGCGCTTCACCCCGGTTTACCTCTGGCGGGTTACTGGGCCCTGCTCCAGGCGTGTTAAAGAGATTTCTTGCCTCGTAAACCGACGGCAGACGGGTCTGATGCCTCCTCCTCATGACTTCGTCTGAAGCGTTCTGGTCCATCATGAGCCGGAAAGACTCCGACTGAATCCGCTGCGCCTGAGCATCCAAAGCGGCCCGCTCCGCAGCCATCCTAGTATTCTCTGCGTTCAGCTCCTCCTTGGCCTGTGCTATCTCATCACGCAGTTTCGCAACTTCCGCATTATGCTGATCCTGATCTGCCGGGTTAACCACCGCTGTTAACAATGTGGTCAGTTTATCCAGCAGGTCGGTTACAATTTGAGCCGGCAGGCGCACAGGGCCTCCTGCCCCAGCAGTCGTTGCCGCTACTGACCCGGAGATTATTGCTGCCGTAGTCGAAGAGTTCTGCACTGGTTGCGTACCGGCCATAAAGATCGCAGCTCTGTTCGGCGGCTCATAGGGGTCCGAAATACTGTCGCCATCGGAATAGCCCCCAAGCAGGCCATCTTGCAGTTGGTACAGCGATTCAGTTTCACCAGATGACTCACCATCCGAGTAAACGACCGTCTCACCGCCAGACACGGATCTATCCTCAGGTTCCGCTCCGTGAATGAATCCCACGAGGGCACGCTTCACGGCGGGCTGAACTCGGGCGGGTCTCGCACGCTGAGCCGTCTCGATGATGTCTGTGCAGATGTCCAGCTCAGGGCCCGGCTCGCCGATTTTGCTGATGAAGACGTGGATTCCACTGAAGGGGACCTGGTACCCGTACTCGATTGAGCCGACCTCGGGGCCCTAGCCCGCGTCGTCGATGTAGAGCTTGCCATGACGACTCTTTGTCATCCGTCCCACAGTGTATCCCTTGATCCCTTCGAAGCTGCCCTTTAAGAACTCGAAACCACCGTGCACCAGCCCCACGGTGGGCGCCAACTGTCGTAGGATTGTCACGGCAGATGTCCTAGTGTGAGGACTTAGTCGTGGAGCCATCGCAACTAGGTTAGCTTAAAGGGGTTGAACGGGACAAAGGACATAGGGAGTTTATACTGGTTCGGCCCCTTGCGATGAAGGTAAAGGCCTAATCCAGTTTGAGGTGGTATTGCTTATGTCTCGGTTACTAGGGAGCTAATACGCTTGACCTAGTTCTCGGTTTGTTGTCTGTCCCCTAACTCGCCGCCGGGTCGTCCCTTTATATACTCAGGTTGACGACCGGTGGCTTACAGAGTCCCGGCCGGCTTATAAACGTATCCGGCTCGGTGACTTAATTACAACTGCCTTATAGTACAAGTCGCATACATATTGCGGTTTACACCTACGGGCCTTAAGCCGCCTTTGGGCCTTGGGCTCTTCATAAGTCATCCTCATGAACCGCCATCTTCGATTCCTTCATGGGCTTTGTCTTGTGAGTCGCCAGGAGTTAACCCGGCCCCTCCTGGGCGGGTTAACTCAGTAGCTATATCCCCAACAGCTGGGTACTCAATAATGGAGGATGAGTTATTGTGCGATGCGTGGAAGGTCATATATGTGGACTTTTTAGGCATGAGACAAGGGGGCTCGATGTTTTAGCAAAATGTGTGTGCTTTCTTTCTTGAGCAAAAGCACTTCGCACCATATGACTTGCACTGATCAATGAGTGCAATATGATGTTGCTTGCCCATCGATGATACATCATCTCCAACACCATCATGAAGTTTTGTGGCGCGGTTGCATTAGTGGATATAATGTGGCCACCGGGCTCATCAAACATGGCTATCATAAGTTTTGCTTCTTGTTACCCTACATGCTGATCCATTCATTGATCCACACAAAGTTATAACTTGATAATCATCATGTTGTATAGCCCGGACGTGTTGTTGTGTTGTACCAAAGGACCGAAGCAAGGCCATTTGCATTCATACATTGTTGGATGAAGCTCAAGGGCAGCAGTGCATGGGAGGACTGTGCCGATTCTAACTCGAGTATCGTTGAATTTGGAATCGACTAAAAAATTTGTTGAACATCTGGTTATCTCATACATTTACATTTGAACTATTGTTGTACTATGGATATTTGAAAGTTATTAATGGATGAATTATGCTATTTTATATACTTATTGCTGCAAAATTAAAGAAATAACATGTGAAACATTTAGGGGACATGGTTGGATGGCCTTCTCCTGTATCCGTGTCCGTGGACCAGTTTACAGACAAATAGTATGTCAATTTTAAGGGTCGGCATTGGAGATACCCTAACGCTACTTAAAAACGTCTCCAACCCGAAAACCTCAAATAGGAAATTTCATATATTCACAGATACTTTCAAACCTGTCTGCATTCGACACCCAAACATCAAACTGTAGGCTCAAATATCCTCTACTTGTTTGTCCCTCCTCCTCTTTTTCTCGAAGTAATTTTTTTACCTCAGACATTGAAATCAAAGATGACAACATGCTCCTCTGTCTTCTTTGCTTGTTCAAGAACAACCATCATCATTGGCGTTTCATCATCCGATGATGACGAATCTATGAACTCATTAGGCAATCTCCAAAAGAGCGGACCACCCATACCCTTTCTCTCCAACCCTCACGCGAACTCTCATCTAGGGTGTCCCTGCCTCACGCCGGCCGACGCCGGTTCGCCTCGTGTCCTATGTTCCTTGGATCATGAAGGCGCGATGGATCCCAACCCTTGCCGGCGGGAGGGCTTCGTTTTTAGGTGCTTTTCTGAGTTTTGTTAGGATTTGTCTCATGTTCAAGAAGACGAGGCGGCGGCTTCTTGAAGATGGAATAAGGTCCTCCCTGTCTAGCCCCCAACCCGGTGATGTTTCAAGTGTCGTCGGAAGGTGTGTGGAGGTTTGTCTCCGACGGATCTCGTGGGATCCGGTCGGCGTTTGACTTTGGACCTTAAGATGATGACTTCTCGACTACCTACTACAATAATATTTGCCTGGCTCCAACAAGAGAAGGGGATGACGGCAGTGCACCTTCGGCTCGCCTCATTGTTTGTAGTCGTTGCTAGGTGGTCTAGGAACTTGGATGTAAAGTTACTTCTAGTATTCTTTGTACTACCTTGACAGTGAATAGATCGAAAGTTTTCTTGCAAAAAAAAGAATCTATGAATCCATTGTAGTAGTATTCCACAACAATACGCCATATGGCATTTCGCCGAACACAGGTCGGGGGAGGGTACCCACGGAGGGACCAAGCGAGATCCAAGAACGGTGGCATGGCGGCGGCCCGACAAGATGAAGCGGCAAAAATCTAGCGAATGGCAAAGGATAAAATGTAACCCCCTCCGTAACACACTATAAGACCTTTTTTGACACTGACATGAAATCTAAAAATGTCTTATAAAATGGTACTCACTCCGTTCCATAATGTAGTGTCTATAGATTTTTTGAGAAGTCAAACTTTATAAACTTTGACCAAATTTGTAGAGTAAAATATATACATTTAGTCACAAGATGTACTTAAATATTGTAGATAGCGACTTTTCAGATATATGCACTACGTTATGGAACGAAGAGAGTTTAGGGGGAGTATCTAAAAATAAATAAAAAGTGAGACAAGGAGGGTGAGATATTCCGTGGGCACTATTCCCTTCGATTTGGGGCCAGACTCGTAATGAGGGATTTCGTTGGATGACAAATTCGATCCATGATAGTGCGACACAGATAAATAGAGGCGGGATGAGGAATCTCGTTCGAAGATGCCCCAAGTTTTTTGTCTAACACAGCTGCCCTTAGTTTCTGGTGGACGTGTATAGGAGGAAAATAGGAGGGAGAGAATATATTTTTTTCCGAAACTGCGATTTTTTTTTTGAGAAAAACGAAAAACGAAATAACATGGCCAGACCACCAAATTAAAGGTCACATGCACCTTCCAAGACAAAGACACGAGGGCGTGTCCCAGCTCGAATGGCTAGGGCCCACGTTACTGTGTTGGCCAGCTTTGCTGGCATTGCAGTTAGCTGTTGGCCGAAAATCCAAATTAAATTGGTCGGCTGCACTTGCACGAGAGAGGAAAGACGGAACGTGTAGCGTGGTGCAGTACCACTAGCTGTACGTGAATGAAAAGCAGAGGCAGTATGACCAAAGTGTCATTGTATGTACTGGACCCCTTTGACCTGTCAAATGGCATGAGCGCCTTCATCTCAAAAATAAACTTTGAATTCCCAATCCATGTAACCACAGTTGCCCATGTAGTCAAAGTTGCATGTAGTTGAAGATGAGCCAACAATTACTGAGTGCACAGCAGAATGTGTAGTTCGGACGGCAGGATATGTGGTTTGCTGAGTGAGACAAGATTATTTGGTGGTGGAGTGGGACTAGCCAGCAGCCATGCATGGGACGGGATGATGGACGGCAGGTCTTTGCAGGATTTACAAATTCCAACGGCGTCATCACTGCAAGTCAGAAGAGACAAGCATTGTGGATGCTTTAATGAGTGCCCTGCAGAATATTCAGTGCAGACAAGGAGTGGCACTCGTCAGGCTCAGGTTACGGATTTGGATCTTCCCCGACAGGCTCAAGGATCAACTCCTCAATGACGCAATGGAGCTGTGTACCAATAGTTTCTTCACTCACTTGGGTTGTCTGCCCGACAATTTCAAGAAAAATGGGTCCGTTGAAGATCCCTTGTCCATAGTCATATATGTGAACAGAACAAATAAAGAAGATCGCCAGTTCGTTGCTGCGAGATGAGCCATTTCTTTCGCTGGTTATTGGAAGGCTAGGCTGCTGAATATCGGGCTCTGAAGGGAGGCAATGTCTGAGTCTGAACATCATTGGTTGATTCCATGATATACTTGAACGGCAATTGATGCGGGCGAACGGGCACCTGCAGGGCTCAGCACGCGACTCAGTTCCAACCGTCCGATCGTCATGCCCGCATGCGTAGCTACCGTTCTCCTGACGGCGAGGGGTGACGTTTTTTTTTTTTGGGTCTTTTGAAGGTTGGGGTTTTGCAAAGCCGACCATAACCCTCCCGGCCTGACGATGCTCCGGGTGTGGTTTTGGGTGGTGTTTTGAAGGTTGGGCTTTTTGCAAGGCGGACCCTAACCCGCCCGGCCTGACAAATGCTTAGAGTTTCAAAGTGTGTGAAGCTTTATTTTTTTTCCTAAACCCGCAACCGTGGCGACTATATCTCGCGGGAGCAACTAGTTGACGAACGCTTCTTCGGGAGCCTCGCAACAATCACCTGCGGGTGGGCTGAGAGCGCGCAGTCACCGCCACGTGTCGCGCTATGGGCGTTCCCTACGGATTTTGTTTTCTTATTTTCCGCACGAGTTTTTGGCTTTTAAATCTGGTTTTTCCCGGTTTGTTTCGACTTTTTTGTTTTCACCGGTCTTCCTTAACTTCTGGACCAAAAACAAATTTGAAAAAAAAATCGTGCGAAAAACATTTTTTGGCTTCCGCGAGAGGCACGAACAAAAAAAGACGTGTTTTCTATTTTTTTCCTTCCGCGCGAGACACGTTTTTGGTTCCGCGAGAGGCACGGTTGTGCTTTTGTGAGAGACGGCTGTGCCTCTCGAAAATGAAAAAAAATATGTTTTCTGTTTTTTTCTTCTTCCGCGAGAGGCACGGTTTTGCTTCCGTGAGAGGCACGGCTGTGCTTCCGCGAGAGGCACGACCTTGCCTCTCGGAAACATAAAAAAAAGTCTTTTCTATTTTTTTCCTTCTACGAGAGGTACGGTTTTGCTCGCGCGAGAGGCACGGCCGTGCCTCTCGAAAACGGAAAAAACACGGTTTCACTTTTTTTCCTTCCGCGAGAGGCACGATTTTGCTCGCGCAAGAGGCACGGTCATGCCTCTTTAAAAAAAACCATTCTCCCGGTTCAGTTTTTTCGTCTGTTTTTTTTTGTGAAAAAAGTTTGTCAAAACCTATCAACATGGGATCTAGTTTTAAAGATCTCAATGCGAGGAACCTAACGGTAAAAACGGTTCGAGATTTGGACGCACGAATTAAGAGATAAAATGTTTTGAATAAACGGATCTACGAAAAAAGGGAAAACTCCAGGTTGCGATAAGTGGCGCACATGCAGCATGCCACTTGTCACAAACTGGGAGGTAGAAGTGATCTTTGCAAAGAGTACTCCTTAATTAGTGATTTCGATATCTCGCTTCACGGAAGACTTCTTTCTGTCTCGCTGAAGCTCTGTCCGTTTGACATGGACCTATTGGGCTGGCCTAGTTTCATGTTTTTTCCCGTTCGCTTGTTGTTCGCTTGTTTTTGGACGGAGTTCGCTCGCTCGCTTTGTTGAACATTTTTGAAATATAAGATTAATATTTTTTAATACATGGCCAACATTTTTATACAAATTTGATATTTTCAAATGCTTGATTAAAATGTTTCAAATACTTGTTCAATATTGTTTTACAAAAGCTTGATTAACATTTTATAAATACATGACCAATTTTTTTCATTTGTTTTCTAATACATGGTCAACCTTTGGAAAATGCACGGGAGCTCCTGGGTGCTCCACCCCCTATATGAATATCAAATTCAGAAAATACCAGGAAAATTCAAAAAACATCTAGAATCTTGAAATACCAAACCTGGGTGCTCAATCTACTCTCCTGTAAAGTTTCGGAAAAAAATACCAGGAAATGTATCAGTGACGGAGAAAATACAGTCTGACCTACGATCCACCCAAACAGTTTTTTTTGTACAAAGGATTTTTTTGTCTTTTTAGTGAGAATACCACGAATGCCATTTTTTCGCGAAACTTTGCAGGAAAGTAGATTGGGCACCAAGGTTTGATATCCCCAAATCCTAGATTTTTTACTTTCCCGGTATTTCTTTTGAATTTAATGTTCATACAGGGGGTTGGAGCACCCAGTAGCCAAAAATCCGTGGCCGTCAACATTTCTTCCATAAACATTTAACATTTTTCAAATACTTGTTCATTTTTTTAAAATTATTGACTAAAAATTTTTAAATACATGATAAAAAATTTATTATCATGTTTTAATACATGGTGAACATTTTTTACTATACACAATTTTTTAAATGCTTGATTCACATTTTAAATACATGATAAAAAAATGTCATCATTTTATTAATACATGGTCAACATTTTTACTATTCACATCTAATATTTTTTAAATGCTTGATTAACATTTTTTAAATACTTGAAAGTATAAACAAAATTAAGAAAATAAATAAAGAAAAGAACAAAAACAGACAACGTGAAAAGAAGACAGAAAAAATGAGGTTGTGGCCGCCTGTGCACCTAGGCCGGCCCATCTGGGGCTCCCCTTCACGCAAGGGTTCCTTAGATCTCTCTATAAGCGAGACATAGGGGCGCCCCGACGCAACCCCTTTCCATTACATTCATGATGGAAATACAACAGTCTTAGAACAAGACCCATGAAAGGGAAAACGAACAAGACCCATGAAAGGGAAAAAGAAAGAGGGCGTCCAACACACTAACAGGAAACCCACCGGCCGCAATCGAACCATGTGCCGTGGAGCGAAAAGCTGTTAGCACCCTAGGAGCTATCTCTAAACAACAAGTATCAGTCAAAAGTTCAACAGATGGAGCAGACACAGACACAAAATGAAGCCTGAAGTCGATGATATCCAGTCATGAATACGACATCTCCCTGTCAACAGTAGTGCAAATCCTCATCAGCGATGAACTCGTAGCTCTCGGCTTCTCAACTCCTTGTGTTCACCACTCTCCAGTCGCATCCTGATAAAGACCTGCCCAATGACACAAGGATGCACAAGCAACAAACACTAACTAACGAATGAGTTTTTGGCCCCTTGAATTCAAAGCAGCCCTGTTATGGCAATTTCAAATTGCCCAAGCTGCTAGGCCAATCTTATAGAATTTGTCAAACCTAGGTAAAATGGCATGCATCCAGGAGAAACATTGCCAAATGTTATTAGGGCACAATTCAATACCCAAAAACGCACCAAGCGAACGCCAAACAATCCTAGCATGTTGGCATAAGAAGAAGAATTGTTAGAGCGTCTCCCACTTATTTCAAAAGGAATACCTAGGATTACCAGGCGCTTTCCTATGTTTCATCCCGTCTCCAGTCAAGACAATATCTTGTGACAATTGCCATAGGAAAAAAATGAATTTTAAGATGCATCTTCGATTTCCAAATCCACTTGTAATCGGAACCTGCTAACAAACTTTCTAACCACTCATGAACAAATTTTGTGGAGAATTTGTTACTGGACCCCAAGGACCAACTAATAACATCAGGGTTATCAAACATATTTACGTTCCTAACTAATGCAATCTTGAACCTTGCTCCACTGATTCGATCCATAAGATGAGGGGAAGGTCCTCTATGAAAAAAGGCAGCAACCTCCACACTTAAGCTCTGCTGCATAGTGCAGTCAGGAACATTGCAAATGTTAAGCAACCGAGGGTATATTGCTCCCTTAGGCCAACTCCACCCGCGCGACCCCAAACAGACGTCCGTTTTGTCCGGTTTCTATCCGTTTGGGTAGGGCAATGGGGTCGTGTCCGGGCGTGTCCTGGGATGCGGTAGCCGTGCGCCCAGCGCGCGGCCGCATCCATTTGCCCCATCCTGTCCGCCAGGGCCAAAAATGCCCATATTTTCATCGAAACTAGTTTTCCAACCAAATATTTGTCTGAAAATTAAAATAGTTTTACAACCCAATTGAAATTGTCTTTAATAAAATAGTTTTACAACCAAATCGAAATTGTCTTGACTGAACATAAAATGGACCAATACATCTATTGGTTGCCAATGTGATCCCACACGTGCTCAACCAAGTCATTTTGAAGATTCAAATGAGTGTGACAATCACGCATCTCACGGTGGAATTGGGCAAACTGTTCAAATGTGGCCGGGTCTTGGTGCAGGGGCTCTCTGGAGGCAGCGATGATCACCTCGACACAGCAGGGGTGGTTGCCGGCCGGCTACTGGCCGCTCTGGAGCTCTCGTCGGAAGCTGCCGAGGCTGCCGTGGTGCGTCGCCGGCGGTCCTGTCCCCTCTGCGGCCAGCAAAACGGCGACGGCCAAACCTCCGATCGAAGGCCAAAACTACGGCCAAAGCACGGGCGTGGTGGCGTCCATGTCGAGAAGTGGTTTGGTAGGGATGGCCGGAGGCTGTGCGGTGAGGAGGCGGCCGGAGAATAGCGGCGGCGCCGGCGGCGGGGCGGGGCCGGAGAGAGAGGGTGGAAGCGTTGGGAGCGGGGGGACTGCTAGTGTCCCCGACAGGCGGGCTAGGGAGGGGGGGACAAGGGCGAGCGTCCGTTTCACCTCAAACCGAGCGCAAGTTTGGGCCGGGGATGGGTCGAAAACGGACGGAATCCGGAAATTTGTCCGTTTGAGGCCGCGCGCTAGGCCACGCTATTCGTCTGTTTTACCCCAAACGGACGGGGCCGGACAGGATAGGGTCGCGCGGTGGGGTTGGCCTTAGAGGGGGTTGATTATGTAATCTATCTTTCCACAGTCCCTGGCCACATCTCTAGCATCCACTTTAATTTTTCTTCCCAACATATAAATATGAGCGACGCTATTCTTGCACATTAGTTTTACAAAATTCTTATGCACTACTTCTTCTCTCGACGCCATTCTTGCAGTACCTAGCTTTTCTCGTAGAAGTCGTTCGTAGGAATAGAAATTTTGCATAAATATCCTTAACTTTCACGATAGCTTTCCAGCATGGGGAGTTGAAAGCTTCTCACTGACTGACTGAACCACATCACATCGCAGCTATGTGAAGCTTTATATAACCAAGGGATTTTACTAAAGACGATTCACTCCACTCGTTTTTTTCATAACCCAATTGCTCTTATTTATCACCGCATGCATACATTACATTGTAGTATAAGAAGTATGATCACAGTTCTCCCGTGCGATCTTGAGGAAGAAAACGTCGCTTATTTAGGCTACGTGCATGGCAGCATCAGCCGAGAGGATAGGCACGTACGTGTATGTAAAAACAGGAAACAAAACAGGCACTGCGATTTGCGAATGCCCGCAGCTGCTGTGCGCGCGCGGACGCGCAGCCAATTATTCAGCGAGCGACGGATCGGCGCGGTTAACTCAGGAGTCTGACCATGTGACGGCCACCTCGCCGACGATGGTGCCGAGCCCGAGCGCGTTCCACACGCCTCTGGAGGTGTTCACGACGTTGTTCTTGCAGCCGTGCGCGGTGTCGCACTCGTCCACCACCGTGGCCAGCACGCTCTGCCCGTTGTCCGCCCTCGTGATGCGGATCGTCCTGAAGCACCGGATCCCACCCTGGTACCACTCCGTGGACAGCGCCGCCAGCATGTCGTCGTCGCTGTGGTACTTGCCGTCGCACTCCGCCGGCGGGCCGCCGTCCTCGCCGCGCTCGAACCCGTTGACCGACATCACCGCCGGCATGCCATAGACCTTAGACGCCGACACGGCCGACGACGAGCGGGCGACGGTGCCGGTTGACGCCTGCAGTAGTAGGACCACGAGCACGCCCAGGGCTGCGAGGCTGGCGTGCGCCATTGCTTGGGCTAAGTAAGCTCCTGCTTCGGCTGCCTTGCATGCGCTAGACTTGCTTGTGGGGTGCTTATGGCGTTTGATTCCAGCGGATTATATAGACAACTATCGCTGTCTCTTATTTTGTTCTTGTTTCAGAACTGCGTCACTGCTTATTCGGTTATTTCCTTTCTTTCGGCAAACACGATACCCACGATGGGTGTGCTTGATATTATGGGACTAACTAAAGGATTGTTTTGGGGACACTTGTGCTTGTGTACAAACGATGCGTTTGGATTTGATGGTGTCTCCGAGTGTTACAGCGGTAACACCGAGCGAATGGCAACTGAGCAGGTCGCTCGTGGCGGAGTTGAGAATGATTCTATTACCACATGTAAAACAAAACAATTTCAAGCTAGCTAATTGATTACGCATCTTGAAAGTAGGACGACGAGCATCAGTACTGGAGTACAATTTAATCAATGCGTGTCAGAGTTGATTGCGATTCTAACTTTGTGTAAAACAAAATGATTTCAAGATAGGTATTCAGTAGGCGAAAGTGCCTTTATGCTCCCGAGCTCATTTGAGCTCGGTGAACAGTAAAATAAAAAAAATCAAAAAAAATTTAAAAATTTCCAATTTTTTTGTGAGAAACATTGACAAAAGTTCTAAGTGCCTGCAAAAATTTTCATCATGAAATCACATTCCTGTAAGGCGTGGCAAAAAAACAAATTCAGTGCTTCAAAATGCTTTTGAAAGTAGCTTTTTCAGAGTACTGTTTTTGTTTTTTTTTTGCCATGCCTTCTAGGAATGTGATTTTATGACGAATTTTTGCAAGCACTTAGAACTTTTGTCAATGTTTCTCCCAAAAAAAATTGGATTTTTTTGAATTTTTTATTATTTAGTTTTGATTTTACTGTTCACCCAAGCTCATTTGAGCTCGGGTGCAGAAACTCCGCGTCCTTCAGTAGGAGGATTTTTGGTTCCCGGGAGTCAAATTCTCGAAAAATTTGAAAATAGAATTTTAAGTTTAAAAAATGAAAAAAAATACTAAACATATACTCCCTCTAATTCAAAATGTGTCATTGTTTTAAACCCCGGTTAGTTCAAAACTGCGACACTTACTGTGGATCAGAGGTAGTAGGTTTTTTAGGAGAAAACACATGCCTATGGATGTATACTATATTGTCAGATTTTATGGGTCTCTACCCACTAAATCTTGTACCTAATACCAATTTAAAATAAATAAATCTCAAAGGCCCATTTGACCTGCATAGCTATTCGGCAAGTTTAGAACCATGCTGCTAGTTAAAAAAAGAGTATCACCAATATAAAAGATGAGGTGTTCTACTACTTCTTGTAACATGAGAAAAGAGAGGAACAATGTGAGCTTACTCACCCACCTCGTGCCATGCGCCGCTTCAATTCGCGTTTCATGAATCAAGTTCGAGTTCGGGTAAATGTTATGCGACTTGTTGGAAGAACTAATATTTTTTCTGGGCAGTGCATTACTAAGACAGCTCTGGGTGCACGTGTCAAAACTCGAGCTCGTTGTTGACACTTTTTTGCTTCCACAGATCTTTCACCCCAGTGTAGTTGCATCTCTTCACTCTCTCATGAGTCTTCTCTAAGCGAAGGAAATAGAGAGAGAGAGAGTCTACACTTAACACACAACAGTACACATAACACACACCATCCAAGTTCCTTGTGCTATGCTTCCCCGACGACCTCATCCTGGCGACTACATGCACAACTGCTTGGGAGAGCAGGCCAACGAAACCGGGGCCCGTTGAGAACTTGCACCACGTGAGGGGTAATAATGTTTTTGTGAGCATCTCGGCATGATGCTCGCTCTTGATCGAATACATCCTCGATGACCATCAACCTGCTTCCACTATTTCTCTATAGTGGATGGCCACTTCATCTTCACCACCATGGAGGATGATGTTGCTGGACAAGAGTTTTCGGTGAACCATATGTTCTAACTTCTAAACCTTTCTATATTGACATGTACATTTGTCCATATGCGTATGTGATAGATGTACGTAGTATGCCATGTGCGATTTGCCATATCAGTAACTTTCTAATGATGCTAATCGGGTTTAAGCTTAACCAAAAATTGCCTAGTTCCCTAACAATCAAAAAACCATATATGTTTAGGCAATTTCCATTGATCGACTTTCTACTGCTCTGAAGAGCTCGTAAAGGGTTCCCACTTCAAAAGGCAGCAGACCAAAACCATCTTGTGGCTCACTGCTATGAACGTGACTAGGTTTTGGCTAGGACTCCTAGGGGCCCACTTACTCTTGAACAGGGCAAAGCGTTCTTGGAGGCCAATGTAATATGCGGGTGTCGTCATAATTAAGTGTGTTGGGTGAAAGGTTGGTAAAGAACTATGGGATGTACTTGAATCCAAATTCAGCACCATCGATGTTGCTGGTGTACTATATGACATAGATCAGTCCAATGACTATAGAATGGTTCAGAACCGTTCTGTGGTCAAACAAGCTAATGAGTTGCAGTAGATGACAAAGGAACTTGAGCTCCTTAAGTCTATATTACTCGACAAGTTTGTTGCTGGGAGTATTGCTGGTAAGCTTTCTCCTTCATGGAGTAAATTTTCCACTATTTTGAAACACCAAAGACAAAATATGTCTATTGAGTGTTTAATTGGATCAATGAACATTTAGGAGAAGGCAATGAGAAAGGACACATGAACTAAAGGACTAGAGGGGCATTTTTCTATCAATGTGGCACATAAAAAATACCCATGAGTTCAAGGGAAAGAACAAAGTCTCCCAAGACTACCAACTTCAAGAAGAAGAAGGCCTGAAAGGGGCACAACAAGGACAAGGCAAAGCATCCTTGCTGGGTTGCGATGAGATGGGTCACTGGGATCCTCAATGTACGGACCGCCACAGCTAGAAAAAGGATGCTGGATAGAGTTCAAAATCTGTCAACATGACCATTGGCAATAGTGAAGGTAGAACATCCACTGGTATAGGAACCCTTACTAGCGACATCGTAAGGCTATGACGAGGGAAGAAGGAATGGAGGGGGACCCAGTCCCAGGAGAAGAAGAACACACACGCATGCACACGCGCGCAAACACACACACACACACACACACACAGAGAGAGAGAGAGAGAGAAAGGGGGCGGAGAGAGGATCCTACTGCCGAGTCACCCTAGCGGTCTACTTCTGAGTTGCTCCTTTCCCAAAAGCGTCTAAGAAGGGCAATGAGAGAATGTAACTCATGGGTCCGCCATATATGAGGCAGACCCAGGGATCCCCCGATGGGGCAAAACAAACCTTAGGATGGATCACCTCACAGGGACCACTCTCTCTGCCTCTAGGCAGTGTGGCCACCAGAACAGATCTCGTCGATGATCCCCTAGATCTCCGGCGACCACAACAATAAACGATGCGGTACATTACGAGTTTTCTCAGCATAACCAATGCATGTTTCATGTTATAGAAAAAATAATTTAGTGTTCTCAAAAGAAAAGAAAAAACAAGGAAGTTTGATGTTCTCAAAAAAGAAAAGCAAGTTGTAGAGCTTTCCTGCCTTTTGAGAAATACCATAGAGAATTTTCTTAGAAACGCCTATAACTGTATTCATGCTCAAAAACATTATATATACATTGATTTCGATCCAAGATCCAAAAAATTACAAAGTAACAGTCACAACTAAGAATTATAATAAAAATTGGAGGCATCTTCTCCATGGTATCAATCTTTGCAAGATAAAATACAGTAAAGACTAAAGTAAAGAGACTGCAATTGGAGTAGAGCAGCGCTACTGCTATTCATTCACCTGCATGAACTCCCCAACCCAAAAAGATGGGAAATCATGAGCGGTGAATGTGCTTGAGCCAGGGATGATCCTATAGAAGTGCAATGTCGTCGAACCTCAAAAACTTCACCACAAAAACTACAAAAAACTTCATGTTGGGAAACGTAGCATGGAAAACAAAAAACCTCTAAGCAAATGCAAGATCTATCAAGGAGATGCATAGCAACGAGGGGGAGAGTGTGTCTACGTACCCTCGTAGACCATAAGCGGAAGCGTTTCACAGCGCGGTTGATGTAGTCAAACTTCTTCGCGCTTCAACCGATCAAGTACCGAACGCACAACACCTCCGCGTTCTGCACACGTTCAGCTCGGTGACGTCCCTCGCCTTCTTGATCCAGCAAGACATCGAGGTAGTAGGTGAGTTCCGTTAGCACAACGGCGTGGTGACGGTGATGGTGAAGTGATCCTCGCAGGGCTTCGCCTAAGCACTACGAAAATATGACTGAGGGTGTAAACAGTGGAGGGGGGGCGCCGCACATGGCTAAACAATTGTCTGGGATGTGCTAGTCGCCCCCCCAACATATATATAGGTTGGAGGGGAAGGGGAGAGGCTAGGAGGCACCCCAAGTAGGACCGAATCCTACTTGGGCTCCTCCCAAGCCGCCCCCTCCCCCCGCCATACATGTCGGAGGGGGAGGGGGAATCCTATTCCCTTTCCTTCTCCACCTTGGCCGGCCCATATGGGGGGCGCACCAGCCCCTTGTGGCTGGTGCGTTTCCCCTCTTGGCCCATAAGGCCCATATCTTTTGCCGGGGGTGCCCGGAACCCCTTCCAGTGATCCGATATGTACTCGGTACCCTCCGGAACACTTCCGGTGTCCGAATACCATCGTCCTATATATCAATCTTTACCTCTTGACCATTTTGAGACTCCTCATCAAGTCTGTGATCTCATCCGGGACTCCTCACAACATTCGGTCACCAAATCACATAACTCATATAATACTATATCGTCAACGAACGTTAAGCGTGCGGACCCTACGGGTTCGAGAACTATGTAGATATGACCGAGTCACCTCTCCGGTCAATAACCAATAGCGTAACCTGGATTCCCATATTGGCTCCTACATATTCTACGAAGATCTTTATCGGTCGAACTGTTATGACAACATACGTAATTCCCTTTGTCCATCGGTATGTTACTTGCCCGAGATTCGATCGTCGGTATCTTCATACCTAGTTCAATCTCGTTACTGGCAAGTCTCTTTACTCGTTACGTAATACATTACCTCGTGACTAACTCCTTAGTCAGTTGCTTGTAACCTTATGATGTGTATTACCGAGAGGGCCTAGAGATACCTCTCCGATACTCGGAGTGAAAAATCCTAATCTCGATCTATGCAACCTCAACAAACACCTTCAGAGATACCTGTAGAGCATCTTTATGATCACCCAGTTACGTTGTGACATTTGATAGCACACAAGATATTCCTCCGGTATCCGGGAGTTGCATAATCTCATAGTCGAAGGAATATGTATTTGACATGAAGAAAGCGATAGCAATAAACTGAACGATCATTATGCTAAGCTAACGGATGGGTCTAGTCCATCACATCATTCTCCTAATGATATGATCCCGTTATCAAATGGAAACTCATGTCCATGGTTAGGAAACCTTAACCATCTTTCATCAATGAGCTAGTCTAGTAGAGGCTTACTAGGGACACGGTATTTTTTTATGTATTCACACATGTATTTGAGTTTCCGATCAATACAGTTCTAGCATGAATAATAAACCTTTATCATGAATAAGGAAATATAAAATAACAACTTTATTATTTCCTCTAGGGCATATTTCCTTCAGTCTCCCACTTGCACTAGAGTCAATAATCTCGATTACATTGTAATGAATCTAACACCCATGGAGTCTTGGTGCTGATCATGTTTTGCTCGCGAAAGAGGCTTAGTCAATGGGTCTGCTACATTCAGATCCGTATGCACTTTGCAAATTTCTATGTCTCCATCCTTGACCTTTTCACGGATAGAGTTGAAGCGTCTCTTGATGTGTTTGGTTCTCTTGTGAAACCCGGATTCCTTCGCCAAGGCAATTTCTCCAGTGTTGTCACAAAAGATTTTCATTGGACCCGATGCACTAGATATTACACCTAGATCGGATATGAACTCCTTCATCAAGACTCCTTCATGCGCTGCTTCCGAAGCAGCTATGTACTCTGCTTCACACGTAGATCCCATCACGACGCTTTTCTTGGAATTGCACCAACTGACAGCTCCACCATTCAATATAAAAATGTATCTGGTTTGTGACTTAGAGTCATCCGGATCAGTGTCGATGCTAGCATCGACGTAACCATTGACGACGAGCTCTTCATCACCTCCATAACGAGAAACATATCCTTTGTCCTTTTCATGTACTTCAGGATGTTCTTGACCACTGTCCAGTGATCCACTCATGGATTACTTTGTTACATCTGTGTCAAACTTATGGCAAGGCACACATCAGGTCTGGTACACAACATAGCATACATGATAAAACCATGGCTGAGGCATAGGGAATGACTTTCATTATCTCTCTATCTTCAGCAGTGGTCGGGCATTGAGTCTGACTCAACTTCACACCTTGTAACACAGGCAAGAACCCTTTCTTTGACTGATCCATTTTGAATTTCTTCAAAACTTTATCAAGGTATGTGCTTTGTGAAAGTCCTATTAAGCGTCTCGATCTACCCCTGTAGATCTTGATGCCCAATATATAAGCAGCTTCACCGAGGTCTTTCATTGAAAAATTCTTATTCAAGTATCCTTTATGCTATCCATAAATTCTATATCATTTTCGATCAACAATATGTCATCCACATATAATACCAGAAATGCTACAGAGCTCCCACTACTTTCTTCTAAATACAGGCTTCACCGTAAGTCTGTATAAAACCATATGCTTTGATCACCTCATCAAAGCGTATATTCCAACTCCGAGATGCTTGCACCAGTCCATAGATGGATCGCTAGAGCTTGCACACTTTGTTAGCACCTTTAGGATCGACAAAACCTTCTGGTTGCATCATATACAACTCTTCTTTAAGAAATCCATTAAGGAATGCAATTTTGACGTCTATTTGCCAGATTTCATAATCATAAAATGCGGCAATTGCTAACATGATTCAGACAGACTTAAGCATCGCTATGGGTGAGAAAGTCTCATCGTAGTCAACTCCTTGAACTTGTCGAAAAGCTTTCGCGACAAGTCGAGCTTTGTAGACAGTAACATTACCATCAGTGCCGGTCTTCTTCTTGAAGATCCATTTATTTTCTATGGCTTGCCGATCATCGGGCAAGTCCATCAAAGTCCATACTTTGTTCTCATACATGGATCCTATCTCAGATTTCATGGCCTCAAGCCATTTATCGGAATCTAGACTCATCATAGCTTCTTCATAGTTCATAGGTTCGCCTTGGTCTAGTAACATGAATTCCAGAACAGGATTACTGTACCACTTTGGTGCGGATCGTGCTCTGGTTGACCTACGAGGTTCAGTAGTAACTTGATCGGATGTTTCATGATCATCATCATTAGCTTCCTCTCTAGTTGTTGTAGGCATCATGGGAACGGTTTTCTGTGATGAGTGATACATCTCCGACGTATCTACAATTTTTGATTGTTCCATGCTGTTATATTATCAATCTTGGATTTTTATAATCATTTTATAGTCATTTTATATCATTTTTTGTACTAACCTATTTACATAGTGCCAAGTGCTAGTTGTTGTTTTCTGCATGTTTTTACATCGCAGGAAATA
This sequence comes from Aegilops tauschii subsp. strangulata, assembly GCF_002575655.3. Taxonomy (NCBI): domain Eukaryota; kingdom Viridiplantae; phylum Streptophyta; class Magnoliopsida; order Poales; family Poaceae; genus Aegilops; species Aegilops tauschii. Next base: position 342,879,739 of record NC_053035.3, read on the forward strand.
AATATCAGACGGTGTCGTGGGGTTGTCACGGCAGATGTCCTAGTGCAAGGACTTAGTCGTGGAGCTATCACAACGAGATTAGCTTAAAGGGGTTAAAACGGGACAAAGGACACAAGAAGTTTATACTGGTTCGGCCCCTTGCAGTGAAGGCAAAGGCCTAATCCAGTTGAGGTGGAATTACTTATGTCTCGATTACTAGTGAGCGAATACGCTTGACCTAGCTTTCGATCTCTTCTTCCTTCCCCTAACTCGCCGCCGGGTCGTCCCTTTATATACTCAGGTAGATGCCCGGCGGTTTATAGAGTCCCGGACGGTTCATAAACGTGTCCGGCCCGGTGACTTAATCACAATTGCCTTTTAATACAAGTCATACACACATGGCAGTTCACATATACGGGCCTTAAGCCGCCTATGGGCCTTGGGCCCTTCATAAGTTATCCTCATGAACCGTCATCTTCGATTCCTTCATGGGCTTTGCCTTATGAGTCGACATGGGGATAACCCGGCCCATCCTGGGCGGGTTAACTCAATAGCTATATCCCCAACATTAGGCCCCAGGTTGATTTGAACTTGTTCACATCAATCTTCAATACTTAGAAAAATCCCTCCTTCATTACCTTCGCGAGAACTTTGTAACTTGCCATGACGTCATCCTCTGGGATCGGGGTAACCCGCTGTGACGTCACCTGTCATTAATTTTACCCAAAGCCAAAATCTTTACTGTATCTCCTCATTTTTAATGAATCTCCGAAAATCGAGGCGTCGGCACTGTCACATATCCGTTTTTCGCCTCCTCGATTCCCGCGCTTGCCATTTATCCATTCAACTTATAAATAGGCAGGGGGTCTCTTTCCCTTTCCCCCTCGGCCTCTTCGTCTTCATCCTCCACCCTGCGACGCCCTGTGCCCGAGCCCAGCCGCCGCCGTCGATCTTCACCTCTGCTTCAACGTCGGCCGCTGCATCAACCTGACTGGTCCAGATTCTACTCGTGCGCCTCCGCCACCCAACAGCCTTGGTAAGTTCTTCCTCTTCCCCCTTCGTAGATCTCATTAGGGTTTACACGAGTTCGTGGAAGCTCGCTCCTGTTCTTCGCTGTTCTTCGCCATAGCACGGATACTCAATTCAGACTTGATACCTTTCCTGTGCAGCAATAGCCATAATTCCTTTTTCATCATGAGAGCGGTTCTTTTTGAATAGAAAAATCTAATCTGGATTTTATGAACTGCTCAAGCACCCATATTTAGGTCTGAAATATTTTCATTTCCTCACACGCGGTAGATCCAAAATTGTAACATCAATCTGTGAAACCTGTTTTTCATCACTTAGCAATTTTCCATCTTCAGATCTATACTTTTAATATCTGTATAGGCGGTTTAACTCAGAAAATAACATCCCACAAGGTACCATTAGTCCCCTCTTAAACCGCCAATAGCTCATCTCTATAATTTGATAATGCTAATCTTCGGTTTAACACTTATGCATGTTTTGTCATTGTCTGCCTCTTAACCTCCAGCAGACTAACCATGAACCTTAAACCGGCACAAATTTTCTTTCAGGTCATCGAACAAATGGTCAAGTCCTTTTATTCCTGTAACTAGGTTCAATCCCGGATTACAGAGGAAGATCTGAACGGGTGTGTCGCTACTGGCGCTTTAGCAAGAAAGGAAGTCATCCACTAGAGGGGCCCCGGTTTAGAAAATCCTCCTGAACCCAAGGATGGGGAAGTGGTCGTTTTTGTTGACCATCTGAGTCAAGGGTTCAGCCCTCCCGGATCAAAAAAATTCCGTGATGTTCTTCATTTCCTCCAGCTTCACCCTCAAGATATTGGACCTAACTCCATGTCCATCATTTGCAACTTTCAAGTATTCTATGAAGCTTACCTTCAAGAGGAGCCCACAGTTGACCTGTTCAGAGATTTCTACTATTTAAACCGCCGTACGGAATTTGTGGATGGGCCCAATACTGAAATTGGCGGGGTTTCAATTCAAAAGAGGAAAGATGTCAGCTTCCCTCACGCTAACCATCATAGCTACCCCAAAGATTGGAATCAGACTTGATTCTACTGCCGAGAACCTCTCCAGCTGACGAGAATCCTCTGTCGGGTTATCGTGCCCACCGGCTTACCAGCACACATCCACTCCCCAAAGACTCAGTGCAAAGGAACGGGCCAAATATGCACCACATCTTTCAAAACTCAGAACCTTTGTGACAAACGGTTTAACGAGCGTTCATTTGGTCCGTTGCTGGGTGTCTTGGAGTATTTTGCCTTTAAGCCGTCGCCCCGGTTTAATGTGCGAATACACATGGGACACGAAAGATCCCCAACGCCACACTGATATTCAGCTATCCGACGCAGAAATTACTGAAGCTGTCAAGAAAATGTTGAATGAACCGATGGTTGAGTGTAACAAAATAGGGCTTAGTCCTTTATGCACTGCAAACAAACCACCAGCTGTAAGAATTGCCCAACTTCTGCTTAGCCCATATTCTTAATACTCCTTTATGATATTTTCAATCTTAATAGGCTGATGATCCATTCTGGAAGAGGAAACCACAGGATAAACCGGCCAAAGCACCTCGTGTCAAAACCAGGGCCAACAAGAAGCCCACAAAAAAGAAAACCGCCGAGTCCACCGAGTTAAATATTGAGGATGACGATGATAATCATGAGTCGGAGGTAGAACTTGATTCACTTGGCTCCTTTTTCGTACATCTCATTGACAATGACTATTATCAGGATGACGCAGAGGCTAGCCATGCTGGTGACGCAGAGGTAATTATTCTTTCCTCTGGCTCAGAACCTTTGCCAACATAGAAAACCCGTCAAGCAAGCCGGAAAGTAAGATTTTCTCACCCTCTAGCTCACTTGGATCCAAACTTTCTTTTGAAGAAACAGCAACATGAAGCTCGCCGCACGACCCGGCATAGCGGCAACGTGATCACCTCTTCTAGTTTACCAAACACTCCACTTCGCAAACGCCATCCAGAGGTCTTACATATTTCTGACATACTTTACCCCAAGGCGGGTTATTTTCGACAACCGTTTAACCCGTCTGATTCAAACTATCAGGGGACTTCTCATTCCTCCTCTGGCGAGTCAACAGGAACACAAATTCCAACCCTCAAAACTGTTCCTGGGTAAACATGTTGTTTTGACTCCTTATGTCTTATGTTTGATCATTATACTAACCTGTTATTTGCATCTCATTTTCAGGGCCCAGGCCAGACCCAGCAAGAAGGCCAAACTGAATAAACCGGTTGATGACCCCAATCCATCTGATCCGGAAAGAACCCCGGAACCTTCTAATCCAAATGCTGAAGTCACTCCTGACGATCCACCACCGTAAGACCATGCAGTCTTTGCTGAGCCTATGGGAGTTGACCCGATGCGCAATGCTGATAAACCACCAAGCCCAACTAAAACTGCTGATGACAAGACTGACGATTTTGTGGTTATAGGTGTTAGTTATACAGCCCCAGGTAACCCCACTGCTCTTTCAAAACACAGTGCCAAAGAAGAAATTTTTGCGGTTGATAAAGGCAAGTGGAAGGTAGACTTGGAAAGCTACGCCCACCTCAGCACCCAAGATATTCATTCTGGGTTTTTAAACCGTTTGTATACCAGCCGTGACTATGAAGCCAGTTTAGTAAATCTGGTGAAGGAGCGGTATGAGGTAAATGATGTTGCCTTTGTATGAATATACTTCCCTTAGCCGCCAAGTTTATTGGACATAAGAGAATAGAATGTGCTGTAAACTTCCAATAACCATATAGATCCACTCCAGTAGCCCCCAAGGGTCGGCTGATATCTTCAATATGAACCGGGACTTTTGAGAACAACACTTCAAATTTGCCTGTGTAGCCCCCAAGGGGCGGTTTATACCTTCAATATGAGCCGGGACTTTTAGAATAACAATACGTCAAATTTTGCCTGTGTAGCGCCCAAGGGTCGACTTAACAAATATGTTAAGTTGAGACTAATGATATTGTAAGACTCAAAATTTTCTCTGAGAACCTTCTTAAACCGGTTTAGCACCTAGTTGACGGTTGGAAAAAATAACAATCCATAGTCTTGAGCAAACATGCATTAGCCCCCAAGTGTCAAGAACAATACTTGTATTGGGCTTGGGACTTGTAAAAAGGTTTATAGGAAGCAATAAACATTAGCCCCCAAGTACCAAGTGTATTACTTATTATCTTCTTGGGACTTCAAATAAGCATTATCATCTCATAAATTGCTTGTCTGTCGCAGGCTGAGCTTACCAAGAAGGAATCCCAAATTGCCGACCTTCAAGAAAACATCAAATCTCAACAATCAGAGACCTCCAGGGCCAAGGATGAACTGACCAGTGCCTTGGCAGCAATGGAAAAGCTGAAAGAAAGCTTCAAGAATGATCGGGCAGGTTGGGATACAGAAAGGTCAACTCTGCCGAAGAGGGCTGAGGATGCTGAAACGACCCTTAAACCGGTATCGGCAGAGCTTACTGGCTTAAAGCAGCAGATAAATGCTATGACTGCTGCCGTGCTTGGTAAATAACTACTTCATTAGCTTTAAAACATGTGTTTATCTAGTAAACCGCCGGTTGACAGATGTCTTTGACGATGCAAGAACCCGCGTTGCTCATCTTGGCTCAGATATGCGGAAAAAACTGAAGGCCGCATATACCCTCATAGAGCAGTTATATACCGGCGTACAAAGGGTCATCTGCACATTGTCCCATAACAAACCGCCCCCAACCTTGATCAAGGAGACATTGGAAAGGTTGTCGATGATGCCTGCACGATTTGAAGAACTAAAGAAATCTGCGGCAAGAGCGGGTGCCCTTACGACACTAACTCGGGCCAAAGCATGGATATCTGATCTTGATCCGGCCGATTTGGCAAACGGCTGCCCAAGCATAAAGGAAGACGGGTCAGACTTCAACACTGATGACCTCACTACCATTATGAAGGACATGCGTCCACTGGCTAGTAAATTGGCTCAAGAGACCGATCTTTCATATTATCAGTTTGTTTATGATGCCAACAATAAGAGAATTAAAGCGCCAACTTATGATGCTCCAAATCTTACTCCTCCAATCCGTAAGCACACTTATGCCCCTGATGTTGACCCCTCCACACTTATAAGTGATGAAGCTGTATTCAAATCCTTAACTGGGATCGATTGGACAACCATTGACTTCCAGCCACTGGGTAGAGAGGAGGAAGATGAACCGGCGCTAGTTGATCCCCAACCTTCAAGTCAACCAGGCCAAGATTCATATACCGGAGGCTGGTTTAGCATCTGCTTTCTGCAAAACTTGTTAAAACAATTATTCTTTTGGGTACCAGACGTTTTTGTAATAGGCTAGCTTAAACTCTTGATGAGTTATGCCATCGTGCATATATTGCTTGACATGATACTGTTGATCCGCCAATTTAAGAATTGTCACTTGCGCTTGTAATATTGACAATTTAAATATGTTCCTGCAAACAAACAGATCACAAGTGTCCTGACGGTTTACCGTAGGACGGGTCATAATACCCAATATATAGTCACTGGAAACTAAAATAGTTTATAACCAGAGCTGGTTCAGTGACAACCATATATAATCATAACAAGATGTATCATACCTGTGATATTTGATCATACTGTTGGCTTATCAAGCCAGTGCAGTAAGGGCGTTTAACCCAAAGATTTGAGCACTCTGATGCTCTATGGAATTGTCATATATTGCCAGCTTATGAACAAAGCTGGGCCGGGTTAATAAACACCGGATATTATCTTATCATATACTGACGACTTATAGCCGAAAACCAAGCCGGGTTAATAAACACCGGTGAATTGTAATCATAAAGTATTATAAACCTCATTGGATTTTAACGTGTCACCAAGGACAAACCTCAATTTTTTTTGAATAAGAAACAAAAGGAAACAAGGCTTTTCATAGGCTGCCAGGCCTAAAAATCAAGTGCTTTCAAGGGCTGCACAACCACTAAGTTAAACCTTCATACAAACCTTATAAGCCGGACCTCACATAACCAATCGTCGTTTTAACTTTGACAAGTTCAGGGTCTGCATAAGATTGACTTGTCAAAAGTACGACGGGTCATTCCAGGATTACCTGGGCGGAGTGACAGACTTAAAAAGGCAGGATAACCCGGGTTTTTAGGTGAATACACCTGGCTTCCAAGCCTGGCTTTTAAGCCTACTGCAAGGGTCACACAAACTCTTGTTCTTTAAACAAAGAGCCCCCAAGCAATATTTTTGAGCTGTGCTCAGTGGGCACCTATGTTTGAGTTGTTCTTTGCAATAGACTCTCTTTGGTCCCTTTAACCTGGGTAGCAAGCCCCCAAGTTTTTTTTCATGGCATATAAGCCGGATCAAAGGGTAATCATTACTTCGCTTTATAAGTCGGAAGCCCCCAAGTGACCAAAATCTCATTATGTAAAAAGAAAATGGCAGAGGCCCTGCTTTAACAGGGATGTCGGCTTTATTATATTGATCATAATATACATTGTCAAAATATGTACATCAGAAGAGCCAGTGGCTCACGTATAATAAGGCCGAAGATGAGCAATATTCCACGGCCGGCGGGTCTCCTCCTCCGACTTACGTGAGTCTTTGTGCTCTCGAACATCGATAAGGTAGTAGGACCCATTGTTGAGATTCTTACTGACCACAAAAGGTCCTTCCCAAGGTGGGGATAACTTGTGCATATCAGTTTGATCCTGGATAAGCCGGAGCACGAGATCACCTTCATGAAAAGTTCTGGTTTTAACCCGGCGGCTGTGATAACGGCGCAGATCTTGCTGGTAGATCGCCGAACGAGCCGTCGCGATGTCACGCTCCTCATCTAACAGGTAAAGTGCTTCCTCACGTGCTTTTTCATTATCAGCTTCAACATAAGCCGCCACACGAGGTGAGTCGTGACGGATGTCACTAGGGAGAACCGCCTCTGCTCTGTAAACCATGAAGAAAGGCGTGTAACCCGTAGATCTGTTGGGGGTGGTGTTAATGCTCCATAACACGGAAGGTAACTCCTCCACCCAACAACCTGGCATCCTCTGTAGGGGAACCATAAGCCGGGGCTTGATGCCTCTCAGGATCTCTTGATTAGCTCTCTCGGCTTAACCTTTAGATTGGGGGTGAGCCACTGACGACACGTCAAGCCGGATGTGCTCTCGTTGACAAAATTCTTTCATAGCACCCTTGGATAGATTAGTGCCATTATCAGTTATGATACTGTGGGGAAAACCAAAATGGAAAATCACCTTTTAATGAACTGAACCGCCGCCGCTGCGTCACATTTACTGACCGGCTCTGCCTCAACCCACTTTGTAAATTTGTCAACCGCCACCAGCAGATGTGTTTTTTTTGTCTTTGGACCTTTTGAAAGGTCCAAACATATCAAGCCCCCAGACTGCAAACGGCCAAGTAATTGGAATCATCCTCAATTCTTGAGCCGGCACATGGGTTCGTCGTGAAAATTTCTGGCATCCATCACATTTACTAATCAGGTCTTCAGCATTAGCATGATCCATCAGCCAATAAAATCCATGACGAAAAGCTTTAGCCACAAGAGACATAGAGCCGGCATGATGTCTACAATCTCCTTCATGAATCTCACGCAAAATCTCACGGCCTTCTTCTGGAGAAACACAACGTTGAAAGGCCCCTGTAACACTCAAATGCTCACAACCCACCGTAGCATCAATAATCTGATCAATACGAGGGAGAGCAAAAGGATCAGCCGGACAACCTTGTTTAAATCCGTGTAATCCACACACATACGCCAAGTTCCGTTCTTCTTGAGTACCAGCATCGGGTTAGCTAACCACTCAGGATGAAAAACTTCCACAATAAACCCAGCCACCAAGAACCGGGCTACCTCTTCGCCAATGGCCTTATGCCTCTCTTCGTTGAAATGACGGAGAAACTACTTGACCGGTTTAAACTTGGGATCAACATTAAGAGTGTGCTCAGCGAGTTCCATCGGTACACCTGGCATGTCAGAAGGTTTCCATGCAAAGATGTCCCGGTTCTCACGGATGAACTCGATGAGCGCGCTTTCCTATTTCACATCCAGATTGGCATTGATGCTGAACTGCTTGGATGAATCGCCAGGAACGAAGTAAACTAGCTTGGTATCATCCGCCGATTTAAACTTCAACGCCGGGTCGTGCTCCGCAGTTGGCTTTTTCAAGGATGTCATGTCAGCCAGGTCAACATTATCTTTGTAAAATTTCAACTCCTCTGTTGCACAGACCGACTCAGCATAGGCTGCATCACCTTCCTCGCACTCTAAAGCGATCTTCCGGTTTCCGTGCACTGTGATAGTTCCCTTGTAACCCGGCATATTGAGCTGCAGATAAACATAACAAGGCCTTGCCATGAACTTAGCATAAGCCGGCCATCCAAACAGAGCATGATAAGGGCTCTTGATTTTCACCACTTCAAAGGTCAATGTCTCCGACCTAGAGTCATGATCATCTCCAAAAGCAACTTCCAGAGCTATCTTACCAACTGGGTATGCTGACTTACCAGGAACCACGCCGTGAAAAACAGTGTTCAATGGCTTCAGACTCTTATCAGTCAACCCCATGCAATGGAAAGTTTCATAATAAAGGATATTGATGCTGCTTCCTCCGTCCATGAGTACCTTAGTAAACTTATATCCTCCCACCTGAGGTGCCACCACCAAAGCTAAATGACCCGGGTTATCAACCCGGGGCGGGTGATCATCCCGACTCCATACAATGGGCTGCTCAGACCAGCGCAAGTAATGGGGATTTGCCGGCTCAACGGTGTTCACCGCCCTTTTATGGAGCTTCTGATCCCGCTTGCACAAACTTGTGGTGAAGACGTGGTACTGCCCGCTGTTCAACTGCTTTGGGTTATTCTGATACCCAGATTGCTGATGTTGATTCCCCTGTCCTGACTGTTGATGGTAACCACCCTGATTGCCTTCATTACCTTGGAAACCAGAGTTAGAACCGGCCCCACCGTTACCCGGACCATGAGAGCCGGAACCTGAGCCGCCGCCCAGCCCATGATTGTCTTGAAACAGATTGGAATTTTTATACTCCTTCATAATGAAGCAATCCTTCCAGAGGTGACCAGATGGTCTTTCCTGCGTACCATGCCTTGGGCAGGGTTGATTCAGCAGCTACTCAAGATTAAAACCTGACCTCCCAACTCGTGGGGGCGGTTTACCCTTATGACACTGACCATTATTCTGCACATTAGTGTTAGCCACAAAGAACAGACTATTATCAGCTTTGCGCTTACCGTTGCCTCCCTGATTTGCCGGGTTATGTTACTGCCCTCTGGTGTTGTTACTCTTCTTTCCTTTTCCCGTCTTTTCATCGTCAGACTCGGGGTCCTTGGTACCATCAGAGTCAGCGTACTTAACCAGAGCCACCATGAGTGTCCCTGTGTCGTTGCAGTGGCGTTTGAGCCGCCCTAGTTTCTGCTTCAGGGGCGTGAAACGACAATTGTTCTCCAACATTAACTGCGGAATCGGCATTGATGCGATCCGACGAGTGCAGGATTGTTGAGACCCAGCGCACCCAATGGGTCGTCGACTCACCTTCTTCTTGGACATAGGAAGCTAAATCCACAATTGACATGGGATGCTTGCACGTATCTTTAAAATGCTGGATAAACCGGGCTTTTAACTCGGCGCATGACCCAATGGAGTTGGCTGGCAACCCTTTCAACCAAGTACGAGTTGTCCCTTCCAACATCATGGTGAAGTACTTAGCACATGCAGCATCGTCAACATCCAGCAGCTCCATCGCCATCTCATAACTCTCAACCCATGTTTCAGGGGGTAAGTCGGCAGTGTAGTTGGGCACCTTACGAGGACCCTTGAAATCCTTGGCAAACATACGTTACGTAGAGCCGGTACCAAACACGGCACACCCAAAGTCCTGAAAGTCACACCTGTCTCCACCGAAGTTGTCGGACGAACCGGGGAATGCTGACGAGCCGCATACTGAGCCGCGAGCTCAGCCTCCCGACGCGCTCTTCCTTGATCCACTATGTTCTGGGCATTAACCCCACCACCTGTCGGGTTATGTCCACGGGGCAGGTTGCAGTTCCGCCCACTGCTCGACACGACCGGTTCCTTGATATGCCTGCTATAACTTCGGCTCGGGCGAGGGGTTGAATGAATCCTTTCATGACTGTAAGAATAAGACTGCTGCTGAACCAATGATGTCTGAAGAAGCTCTCTAGCCCTTCGTGTTTCAACCGTCGTTGGAGACTCGCCTTCAACTGGGAGGTCCGCCAATCGTGACGCTGCAGCGATCATGTTTTCCAAGGGGTTAGAATAATGACCCAGTGGCGTCGGCACATGCTGTGGTGGGATATTGTTCTGCCGAGGTGGGTCCGTCGTGCGCGGCTGAACCGGCGCTCCCGTTCCGGGTGTTTCAACCCGGTTTACCACTGGCTGATTACTGGTCCCTACACCGGGCGTGTTAAAGAGATTTCTCACCTCGTAGACCGGAGGCAGGCAAGTCTGACGCCTTCTCCTCATGACTTCGTTTGAAGCGTTCCGATCTAGCATGAGCCAGAAAGACTCTGACTGAATCCGCTGTGCCTGAGCATCTAAAGCGGCCCGCTCCGCGGCCATCCTAACGTTTTCTGCGTTCAGCTCCTCCTTGGCCTGTGCTATCTCATCACGCAATTTTGCAACCGCCGCATTATGCTGATCCTGATCTACCGGGTTAACCACTGTCGTTAACAATGTTGTTAGTTTATCCAGCAAGTCAGTTAAGATCTGAGCCGGCGGGCGCACAGGGCCTCCCGCCCCGGCAGCCATTGCCGCTGCTGACCCGGAAATCATCTCTGCCGCAGTCGACAAGTTCTGCACTGGCTGTGTACCGGCCATAAAGATCGCAACCCTGTTCGGCGGTTCACAGGGGTCCGGAATACTGTCGCCATCGGAACAGCCCCCAAACCAGCCGTCTTACAGTTGATACAACGACTCGGTCTCACCGGTGGATGACTCGCCATCAGAGTAGACAACTGCCTCATCACCAGATACCGATCTATCCTCAGATTCCGCTCCATGGATGAATCCCATGAAGGCATGATTCCTGGTGGGCTGAACTCGGGCGGGTCTTGCACGCTGAGCCGTCTCGATGATGTCGGTGCGGGTGTCCGGCTCAGGGCCCGGTTCACCGATCTTGCCGATGAAGATGTGGGTTCCGCCGAAGGGGACCCGGTACCCATACTCAATAGAGCCGGCCTCAGGGCCCCAGCCTGCGTCGTCGATGTAGAGCTTGCCGCGATGACTCTTGGTCATCCGGCCCACAGCGTATCCCTTGATCCCTTCGAAGTTGCCCTTCAAGAACTTGAAACCATCGTACGATAGCCCCACGATGGGCGCCAACTGTTGTGGGGTTGTCACGGCAGATGTCCTAGTGCAAGGACTTAGTCGTGGAGCCATGACAACGAGATTATCTTAAAGGGTTAAAACGGGACAAAGGACACGAGAAGTTTATACTAGTCCGGCCCCTTGCAATGAAGGTAAAGCCCTAATCCAGTTGAGGTGGAATTACTTATGTCTCGATTACTAGGGAGCGAATACGCTTGACCAAGCTTTCGATCTCTTCTTCCTTCCCCTAGCTCGTCGCCGGGTCGTCCCTTTATATACTCAGGTAGACGCCCGGCGGTTTACAGAGTCCCGGCCGGTTCATAAACGTGTCCGGCCCGGTGACTTGATCACAATTGCCTTATAATACAAGTCATACACATATGGCGGTTCACATATACGGGCCTTAAGCCGCCTATGGGCCTTGGGGCCTTCATAAGTTATCCTCGTGAACCGTCATCTTCGATTCCTTCTTGGGCTTTGCCTTATGAGTCACCATGGGGATAACCCGGGCCATCCTGGGCGGGTTAACTCAATAGTTATATCCCCAACAGACGGAGTCCAAATGCAACGAAACTTCACGGAGATTTTTTTGCACCAGAAGGAACATAATGGGCCCTGGCTGCGCCTGGAGGGTGTCCCGAGGAGGGCACAACCCACCAGGGCGCGCCAGGAGGCCCAGTCATGCCCTGGTGGGTTGTGCCCACCTCGGGTGCCCCCCGGACCGCCTCTTTGCTCTTAAAATACCCCAATATTCCCAAAACCCTAGAGGAGTCGACGAAATATTCATCCAGCCGCCGCAGAGTCCAGAATCACCAGATCCAATCTAGACACTATCATGGATGGGGTTCACCACCTCCATTGGTGCCTCTCTGATGATGCGTGAGTATTTCTTTGTAGACCGCCGGGTCCGTAGTTAGTAGCTAGGTGGCTTCCTCTCTTTCGCTGAATTCTCAATACATGGTCTCTTGGAGATCCATATGATGTAACTCTTTTGCGGTGTGTTTGTTGGGATCTGGTGAACTTTGAGTTTATGATTAGTTATATCTTTTTATATACATGAAAGTTATTTGAGTTTCTTTGATCTCTTATATGCATGATTGCTTATAGCCTCATATTTCTTCTCCGATATTTGGGTTTTGTTTGGCCAACTTGATCTATTTATCTTGCACTGGGAAGAGGTGCTTTGTAGTGGGTTCGATCTTACGGTGCTTGATCCCAGTGACTGAAGGGGAACCGACACGTATGTATCATTGCTACTAAGGATAAAAAGGTGGGGTCTATCTCTACATAGATAGATCTTGTCTATATCATGTCATCCTTCTTATTGCATTACCCCATTTTTCCATGACCTTAATACACTAAATGCACGCTGGATAGCGGTCAATGTGTGGAGTAATAATAGTAGTAGATGAAGGCAGGAGTCGGTCTACTAATCTTGGACGTGATGCCCATATAATGATCATTGCCTGGATATCGTCATGATTATTGAAAGTTCTATCAATTTCCCAACAGTAATTTGTTCACCCACCGTTTGTTATTTTTCTCGAGAGAAGCCACTAGTGAAACCTACGGCCCTCGGGTCTTCTTTCTCATATATTTGCCTTTGCGATCTACTTTTCCTTTGCTTTTATTTTCAGATCTATTAAACCAAAAATACAAAAATACTGCTGTGTTTTATTTTATTTGCGATCTATTTATTCAATCTATTACCACTTTCTCCCGTCCACACGTCGTTTCTGGAGCCGTTACCCGAAAGGGATTGACAACCCCTTTAACACGTCGGGTTGCGAGGTGTTGTTATTTGTGTGCAGGGGCTGTTTACGTTGTGTTGCTTGGTTCTCCTACTGGTTCGATAACCTTGGTTTCATATCTGAGGGAAATACCTACCGCCGCTGTGGTGCATCATCCCTTCCTCTTTGGGGAAATACCGACGTAGCTTCAAGCGACATCAAAAGGAATTTTTGGCGCCGTTGCCGGGGAGGATCTTCAACATATACCAGGTTCCTAATCACAAATCTCATCTCCTTGCAATTTACATTATTTGTCATTTGCCTCTCATTTTACTCTCCCCCACTTCACAAAAATTTGCCATTTTATTCGCCCCTCTTTTTCCATTCGTCGTTTTCTTGTCGGATCTGTTTTTGAGTGCAATCTTGTTGTGTAGTCATCATGACTCAAGAGAACACCAAGTTATGTGATTTCTCAAATACCAACAACAATGATTTTATTAGCACTCTGATTGCTCCTCCCGCCACTAGTGCGGAGTCTTGTGATATTAAGACTACTTTGCTGAATCTTTTTATGAAAGATCAATTTTCCAGTACTCCTAATGAGGATGCCGCGTCCCATCTTAATACCTTCGTGGAATTCTGATATGCAAAAGAAAAAAGATGTGGACAATGATGTGGTGAAGATGAAATTATTTCCGTTTTCTTTGCGTGATTCTGCAAAAATTTGGTTCTCTTCTTTGCCTCGCAATAGTATTGATTCTTGGAATGAGTGCAAAGATGCTTTTATCACTAAGTATTTTCCTCCCGCAAAAATTATTTCCCTTAGAACCCAGACCATGAATTTCAAGCAACTTGAACATGAGCATGTTGCACAATTTTGGGGAAGGATGAAAATGATGCTAAGGAATTGCCCAACTCATGGGTTAAATCTTTGGATGATCATACAAAAATTTTATGCGGGGTTGAATTTTGTTTCTCGTAATCTTTTAGATTCCGCCGCAGGTGGTACTTTTATGGAAATTACTTTGGGTGAAGCCACCAAATTGCTTGATATTATCATGGCAAATTATTCACAATGGCATACCGAAAGAGCTCCTACTAGTAAAAAAGTTAATTCGGTTGAAGAAATTTCTTCTTTGAGTGAAAAAGTTATGAAATTGGTTGCTAGTAAAAGTGCTCCTATTTATTTTAATGATATGCCTTTGTCTACTTTGATTGAGCAAAATATTGATGCCATAGATGTGAATTTTATCTCTCGAAATAATTTCAATAACAATGCTTATAGAGGTAATTTTAATCCTAGGCCTTTTCCTAGTAATTCCTCTAATAATTATGGTAATTCCTATGGAAATCAATCTTATAATAATAATAGGAACACCTCTGATCTTGAGAATAATATTAAAGAGTTTATCAACACGCAAAAAGTTTTCAACACTACCATAGAAGAAAAGTTGAATAAGGTTGATGATTTGTCTAGAAGTGTTGATAGAATTGCTCATGATGTGGAAAATATCAAGATGAAAATGTTTGTGCCTAAAGTTGATGAATCAATTAAAGCTCTTTATGTTTCTATGGATGAAAGTAAGAAAAGAACCGCTATGCTTAGAGCTAAAAGAGAATTTTTAGAAAAAGCGTTCTCTAATGAATACTTTTGTAAAAGTGATGAAGATCTTAAAATGATTGGTGTTTCTTCTATTGATTCCTTGTTTAGTAAAGTTAAGATTGATGAAAAAGGGACTAGAGAAGAGTCAACTTTAGGTAGAAGGCGTCCCAATGATTCGGAGGGTGAAAATCTTGTTGAGAAAATTGATAAAAGTGGGTTTGGAGAGGTCAAAACTTTAACTGGTGATGTGACCACTCTTTTGGATTACAAAGACTTTAATTATGATAGTTGCTCTTTGATTGATTGTATTTCTTTGTTGCAACCCATGATAAATTCACCTCATGTCTATGAACAAAATAAAGCTTTTACTAAACATATTGTTGATGCTATGATGAAAGCTTTTGAAGAAAAGTTGGAATTAGAAGTATCAATTCCTAGAAAATTGCATGATGAATGGGAACCTACTATCAAAGTCAAGATTAAAAATTATGAGTATTTTGCCTTGTGTGACTTGGGCGCTAGTGTTTCTACAATTCTGAAATCTTTATGTGATGTGCTTGTGTCACGCCCAATATGCGACACTATCCTAAAGGGACGCGGAGGTCCCACCAAGGATAGAACCGCATATTGACACGCTTTTGCAAGGTGGATATCATTACATTGTACCATTACATAATAGTTGGTGATACATACAAAAGGCATACAATACCACAAGAATACATCAATACATCATACATAGATCAACATCCGACTATGGGTGAAACACAAACAGAAGCTCAAACGACATCCACCCTGCTAGCCCAGGCTGCCGACCAGGAACCTATCCCTCGAACAAGAAGAAGCGGAACAAGAACTCCAAAACTATAAACATCGCTCTCGCGTCATGATCATCGCATAACCTGTACCTGCAACTGGTGTTGTAGTAATCTGTGAGCCACGAGGACTCAGCAATCCCATTACCATGGGTATCAAGACTAGAAAAGCTTAATGGGTAGGAAAGGGGTAAAGTGGTGAGGTTGCAGCAGCGACTAAGCATGTATGGTGGCTAACATACGAATACAAGAGTAAGATGAGAAACTATGCAAACGGTCGCCAACTAATGATGATCAAGAAGTGATCCTGAACTACTTACGCTCAAACATAACCCAACCGTGTTCACTTCCCGGACTTCCCCGAAAAGAGACCATCACGGTTACGCAACGCGGTTGGTGTATTTTAATTGAGTCAACTTCAAGTCTTCTACAACCGGATATTAACAAATTCCCATCTACCACATAACCGCGGGCACGGCTCTTGAAAGTTTATACCCTGCAGGGGTGTCCCAACTTAGCCCATTATAAGCTCACGATCCGCAGAGACAATACTCCATCGCGGGACACCCGATCAGACTCGGAATCCCGGTGCACAAGACATTTCGACAATGGTAAAACAAAACCAGCAAGACCGCCCAAATGTGCCGACAAATCCCGATAGGAGCTGCACATATCTCGTTCTCAGGGCACACCGGATGAGCCAGACGTCGCGTTGGCATAGACCCTGGTTGCCCAGGGGGCGCCGGACATTGCTCGGTTTGGACCAGCACTCAGAGGAGCACTGGCCCGGGGGGGCTAAAATAAAAATGACCCCCCGGAGCGCAACTCCCTAGGAAAAAAATATAGGTAGTGGGTAGGCAAATGTAAAACCAATGTTGGGCCTTGCTGGAAGAGTTTTATTCAAAGCGAACTGTCAAGAGGGTCCCATACCCCTCACCGTGTTAGGGACGCAAAATCAAGGAACATCATAACACCGGTATGACGGAAACTAGGGCGGCAAGAGTGGAACAAAACACCAGACATAAGGCCGAGCCTTCCACCCTTTACCAAGTATATAGATGCATTAATTAAATAAGAGATATTGTGATATCCCAAGAATATCCATGATAAAACCATGTCCCAACATGGAACAACCTGCAACTGCACCTGCAACTAGCAACACTATAAGAGGGGCTGAGCGAAAGCGGTAACATAGCCAAACAACGGTTTGCTAGGAAGGGTAAAAAGGTTAGAGGCTATCATGGCAGTTTGGGAGGCTTGAAGAACAAGTGGTAGGTAGCGCGACAAAAAATAGCGATAGCATCGAGACAACTAGCATAGCAATGATAGTAATGAGATCCAAGGTGACGGTCATCTTGCCTGAAATGCTACTAGGAAGAAGAACGAGTCCATGAAGAAGATGAAGCCACGTAGACGAACCAAGCGTAGACGAACGAATCCTCACGATCGCAACGAAACAGGAACTAACGGGAAGGAGCACAACCGGAAAGAACCAAACAACATGGTAAACACACAATACATAAACATGACATAATGCTCAACCAAGTATGATGCATGAAAAGTCTATTTGATACTACTCTGGCAAGAGATGATGCATCCAAGAGCAACACAACAAGGCAAGTTTAAAAGAGGCCGGAAACAACATAGAACAATTCCGGAAAGACCCCATATGCAAATTTCGAAATTGGTACTGTTCTGAACAAAACATTAAGTTAAAGTTGTTAAACATCAAGTTAAAGAGCAGCAAGACAATCTACACGAAGTTCTAGTCAAGTTACATATAAAGTTCATTTAATTCGGAGCTACGGCCTAGAAGATATGAGCAACACAAGATAAACATGGCATTGATGCAAAATGCATAGAAACATCAAACACACACCTCAAAACATGGATTCAACAAGGTAACATGAAACTACATGCAAAACTAAGCAAGTTTCATATAGAGCACACTTAAAACGGAGCAACGGTTCAACACATACACTATACAAGTTTAAAGGACAAACTGTCCAAAACAGCAACTATACATCTTACAAACATAAAAACGACATGCTACAGCACCCCAACATGAAAAAAAAGACATGTACATGATGTATAGGTAAAGCATTACAAAACATGAACACTGAGCTATCTCTATAAACCACTAGAACATGCTCAAAAGGGCATGGCAAGATTGCAAAAGATAACAGTTTCAGCAAGTGTAAAACAGCAACATCAGCATATTATGTTGACAAGCTTGGAACAGAGGTCATATGAAGTCTAAAATTAACAAACTTGGCATGTGGGTAAAGTACGCATAGCATAATTCAATTCATGTAATTGGAGCAACTTCAAAAGAGGCATAGATCAATCAACAACAAGCTCACAACATGGCATCATGAAGTTAATAGAAAACTGGAACATCAATTAAGCATGTTCATTGCAATGAAAACATATGCTAAAGACATATATGAGGCATCAAAAGACACAGAATGATAGGGTATAAAATGGAGAACAAAATATGTCAACTAAGCATCTCCAGATTATGCATGGATATGATGGTAGCATCAAGTAAACATAGCAACATGATATAGCAGATTCAGCAATGACAGTACATTAACAGCAAGTAGTCCATTTCACAAGCCTGATGCACTCACTACAGGGCATAAAAAATACATGGATGGCACCACTGTAAAGATGGCATGAAAATGCTCCTAAAACATGTAGAGATCATGCTCAAAGGATGCACACACAAAATGCGACGAAAAAGACAAAATAGCATGTTATAACAGTCTCAGCAGGTTAACATCATATAACACTGTTGCAATGATGATTAGGGCATCAAGATGAACACAAACAAGCATGTAACAGTACAATAAAATGAAGAGTATCGCATGATGAACATTTTGATATATCATATGCGTAAATCGGAGCCCCGAGCATGAAGTTATGGCATGGCAAAATGGGCACCAGAATATGCAAATTTCAGGACTTAGCAGAAATTATACCCTCGAAAACTGGACGGGACGGGTCGGGACGAGGAGATCCGGTGCGCGGTGAGGCCGTTTGGATCGGTGTCCTGGTGGATCTCATCCACCCGGACCGGATCTGGGACGAGGTGGAACTCCGGCGAGGGACAGGGCGAATCCGGCGACGCGGGGAGCTCCGACGAACGACGGCGGAGCTCGAGGCGCGACGCCGCAGGCGGGTCCGGCGAGGAGGCGCGCCGGCCGGCGGAGGAAGGCGGCGGGTCGCGGTGGCAGCGTGCTCCGGCGAAGGCGCTTGGCGGCGCAGGTGCTCGCCGGCGGGAGGAGTGGCGGCGCTCCGGCGGGGGCGGATGCGGGTGGCGGGACGGCGATGCGGCGGCGGGGCACTCGGGAGAGGCGCGGGAGGCGGCGCGCGCTGGTTCGGGCCCGGCGGGCCAGATCTGGGCTCGCGGGCCCGCGCGATGGTGGGCGTTGACCAGCGGCGGGGTAGGTGACGTGGCGCACGTGGAGTGGAGGCGGGAGGCGGCGGAGGTGACGTGGCGCTCCACAATTGGCCGGGGCGATGTGGCGGCGGCGGTGGACATGTCCGGCGCGGCGTAGACGCGTCCGGTGCACGGAGGAGGAGGAGGTTAGGGTTCATCCGCGAAAATTCGGAAGGGATCACATATTTATAGGTAGAAGGTGGTGGGAGTGTCCAAATGAGGTGCGGTTTTCGCCCACATGATCGTGATCCGACGGCGGAGAACATGGAGATGGTGTAGATGGGTTATTGGGCTGTTTTGAAGGGGTGTTGGGCTGCAACACGAAGAGGCTTTTACGGTTGCCCGGTTAACCGTTGGAGCATCAAACGGCCTCCAAATGGAACAAAATTTGACAGGCGGTCTACCGGTGGTGTACCAAGGCCACTTGACAAATCTCGGCCCATTCCGAGAATGTTTAACTCCCGCTCACGGAAAGAGACAAGAGGGGTGCGCCGGGTGCATGTGGGAGTGTCGGATTGCGAAACAGACAACATGGAAAATGCTTGGATGCATGGGACGAACACGAATGCAAATGCGATGCACATGATGACATGGTATGAAATGCATGACATGAACAAAATGCAAAACAAAGACAAAAACCCAACCACGAAGGGAAACATCATATCGCATCTCCGGAAAAGGCAAGAGTCGGAGTTACAAATATGGAAAGTTGTATCCGGGGAGTTACAGCTTGGTCTTACCAATCTTGAAGAATGTTCTTTGAATTTGCACTTGGCGGATTCTACAATTAAAAAGCCTATCGAAAGAATTAATGATGTTCTTATTCTTGCAAATAGGAATTATGTGCCCATAGATTTTATTGTTCTTGATATTGATTGCAATCCGTCTTCTCCAATTATTCTTGGTAGACCGTTTTTACGCACTATCGGTGTCGTGATTGATATGGAAGAAGGCAATATTAAGTTCCAATTTCCTTTGAGGAAGCCTATGGAACACTTCCTAGAACAAGAATTAAGCCACCTTATGAATCAATCATGAGGGCATCTTATGGATCTCGAACCAAAGATGACAATACTTAGATCCTTGCTTTATGCCTAGCTAAGGGCGTAAAACTATAACGCTTGTTGGGAGGCGACCCAATGAATAAAATTTATTTTTGCCTTTTGCTTTCTGTTCTTGAGTTTTTGCACAATTATGCTACTGGTATGGTTGTGTTTTTTGTGTTTTAATTAGTGTTTGTGCCAAGTAAAGCCTTTAGGATTTTCTTGGGTGATAGTTGTTTGATCTTGCTGAAAAACAGAAACTTATGCGCTCACGAAAACAATTGTTAAAAATCACCAGAACGTGATAAAATGCCAATTCTTTTTGCAGAAGATTAATATACAAGTTATCCAGGTCGTCCTTATTTTTCAGAATTTTTGGAGTTACAGAAGTATTCGAAGTAGTCAGATTTCTACTGATTGTTCTGTTTTGACAGATTCTGTTTTCTTTGTGTTGTGTGCTTATTTTGATGGCTCTATGGTTTTCTTTAATGAGTTTTTGCCATAGAAAAGTTGGAATACAGTAGATATAATGCAAAAACAAAATATGAATTGGTTTGATACAACACTTATAGTAGTGGTTTGCTTTCTTATACTAACGGATCTCACGAAGGTTTTGTTGAGTTTTGTGTGATTGAAGTTTTCAAGTTTTGGGTTATCTTATGATGGATGAAGGAAGGATATAAGAGCCTAAGCTTGGGGATGCCCCGGCATCCCAAGCTATTATCCAAAAATGAGCAACCAACTAATCTTGGGGATGACCCCGAGTGGCATCCCCTCTTTCTTCTAACGACCATCGGTATTTTACTCAAAGCTATATTTTTATTCGTCACATACTATGTGTTTTGCTTGGAGCGTCTTGTATGATATGAGTCCTTGCTTGTTTTATTTTGTGTTTTAAATCATCAATCCTTGCTGGAGACACCTATTTGAGAGAACCAAAATTATGTCATGACTTGTTAGAATTGCTCTCTATGCTTCACTTAAATCTTTTATGAGCTATGGACTTGCTCTAGTGCTTCACTTATATCTTTTTGAGCATGGTGTGCTTAGTTATTTTTGAAGAAATGCTCTCTTTCTTCACTTAGATTTATTTGAGAGTTAGTAAAATTTTCAAGAAATTCTCTCTTGCTTCACTTAAATTTATTTGAGAGAAAGAAACAAAAATTATGCTCATGATCTCCGCTTATATTTGTTTGAGCTTATGAAAAGCAACATATGAAAATTAGTCCCAAAGTGATAGATATCCAAGAAGGATATAATAAAAACTTTCATGAAGATCACTAGACAAAATAAACTTGGTTCTTAGTAATAGTTTTGAGATATGATGATGTGATATGTGAGTTGTGTTTATGAGTAATTATGCTTTAGTAAGAATATTGGTGTTAAGGTTTGTGATTCCCTATGCAAGCACGAAAGTCAATAGTCATGTAATGAAATTATATCCTACTTGTGGTGCATTATTCGGTGTTAGTTATACTTAATACTTGCTTATGAGATTATTCGTTTCTTGGTTGGTTGCTTCTCAATCTTTTGCTAGCCTTCATTTTGCACTAAGTATGATCTCTACTTGTGCATCCAAAATCCTTTAAACCAGTTTTGCCACATGAGTCCACTATATCTACCTATATGCGGTATTCTTTTGCCGTTCTAAGAAAATTTGCATGTGCCATCTCTAATTTTCAAAATAAACTTCTCTTTTGTGTGTTTGTTTCGCTCGCGGAGCGGTGAGGGGTGGCTAATATTTTCCATGCTGGATGTGTTATTCTCACGATGAGTGTTTATTCACTTGTCATTGCACGAGAGTAAGGGAAAGGTTTTAGGGATGCCCAGTCCCGAAATGCAAAAATGAATTTACTTTATGTTGTCAAATAATAAATTCCTTGGAAAGTGTTGGTATGGAGGGCAACTGTGGATACGGCTAGCCATGGAAAGTGAAAGTATGGAGGAAAAAGGAATAAACTTTATTTTCTGTTTGGGAACCGCCAATGATATATCTAGCATGGAAAGTGTTGGGAACTCGAAGTCGTTTTCGTTGGTGGGATGGATACACCTCCCAAAATGTTTTTATCTCTAATTTTTTGCTTTGAGCTCTGGCACCTCTACAAATCCCTACTTCCCTCTGCGAAGGGCCTTTATTTTACTTTATGCAATTTTTATTTTTGAATTTGAGTCTCCATCTTCTCTTATAAAAGCACCAACTAGGAGGCAATATGATCGTACTTGAGTATTGGGTGTAGCTAATGTTCGATTGTGTTTCATGAATGGATCAATGATTGAGCATGATGGGCTAGGGATAACTTATTTTAGCATTGATATTTTGAAAGACATGGTTGCTTGTTGATATGCTTGAGTATCTAAATTATTATGTCAAAACTAGACTATTCCTTTGAATCACATAAAAGTCCAAATGTCCATGCTATAAAGAAAAGAATATGATATGACATGTTAGGCAGCATTCCACATCAAAAATTCTGTTTTTTATCACTTACCTACTCGAGGACGAGTAGGAGTTAAGCTTGGGGATGCTGATACGTCTCCAACGTATCTATAATTTTTGATTGTTCCATGTTGTTATATTATCAATCTTGGATGTTTTATAATCATTTTATAGTCATTTATATCATTTTTTGGTACTAACCTATTGACATAGTGCCAAGTGCTAGTTGTTGTTTTCTGCCTGTTGTTTACATCGCAGGAAATCAATATCAGACGGAGTCCAAATGCAACGAAACTTCACGGAGATTTTTTTGGACCAGAAGGAACATAATGGGCCCTGGCTGCGCCTGGAGGGTGTCCCGAGGAGGGCACAACCCACCAGGGCGCGCCAGGAGGCCCAGGCGCGCCCTGGTGGGTTGTGCCCACCTCAGGTGCCCCCCGGACCGCCTCTTTGCTCTATAAATATCCCAATATTCCCAAAATCCTAGAGGAGTCGACGAAATATTCATCCAGCTGCCGTAGAGGTCAGAATCACCAGATCCAATTTAGACACCATCTCGGATGGGGTTCACCACCTCCATTGGTGCCTCTCCGATGATGCATGAGTAGTTCTTTGTAGACCTTCGAGTCCGTAGTTAGTAGCTAGATGGCTTCCGCTCTCTCGCTGAATTCTCAATACAATGGTCTCTTGGAGATCCATATGATGTAACTATTTTGCCGTGTGTTTGTTGGGATCTGATGAACTTTGAGTTTATGATTAGTTATATATTTTTATATCCATGAAATTTATTTGAGTTTCTTTGATCTCTTATATGCATGATTGCTTATAGCCTGGTATTTCTTCTCCAATATTTGGGTTTTGTTTGGCCAACTTGATCTATTTATCTTGCAATGGGAAGAGGTGCTTTGTAGTGGGTTCGATCTTACAATGCTTGATCCCAGTGACAGAAAGGGAACTGACACGTATGTATCGTTGCTACTAAGGATAAAACGATGGGGTCTATCTCTACATAGATAGATCTTGTCTACATCATGTCATCGTTCTTATTGCATTACTCCGTTTTCCATGAACTTAATACATTAGATGCATGCTGGATAGCGGTCGATGTGTGGAGTAATAGTAGTAGATGCAGGCAGGAGTCGGTCTACTAATCTTGGACGTGATGCCTATATAATGATCATTGCCTGGATATCGTCATGATTATTCGAAGTTCTATCAATTGCCCAACAGTAATTTGTTCACCCACCGTTTGCCATTTTTTCGAGAGAAGCCACTAGTCAAACCTACGGCCCCCGAGTCTTCTTTCTCATATATTTGCCTTTGCGATCTACTTTTCCTTTGCATTTATTTTCAGATATGTTAAACCAAAAATACAAAAATACATTGCTGCGTTTTATTTTATTTACGATCTATTTATTCAATCTATTACAACTTTCTCACGTCCACACGCCGTTCCTGGCGCCATTACCCGAAAGGGATTGACAACCCCTTTAACACGTCGGGTTGCGAGGTGTTGTTATTTGTGTGCAGGGGTTGTTTACGTTGTGTTGCTTGGTTCTCCTACTAGTTCGATAACCTTGGCTTCATATCTGAGGGAAATACCTACCGCTGATGTGCTGCATCATCCCTTCCTCTTTGGGGAAATACCAACGTAGCTTCAAGCGACATCAATGAGCCACTTTCCAATTCGAGATAAGGTACCTCATCAAGTTCTACTTTCTTCCCACTCACTTCTTTCGAGAGAAACTCCTTCTCTAGAAAGGTTCCATTCTTGGCAACAAAGACCTTGCCTTCGGATCTATGGTAGAAGGTGTACCCAATTGTTTCCTTAGGGTATCCTATGAAGACACACTTCTCCAATTTGGGTTCGAGCTTATCAGTCTGAAGCCTTTTGACATAAGTGTCGCAACCCCAAACTTTAAGAAACGACAGCTTAGGTTTATTGCCAAACCACAGTTCATACGGTGTCGTCTCAACGGATTTAGATGGTGCCCTATTTAACATGAATGCGGCTGTCTCTAATGCATAACCCCAAAACGATAGTGGTAAATCGGTAAGAGACATCATAGATCGCACCATATCTAATAAAGTACGGTTACGACGTTCGGACACACCATTACGCTGTGGTGTTCCAGGTGGCGTGAGTTGTGAAATAATTCCACATTGTTTTAAATGAAGGACAAACTCATAACTCAAATATTCGACTCCACGATCAGATCGTAGAAACTTTATTTTCTTGTTATGATGATTCTCTACTTCACTTTGAAATTCTTTGGAGTTTTCAAATGTTTCAGACTTGTGTTTCATCAAGTAGATATACCCATACCTACTCAAATCATCTGTGAAGGTCAGAAAATAACGATACCCGCCGCGTGCTTCAAGACTCATCGGACCGCATACATCGGTATGTATTATTTCCAATAAGTCATTAGCTCGCTCCATTGTTCTGGAGAACAGAGTGTTAGCCATCTTGCCCATGCATGAGGCATGGTTTGCAAGTATCAAATGATTCATAACCAAGTGATTCCAAAAGTCCATCTGCATGGAGTTTCTTCATGCGCTTTACACCAATATGACCTAAACGACAGTGCCACAAATATGTTGCACTATCATTATCAACTTTGCATCTTTTGGCATCAATATTATGAATATCTGTATCACTACAATCGAGATTCAATAAGAATAGACCACTCCTCAAGGGTGCATGACCATAAAAGATATTATTCATATAAATAGAACAACCATTATTCTCTGACTTAAATGAATAACCGTCTCGCAATAACTAAGATCCAGATATAATGTTCATGCTCAACACGGGCACCAAATAACAATTATTGAGGTCTAAAACTAATCCCGAAGGTAGATGTATAGGTAGCGTGCCGACGGCGATCACATCGACCTTGGAACCATTTTCGATGCGCATCATCACCTCGTCCTTAGCCAATCTTCGTTTATTCTGCAGCTCCTGTTTCGAGTTACAAATATGAGGAACCGAACCAGTATCAAATACCCAGGCGCTGCTACGAGCATTAGTAAGGTACACATCAATAACATGTATATCAAATATACCTTTGTTCAGTTTGCTATCCTTCTTATCCGCCAAGTATTTGGGGCAGTTCCGCTTCTAGTGACCAGTCCCTTTGAAGTAGAAGCACTCAGTTTCAGGTTTGGGTCCAGTTTTGGGCTTCTTCCCGGGAGTGGCAACTTGCTTGCCATTCTTCTTGAAGTTCCCCTTCTTTCCCTTGCCCTTTTTGTTGAAACTAGTGGTTTTGTTAACCATCAACACTTGATGCTCCTTCTTGATTTCTACCTCCACAACCTTGAGCATTACGAAGAGCTCAGGAATTGTCTTTTCCATCCCTTGCATATTATAGTTCATCACGAAGCCTTTGTAGCTTGGTGGCAGTGATTGAAGAACTCTGTCAATAACACTATCAACTGGAAGATTAACTCCCAACTGAGTCAAGTGGTGATGATACCCAGACATTTTGAGTATGTGTTCACTGACATAACTGTTCTCCTCCATCTTGCAGCTATAGAACTTGTTGGAGAATTCATATCTCTCAACCCGGGCATTTGCTTGAAATATTAACTTCAACTCTTGGAACATCTCATATGCTCCATGACATTCAAAACGTCTTTGAAGTCCCGGTTCTAAGCCGTAAAGCATGGCACACTGAACTATAGAGTATTCATCAGACCGCGTTTGCCAGACGTTCACAACGTCTAGATTAGCGGGAGGGGGCTTGTCACCTAGCGGTGCATCAAGGACATAATTGTTCTATGCAGCAATGAAGATAATCCTCAAGTTACGGACCCAGTCTGTGTAGTTGCTACTATCATCTTTCAACTTAGCTTTATCTAGGAACGCATTAAAATTCAAGGGAACGGTAGCACGGGCCATTGACCTACAACATAGATATGCAAAACTGTAAGACTAATTTCATGTTAAATTAAGTCCAATTAATCAAATTACTTAAGAACTCCCAGTTAAATAGACATCCCTCAAGGCATCTAAGTGATACGTGATCCAAATCAACTAAACCATGACCGATCATCACGTGAGATGGGGTAGTCATCAATGGTGAACATATCTATGTTGATCATATCTACTATATGACTCACATTCGACCTTTCGGTCTCCAGTGTTCCGAGACCATGTCTGTACATGCTAGGCTCGTCAAGTTTAACCCAAGTATTCCGCATGTGCAAAATTGTCTTACACCCGTTGTATGTGAACGTAGAGTCTATCACACCCGATCATCACGTGGTGCTTCGAAACGATGAACTTTGGCAACGGTGCATACTCGGGGAGAACAGTTTTTATATTGTAATTTATCATCTTATAATGCTATCGTCGATCCAAGCAAAATAAGATGCGTAAAAGATAAACATCACATGCAATCAGAATATGTGACATGATATGGCCATCATCATCTTGTGCTTTGATCTCCATCGCCAAAGTATCGTCATGATTTCCATAGTCACCGGCTTGACACCTTGATCTCCATCGTTGCGTCGTGGTCGTCTCGCCAACTATTGCTTCTACAACTATCGCTAACGCATAGTGATAAAGTAAAGCAATTACATGGCGTTTGCATTTCATACAATAAAGAGACAGCCATAAGGCTCCTGCCGGTTGCCGATAACTTTTACAAAACATGATCATCTCATACTATAACGTATATCACATCATGTCTTGACCATATCACATCACAACATGCCCTGCAAAAACAAGTTAGACGTCCTCTACTTTTTGTTGCAAGTTTTACGTGGCTGCTACGGGCTTTTAGCAAGAACCGTTCTTACCTACGGCAAAAACCACAACGGTGATTCATGAAGTTTGGTGTTTTAACCTTCTTCAAGGACCGACCGTAGTCAAATTCGATTCAACTAAAGTAGGAGAAACAGACACCCGCCAGCCACCTTTATGCAAAACTAGTTGCATGTCTGTCGGTGGAACCGATCTCATGTACGTGAACATGTAAGGTTGGTCCAGGCCACTTCATCTTACAATACAGCCGAATCAAAATAAGAAGTTGGTGGTAAGCAGTATGACTATTACCGCCTATAACTCTTTGTGTTCTACTCGTGCATATCATCTACGCATAGACCTGGCTCGGATGCCACTGTTGGGAAATGATGACCCACAAGTATAGGGGATCAATTGTAGCTCTTTTCGACAAGTAAGAGTGTCAAACCCAACGAGGAGCAGAAGGAAATGACAAGTGGTTTTCAGTAAGATAATGTCTGCAAGTGCTGAAATTGTAAGTAGCAGAGTAGTTTGATAGCAAGATAATTTCTAACGAACAAGTAACGATAGTAGTAACAAAAGTGCAGCAAGGTAGCCCAATCCTTTTGAGGCAAAGGACAGGCCAAAACGGTCTCTTATGATAAGCAAAGCATTCTTGAGGGTACACGGGAATTTCATCTAGTAACTTTCACCATGTTGGTTAGATTTGTGTTCGCTACTTTGATAGTTTGATATGTGGGTGGACCGGTGCTTAGGTGTTGTTCTTACTTGAACAAGCCTCCTACTTATGATTAACCCTCCCGCAAGCATCCGCAACTATGAGAAAAGTATTAAGAATAAATTCTAACCATAGCATTAAACTTTTGGATCCAATCGATCCCTTACGGAATAGCGCATAAACTGGGGTTTAAGCTTCTGTCACTCACGCAACCCTGTTGGAAATATGCCCTAGAGGCAATAATAAAATGGTTATTATTATATTTCCTTGTTCATGATAATTGTCTATTGTTCATGCTATAATTGTGTTATCCGGAAATCGTAATACATGTGTGAATAGACCACAACATGTCCCTAGTGAGCCTCTAGTTGACTAGCTCGTTGATCAACAGATAGTCATGGTTTCCTGACTATGGACATTGGATGTCATTGATAACGGGATCACATCATTAGGAGAATGATGTGATGGACAAGACCCAATCCTAAGCATAGCACAAGATCGTGTAGTTCGTTTGCTAGAGCTTTTCCAAATGTCAAGTATCATTTCCTTAGACCATGAGATTGTGCAACTCCCGGATACCATAGGAGTGCTTTGGGTGTGCCAAACGTCACAACGTAACTGGGTGGCTATAAAGGTGCACTACGGGTATCTCCGAAAGTGTCTGTTGGGTT
This sequence comes from Aegilops tauschii subsp. strangulata, assembly GCF_002575655.3. NCBI lineage: Eukaryota > Viridiplantae > Streptophyta > Magnoliopsida > Poales > Poaceae > Aegilops > Aegilops tauschii. Next base: position 342,908,317 of record NC_053035.3, read on the forward strand.
GGCACGAATCGAGACTGGGATTTGTCACTCCGTATGACGGAGAGGTATCTCTGGGCCCACTCGGTAATGCATCATCATAATGAGCTCAATGTGACCAAGTGTTTGGTCACGGGATCATGCATTATGGTACGAGTAAAGTGACTTGCCGGTAACGAGATTGAACAAGGTATTGGGATACCGACGATCGAATCTCGGGCAAGTAACGTACCAATTGACAAAGGGAATTGTATACGGGATTGATTGAATCCTCGACATCGTGGTTCATCCGATGAGATCATCATGGAACATGTGGGAGCCAACATGGGTATCCAGATCCCGCTGTTGGTTATTGACCGGAGAGTCGTCTCGGTCATGTCTGCATGTCTCCCGAACCCGTAGGGTCTACACACTTAAGGTTCGGTGACGAGTTGTAGAGATATTAGTATGCGGTTAACCAAAAGTTGTTCGGAGTCCCGGATGAGATCCCGGACGTCACGAGGAGTTCCGGAATGGTCCGGAGGTAAAGATTTATATATCGGAAGTCCTATTTTGGCCACCGGAAAATGTTCGGGATTTTTCGGTATTGTACCGGGAAGGTTCTAGAAGGTTCCGAAGTGGGGCCCACCTGCATGGGGGGACCCACATGAACGTGGGTAGTGGGGGCAAGGACCCACACCCCTTGTCAAGGCGCACCAAGATCCCACCTTAGAAGGAATAAGATCATATCCCGAAGGGATAAGATCAAGATCCCTAAAAAAGGGGGATAACAATCGGTGGGGAAGGGAAATGATGGGATTTCTTTTCCCCACCTTTGCCAACGCCCCAATGGACTTGGAGGGCAAGAAACCAGCCCCCTCCACCTCTATATATAGTGGGCAGGCGCATGGGAGCAGCACCCCAAGCCCTGGCACCTCCCTCCCTCCCGTGACACGTCTTCCTCCCCGCTTGCGCTTGGCGAAGCCCTGCCGGGATCCCGCTACTTCCACCACCACGCCGTCGTGCTACTGGATCTCCATCAACCTCTCCCTCCCCCTTGCTGGATCAAGAAGGAGGAGACGTCTTCCCCAACCGTACGTGTGTTGAACGCAGACGTGCCGTCCGTTCGGCGCTCGGTCATCGGTAATTTGGATCACGACGAGTACGACTCCATCAACCCCGTTCACTTGAACGCTTCCGCTCGCGATCTACAAGGGTATGTAGATGCACTCCTCTCTCTCGTTGCTAGATGACTCCATAGATTGATCTTGGTGATGCGTAGAAAAATTTTAAATTTCTGCTACGATTCCCAACAAACCCATCATCTAATTGCTACTCCACAATGCATTCCCTTAGGCCCAAATATGGTGAAGTGTCATGTAGTCAACATTCACATGACACCACTAAGGGAATCACAACATACATACTATCAAAATATCGAACACATATCAAGTTCACATGATTACTTGCAACATGATTTCTCCCGTGACCTCAAGAACAAAAGTAACTACTCACAAATGATAATCATGCTCAAGATCAGAGGAGTATTAAATAGCATATTGGATCTGAACATATAATATTCCACCAAATAAACCATATAATAATCAACTACAAGATATAATCAACACTACTAGTCACCCACAAGCACCAACCTATAGTTCCGGTAACAATATTGAACACAAGAGATGAACTAGGGTTTGAGATGAGATGGTTAGGTTGAAGATGTTGATGGAGATTGCCCTCCCCAAGATGGGAGAGTTGTTGGTGATCATGATGACGATGTTTTCCCCCTCCGGGAGGGAAGTTCCCCCGGCAGAATCGATCCGCCGGAGGGCAAAAGTGCTCCTGCCCAAGTTCCGCCTTGAGGCAATGACGCTCCGTCGCGAAAGTCCTCTCCTTATTTTTCTCTAGGTCAAAATGACCTATATACCAGAAGATGGGCACCGGAGGTGGGCCTGGTTGAGCACAACCCACCAGGGCGTGCCTGGGCTCCCTGGCGCGCCCAGGTAGGTTGTGCCACCTGGTGGGCCCCCTCTGGTAGTTATTTGCTCCAATATTCATCATATATTCCATAAAAAATCTCCGTGAAGTTTTAGCTTGTTTGGAGTTGTGCAGAATAGGTAGCCTGACATAGCTTTTTCAGGTCCAGATTTCCAGCTGCCAGAATTCTCCCTCTTGGTGTGTACCTTGCAAATTATGAGAGAAAAGGCATTAGAATTACTCCAAAAAGCATTATTATGGATAAAAACATCATAAATAACAGTAAGGAAACATGATGCAAAATGGACGTATCAACTCCCCCAAGCTTAGACCTTGCTTGTCCCCAAGCGAAAACCGAAATCGAAAAACATGTCCACATGCTTTGAGAGAGAGGTGTCGATAAAAACAAAATACAGACATATAAGCATCATGTTCATTATTATAACAGCAATAAATTTAAATATAAGACTTTCATCATAGAAGTTTTATGATAAACTTCTCATGAATAAGTAACAGTTCATCACACAAACGAAGTATAAAGCATAAACTCTATTAGAAACCAGCAAACTATGTTCTCAGTCATCTTTGCAACTACAATTCATCATCTTTTCAAGAAGGATCACGTATCGGAGCCTTTAGGCAAGTCCACATACTCAACCATCATATAGTCTTCTATGATTTCTAACACTCACCGCGTACACATGAGCAAAACGTTTCAACCAGACACATAGAAAGATAGGGGCTTATAGTTTTGCCTCCCAACATATTCACCTCAAGGGTGACGTTAACAATAATAACTTATGCCACCCATATACAACTGGACATATGTGCCTAGATCTTTCCTCACCACATGATGCTTGCCAAAGGAGAAAAATAAAAAGGAATAGAGAGAAAACTTTGACTCTTTGCATAAAAGTAAAAGATAGGCCCTTCGCAGAGGGAAGCAGAGGTTGCCATGCGCTTATTTGTTTGTATGCTCAACCCCTTAGTGCAAAAGAACGTCACGTTGCATTGCCCCTTGTAATAGCGACCTTTATTATGCAGTCTGTCGCTTTTATTCTTCACCATCACAAGTCTGTGCAACGCTCAATTTTCTCTTACACTAAATGATCTCACACATTTAGAAGCAATTTTTATTGCCTTTTTGCACCGATGACAACTTACTTGAGGGATCTTGCTCAATCCCTAGGTAGGTATGGTGGACACTTGAAAATAAGATTTGGGTTTAAGGGTTTTTGGATGCACAAGTTGTATCTCTACTTAGTGCGGAATTTTTGGCTAGCAAAGATAGGGGGCAAGCACCACATGTTAAAGGATCCATGACAATATGACTTCTATGTGAATATGAATAGACATAAATCATTAAGTTGTCTTCCTTGTCCAACATCAACAATTTTGGCATATAATATTTTGATGAGGGCTCACAATCACAAAAGATTTCTAGGATAGTATATTTATATGTGAATCTTCTCTTCCCTTATTAATTTTTTCATGAGTTGCATCATTGACTAATGTTATGTTTGTCAATCTCTAATAAAAAATTTTACTTATACTTTTCCTTATGTGGTGCCATCACCTACCATAAGATTAGCATATGATCTTTTCCTTTTATTTTCTTTCTTTTTATTTATATCCTTTCTTTTTATTGCAACATGAAAGTAAATAAAGCAAAAACTCAAACTAACTTTATTATATATCTGGCACATGATTACAAGGATAGATCACTAAGCAAGCTCTCAGAAAGAAAGGATCGAACTAAACTTTAATTCATTCTAAAGCAAAAGATCGAACTAAAATAGTAAAAGCGAAATGATAGTGGGGATGATACGATACCGGGGCACCTCCCCCAAGGTTGGCGAAAACCAAGGGGAGTGGCCATACTCGATACTCAATTCTCTTTTGGTGGTGAAGAAGATGGTGGTGGTGATGAAGGATCTTGTCCTCGGGTTTCCATGGCAGAGGTCCACCATCGTAAGAGGAAGAATGAGTCTCACGGGTCCTGCGACTGGCAGCCAAACTCATACCTTTAAACGTCGCCTCATATTCATAGACTTGGTTTTGAAGATCATAGATATGGCTTTGGAGAAAGTTGATTTGCTCGTTGAGGGTGAAGACGATGTCCTTCATGGGCTTGCCATCCACCTTGAGATCACGGGAAAGGTCCGTGATCATGAGGTGATTGGCATTGAGCCCACGCTCCACCATCCCCTTGCACCGGAAGACATCCTGCTCCATAGCTTCAAGCCTGGCCTCCACGGTTCCCTTGCCCTTGGGACCTTGTACATCGCGGATGTGCAGCACCCCCTCATGCATCTGGATGGTTTGAGGGTGCTGCACCACCTCCCGCAGATATGGGTTGATGAAGTTCCTGAAGAACTTGTCCTTGGAGGAGCTTGAAGCGGCCATGGTGGATGGGATCTGATAGAAAATAGCAAGAAAAGAGAACAGAGGATTTCTTCGCGATACGGTGATCAACCCCGAACTGACGCTGTTTTCAGCAGAACTAGCATGGTGTTGTTTTTGAGCAGAAATAAAAGTTCTCGAAATGGAACGAAACTTTGCGAGGAATTTTTATATAATAAATAAGAATTTCTGGAGCCAAGACCTACCGGAGAGGGGCCCCTGGGTGGGCACAATCCACCAGGGCGTGCCCCCCTCTCCTGGCACGCCCAGGTGGGTTGTCCCCACCTGGTGGCCCCGCAGACCCTGAAACCGACGCTACAAAATCCTGTTTTTCCAGGAAAAAAATCAGAGAGAAAGAATTATCGCGATCCACGAGATGGAGCCACTGTCACCTCCTGTTCTTCGTCGGGAGACTAGATCTGGAGTCCGTTTGGGACTCCAGAGAGGGGGATCTTCATTCTTCATCATCACCAACCCTTCTCCATCGCCAATTCCATGATGCTCCACTGGGAGTGAATAATTACTTCGTAGACTCGCTGGTCGGTGAGGAGTTGGATGAGATTCATCATGTAATCGAGTTAGTTTTGTTAGGGCTTGATCCCTAGTATCCACTACGTTCTAAGATTGATGTTACTATGACTTTGCTATGCTTAATGCTTGTCACTTTGGGCCCGGGTGCCATGAACTCAGATCTGAACTGTTTCTGTTATCATAATTATATCCATGTTCTAGATCCGATGTTGCAAGTTATAGTCACCTACTACGTGTTATGATCCGGCAACCCCAGAGTGACAATAGTCGGGACCACTCCCGGTGATGACCGTAGTTTGAGGAGTTCATGTATTCACTATGTGTTAATGCTTTGTTCCGGTTCCTTATTAAAAGGAGGCCTTAATATCCCTTAGTTTCCCATATGGACCCCGCTGCCACGGGAGGGTAGGACAAAAGATGTCATGCAAGTTCTTTCCATAAGCACGTATGACTATTTACGGAATACATGCCTACATTATATTGATGAACTAGAGCTAGTGTCGTATCGCCCTAGGTTATAACTGTCTCATGATGAATATCATCCAACAAGTCACCGATCCAATGCCTATGAATTGATCTTATATTGTTCTTGCAAAGTTACTATTGCTATCATCATTGTTACACTTGCTACAAAAATACTGCTATCACTGTTACTGTTACCGCCGCTGCTATTACTACTATCAAAACTATCATACTACTTTGCTATAGATCACTTTGCTGCAGATAATTAATCTCCAGGTGTGGTTGAATTGACAACTCAGCTGCTAATACCTTCAAATGTTCTTTGGCTCCCCTTGTGTCGAATCTATAAATTTGGGTTGAATACTCTACCCTCAAAAACTGTTGCGATCCCCTATACTTGTGGGTTATCATGAACCACCATCAGTCATTAAATATCTAGGAACTCCAGACCTTGGGAAAATAACTTCCTTAAGCATTTTGATAGAGGTGTTGTGATCAGCACTACTGGTTGGAATAGCTTCTACCCATTTAGTAACATAATCAACAACAACCAAAATATGTGTATACCCATTAGAGGAAGGAAAAGGTCCCATGTAATCAAATCTCCAAACATCAAATGGTTCAACAGCGAATGAATAATTCAAAGGTATTTCTTGACGCTTACCGATATTACCTATTCTTTGGCATTCATCACAAGATAAGACGAACTTACGGGCATCCTTGAAGAGAGTAGGCCAATAAAATCCAGATTGCAATACCTTGTGAGCAGTTCTATTTCCAGCATGATGCCCCCATAAGCTTCGGAGTGACATTTATGTAGGATTTGTCCCTGTTCATGCTCAGGTACACAGCGTCTAATAATACCATCTACTCCTTCTTTATAAAGATGTGGGTCATCCCAAAAGTAGTGTCTTAAATCATAGAAGAATTTTTTCTTTTGTTGGTATGTAAAGCTAGGTGGTAAATATTTAGCAACAATGTAATTAGCATAGTCAGCATACCAAGGAGTACTATGAGCAACATTTATTGCAGCTAACTGCTCATCAGGAAAACTATCATCAATAGGTAGTATCAGGCACATTTTCAAGTCTAGATAAATTATCAACTACGGGCTTCTCAGCTCCTTTTATATCAGTGATATGTAAATCAAATTCTTGTAACAAGAGAACTCATCGAATAAGTCTAGGTTTGGCATCTTTCTTTTCCATAAGATATTTAATAGCAGCATGATTGGTGTGAACAATTACTTTGGAATCAACAATATAAGGTCAAAATTTATCACAAGCAAACACCACTGCTAAGAATTCTTTTTCAGTAGCAAAATAGTTTCGTTGGGCACTATCTAGAGTTTTACTAGCATAATGAATAACATTCAATTTCTTATCAACTCTTTGTCCTAGAACAGCACCAACAACAAAATCACTAGCATCACACATAATTTCAAAAGGCAAGTTCCAATCAGGTGGTTGAACAATAGGTGCAGAAATTAAGGCTTTCTTGAGTGTTTCAAAGGCTTCTAAACAATCATCATAAAAAACAAATGGAATATCCTTTTGCAAAAGATTCGTAAGAGGCCTAGAAATTTTAGAAAAGTCTTTGATAAATCTCCTATAGAAGCCAGCATGACCTAGGAAACTACGAATACCTTTTTTGTCTTTAGGACATGGCTTTTCTCAATTGCATCAACCTTAGCTTTGTGCACTTCAATACCTCTTTCAGAAATTTTATGACCTAAGACAATACCTTCATTAACCATAAAGTGGCACTTCTCCCAATTCAAGACAAGATTTGTTTGTTCACATCTTTGCAAAACTCGATCAAGATTGCTTAAACAATCATCAAAAGACTTCCCATAAACAGAGAAGTCGTCCATGAAAACCTCAACAATCTTTTCACAAAAGTCAGAGAATATAGTAGTCATGCATCTTTGAAAGGTAGTAGGTGCATTACATAAACCGAAAGGCATACGTCTATAAGCATAGGTTCCAAAAGGACAAGTAAAAGTGGTCTTTTCTTGATCAGGTTGAGAAACATGTATTTGTGAAAAACCAGAATATCCATCAAGGTAGCAAAAATGTGTGTGCTTACATAGTCTTTCAAGCATTTGATCAATAAAAGACAGAGGGTAATGATCTTTTCTAGGTTCTTTGTTTAATTTTCTAAAATCAATTACCATTCTATAGCCTGTAACAATTCTTTGTGGAATAAGTTCATTCTTATCATTAGGAACAACAGTTATACCTCCTTTCTTAGGGACACAATGAACAGGACTTACCCATCTACTATCAGCTATAGGGTAGATTACACCTGCTTCCAGAAGTTTTAATATTTCCGTTCTTACCACTTCTTTCATCTTCGGATTCAACCGACATTGATGATCAACAACGGGTTTAGCATCAGGTTTCATATTAATTTTGTGCTGACATAGAGTGGGACTAATGCCCTTTAAATCAGCAAGAGTATATCCAATAGCAGCTCGGTGCTTCCTTAGAACTTTCAATAATCTTTCTTCTTCATGTTCTGAAAGGTTAGCACTAATAATAACAGGATATATCTTCTTTTCATCAAGATAAGCATATTTCAAAGTGTCTGGCAATTGTTTTAATTCAAACACAGGATCACCTTTAGGTGGAGGAGGACCTCCTAGAGTTCCAATAGGCAAACTGTGTTTAAGTAGAGGACATTGTTCAAAGAAAATCTTATCTATTTCATTTCTTTCATGCATATGTAAATCATTTTCATGGTCTAACAAATATTGTTCTAGTGGATCAGTGGGAGGCACAGAAATAGAAGCAAGACTAATTAATTCATCTTTACTAGGCAATTCTTTTTCATGAAGCTTTCTACTAAACTTGGAAAATTTAAACTCATGAGACTCATCACCAAAACTAACACCGATAGTTTGTTTCTCACAGTCCATTCTAGCATTAAGGTGTTCAAGAAAGGTCTACCAAAGATAATGGGATAGAAGTCATCTTGTGGAGAACCAAGAACAAGAAAATCAGTAGGGTATTTTATTTTCCCACACAAGACTTCAACATCTCTAACAATCCCAATAGGTGATATAGTGTCTCTATTAGCTAGTTTAATAGTAACATCTATGTCTTCTATTTCTGCGGGTGCTATGTCATTCATAATTTCTTGATATAAGGTGTAAGGAATAGCACTCACACTAGCACCTATGTCACATAAACCATAATAACAGTGATCTCCTATTTTAACTGAGATGATAGGCATGCCAACAACTGGTTTATGTTTATCCTTTTTACCAGGTTTGACAATTCTAGCAGCTTCTTCACAGAAGTAAATAACATGCCCATCTATATCTTCTTCCAAGAGATCTTTAACCATAGCAATACTAGGTTCTACTTTGATTTGTTCATCAGGTTTAGGTGTTCTAATATAGCTTTTGTTAACCACAGTTGAAACTTTAGCATGTTCCTTTATCCTAACAGGGAAAGGTGGTTTCTCAATATAAGCAGAAGGAACAACTGGATCAACATTGTAAAGTATAGTTTCTTCTTTAGCCGGTACCGGTTCTTTAATTTCTTCTTTAATATGTGGGTGATATTTAAACCACTTCTCTTTAGGGAGATCAACATGAGTAGCAAATGATTCACAAAAGGAGGCTACTATCTCAGAGTCAAGTCCATATTTAGTGCTAAACTTTTGAAAAGCATCAGTATTCATAAAAGATTTAACACAATCATACTTAAGCTTAATACCTGAGTCTTTACCTTCATCGAGTTCCAAATCTTCAGACTTGCGTTTAATTCTTTCCAAAATATCCCACCGGAATTCAATAGTCTTCTTCATAAAAGAACCAACACAAGAAGTATCAAGCATGGTTTGATCATTACGAGAAAGCCAAGCATAAAAGTTCTGGATAATAATTTCTCTTGAGAGCTCATGATTGGGGCATGAATATAACATTGACTTAAGCCTCCCCCAAGCTAGAGCGATACTTTATCCTTCACGGGGCCAAAATTTATATATATAATTCCGATCACGATGAACTAGATGTATAGGATAATTTTTTTGGTGGAACTCCAATTTCAATCGATTCCAATTCCAATATCCAATATCATCGCGTAGCCTATACCATGCCAATGCTTTTCCCTTCAAAGATAAAGGGAAAACCTTTTTCATGACTTCATCTCCGGGTAAACCTGCAAGCTTAAACAATCCACAAATTTGTTCCACATATATCAAGTGCATATCAGGATGTTCGGTTCCATCTCCTGCATAAGGATTAGCTAGCAGTTGTTCTATCATACCCGAAGGAATTTCATATTCAATATTTTCAGTAGGTGCAGTAGGTTGAGGGGTAGCTAATTGTGGTTCCGGACAAGGTGAAGATACCCTGAACAAACCCCTCAAAGGATTGTTTTCCATAGTAACAAGTGACAACAAATTTCAGCACACTATATAAATGTTTCCTTGCCAAATTCCACTTACCAAAGGCGCTTCACTCCCCAGCAACGGCGCCAGAAAATAGCCTTGATGACCCACAAGTATAGGGGATCAATTGTGGCTCTTTTCGATAAGTAAGAGTGCCGAACCCAATGAGGAGCAGAAGGAAATGACAAGTGGTTTTCAGTAAGATAATGTCTGCAAGTGCTGAAATTGTAAGTAGCAGAGTAGTTTGATAGCAAGATAATTTCTAACGAGCAAGTAACGATAGTAGTAAAAAAAGTGCAGCAAGGTAGCCAAATCCTTTTGAGGCAAAGGACAGGCCAAAACGGTCTCTTATGATAAGCAACGCGTTCTTGAGGGTACACGGGAATTTCATCTAGTCACTTTCACCATGTTGGTTCGATTTGTGTTTGCTACTTTGATAATTTGATATGTGGGTGGACCGGTGCTTAGGTGATGTTCTTACTTGAGCAAGCCTCCTACTTATGATTAACCCTCCCGCAAGCACCAACAACTACGAGAAAAGTATTAAGAATAAATTCTAACCATAGCATTAAACTTTTGGATCCAATCGGTCCCTTACGGAATAGCGCATAAACTTGGGTTTAAGCCTCTGTCACTCTCGCAACCCATTATCTAATTGCTACTCCACAATCCATTCCCTTAGGCCCAAATATGGTGAAGTGTCATGTAGTCGACGTTCACATGACACCACTAAGGGAATCACAACATACATACTATAAAAATATTGAACACATATCAAGTTCACATGATTACTTGCAACATGATTTCTCCCGTGACATCAAGAACAAAAGTAACTACTCACAAATGATAATCATGCTCAAGATCAGAGGAGTATTAAATAGCATATTGGATCTGAACATATAATCTTCCACCAAAAACCATATAGTAATCAACTACAAGATGTAATCAACACTACTAGTCACCCACAAGCACCAATCTATAGTTCCGATAACAAGATTGAACACAAGAGATGAACTAGGGTTTGAGATGAGATGGTGCTGTTGAAGATGTTGATGGAGATTGCCCTCCCCAAGATGGGAGAGTTGTTGGTGATGATGATGACGATGATTTCCCCCTCCGGGAGGGATGTTCCCCCGGCGGAATCGCTCTGCCGGAGGGCAAAAGTGCTCCTGCCCAAGTTCCGCCTCGAGGCGACGCCGCTCCGTCCCGAAAGTCCTCTCCTTATTTTTTTTTCTAGGTTAAAATGACCTATATACCAGAAGATGGGCACCGAAGGTGGGACTGGGTGAGCACAACCCACCAGGGCGCGCCTGGGCTCCCTGGCGCGCCCAGGTGGGTTGTGCCCACCTGGTGGTCCCCCTCTGGTAGTTATTTGCTCCAATATTCATCATATATTCCATAAAAATTCTCCGTGAAGTTTCATCTTGTTTGGAGTTGTAAAGAATAGGTAGCCTGATGTAGCTTTTTCAGCTCCAGATTTCCAGCTGCCGGAATTCTCCCTCTTGGTGTGTACCTTACAAATTATGAGAGAAAAGGCATTAGAATTACTCCAAAAAGCATTATTATGGATAAAAACATCATAAATAGCAGTAAGGAAACATGATGCAAAATGGACGTATCAGGAAACGTTGCATGGAAAACAAAAAAAATTCTACGCACATGCAAAATCTACCAAGGAGATGCATAGCAACAAGGGGGAGAGTGTGTCTACGTACCCTCGTAGACCATAAGCGGAAGCGTTTCACAACGCAGTTGATGTAGTCGAACTTCTTCGCGCTTCAACCGATGAAGTACCGAGCGCACGCCACCTCTGCGTTCTGCACACGTTCAGCTCGGTGACGTCCCTCGCCTTCTTGATCCAGCAAGACGTCGAGGTAGTAGATGAGTTCCGTCAGCACAACGGTGTGGTGACGGCAATGATGAAGTGATCCTCGCAGGGCTTCGCAGAAGCTCTACGAAAATATGACCGAGGGTGTAAACAGTGGAGGGGGCGCCGCACACGGCAAAACAATTGTCTGGGATGTGCTAGTCGCCCCCCCCCCCCACACACACACATATATATATAGGGTGGATCTATTATGATAACACCTTAAGAGTCTTATTCTGCTAACACCCAGGTTATTCTGATAACACATCGACATTGCCCGCACACTGACAGAACCGCAGCAAAAGCCCCACCCACCCTGTCTGCTAATCCCACGCCCCCACCTACCTCCAGCACTTTCTCCCTCCTCCCCACCACTCCCGACACCACCACCGGTGCCCTCAACACCCCCACCTAGCCCACTACCTTCCCCGGCCAGCGCGCCCCATCCCCCTGCAACCGCCGGCGCGCCCCATCCCCCTCGAATCGCTGGTGCGCCCTCGTCTACCCCCCCCCACGGCTGGCACCCCCTCCCTCCCCCGACCACATCCCATCGGTTGCCGCCCGCCCCCCGGCCGACCGGCTTTCTCTCCTCGCCGGCGAGCCACCCCTCCCCAGTCCACGTCCCAGCACGAGCCAGCACCGGATCAAGGCCGCGGCGGCACCCCGCGACGTCCCGCCGCCGGATCCAGGCCATGCCGACCCCCTGCGACTCCCAGCCGCCGGATCCAGGCCATCCCGGCCCTCCCGCGGTTTCCAGCCGCCGATTCAGGTCGCGCCGGCCCTCCCGCGCCGCCCTGTCGCCAGATCCAGGCCGCACCGGTCCTTCCATGGATCCCGAGCTATGGGGTCGCTGCCACCGGCCTCCGGACTCCTCCATCTCCCCATGATCTCCAACTCCGGCACCCACACCCTCACCCCTGCTCGACCTTCTTCCTACTCTCCCTCCACCATCATGGCTTCCTCCAGGAGGCATGCTCATCCCCTCCGGCACTGCATCAACACACGAGCCGCACTGCATCGCCACCCGCGCCGCACTGCATCACCGCTCCTCACTGACGTGGATCCCGCATCTCCCCACCACCGGATCCAGACAGCTGCTCGACTTCCGACGCCTCCAGCCGCCCCCACCCTTATGGCATCCTCTCCATGCAGCAGCACCGACACTACTCCGTCATCCCATAGCCGGAGTTTACGCTCTCCTCCTCGTCTCCTACGTCTTGCATCGGTGGCAAGATCCTCGTTCGGTTGTTGGGGCTCTTCATGCAGTTTGGAGCTTATAATTTTGCAGGAGGGAGGGGCGCGAGGAGGTCCGTCAGCGGCTCCGGCATGCAGTTGGGGCGATGTGTGGGTTGCAGCTCCCTTTGACGACAAAGGAGGTTCACATGTCGCTACAGTGCAGCTCGGTTGTCTCTCCGTTCCAGTTTGATCGAGGCCCACATCTCCTTCGATTCAGTTCGGAAGTGTAATTCGAGCTGCGACGGGCAGTTTGTGCCCCCCACACACCATTTGATTTGGATTAGTCTTTGTAAAAATGAGTCTTCTGTAAAACATTACATTACATGGCCCTATTTGTGCACTACAGTTGGGTTGCAGTCCATTGCACCCGACGTAAAAAGTCGTGCGGTTTTGTCGGGGGACTACAGAAGGAAAAAAATGTTTTTTTGAAGTTTACTTTGTTATTGAATGTGTGATAAAAAAATATAAAATTTATAAAATATGCAGTCTGTTGGTACAATGCTTGCGGTTCGCGCCACTCGTGTGTGAAGTTCACTAATGTCGACAGTGTAGTCTTAGATGCGTTTAAAAAAGGTTAGAAACACGACAAAAATGTTATGCAGTTCGCTTTGATTTGTGTCACGGTTCACTTCGCCCTCATGTGAAGGGCACTCGGGCCGTGTGGTGTCATGTGTTCAAAATAGTAAATTGCATCGGCACTTGCAGTGCACTTCGTCGTCGTGTGAAGATCTCTGTGTCGCCTTTGCAGTGCGGTTGGCCGTCCTTTTAGAAGTAAAATGTGAGTGTGGTTGTGTAAAAATCATGCAGTCCACTTACACGTCTTATGTAGTGCAGTCTTCAGTGCAAAGCAGTGCGGTTTTCGGTTTGATGCAGTACATACGACGATTTTGGTGTCGCGAAAAAACAGTGTCCGCATTTCATTAAAATCAAAATTACTCTTAAACCGTAAGGAATTAGAGAGGGTGTTCTACATGAAAAGTTGCGCCTCGTCGATATCTTTCCAACGGCGTATAATTTGAATCATTTCAACCAGCGGTTTGTAAAAATTTCACGAAAAACGGCCGCTGCCTCTCGTCGTCATCCGCACGATTTTCAAAATTAACTAAAAACCGTAAGGAATATCAAAAACATTTCAACATATGAAAGTTGCGCCTTGTCCGTAGCTTTCCAATGGCGTATCATACGCCTCAAATTCGACAAACATTTAAAAAACTGGAGCGAAAATAGCACTGAAAATTTCAAAAAAATTGAAAAACAGAATTCCGCGATTTAGTAAATTTGAAGCTGCTTTTAAACCGTAACGAATTAGAGAAAATAATAGATATGAAAAAGATGCGCCTCGGCGATATTTTTCCAACGGTGTTCATTTGCTTCATTCCGACAAGGGGTTTAGAAAAAATCGCGAAAATACGCTCGCTGCCACTCGTCGTCCGCCGCAACATTTTTGAAACTACTTTTAAACCGCGAGGAATCTCGAAAAGTGTTCAACATGGCGAAGGAGCGCCTAATCCATAGCTTTTCAACGATATATTACACGCCTCGTTCCGACAACCGGTTAAAACCTAGAGTAAAAAAGGTACCAAAAATCACAACGTGCAGTTTTTTGCGACGGGACTCGTGTGAGTACTGCAGCACACTTGGTTCAAACAATGACGTTCACTTGCGTTGAGCGTGCAGTGCAGAAGTGTTATCAGAATAGTTATTCTGCTAATATTAGCAGAATAGATATATATGTGTGTGTGTGTGTGTCTGTGTGTGTCTGTGTGTGTCTGTGTGTGTGGGAGGGGAAGGGGAGAGGCCAGGAGGCGCCCCAAGTAGGACCGAATCCTACTTGGGCTCTTCCCAAGCCGCGCGCCCCCCTGCCATATATGTTGTAGGGAGAAGGGGGGGTCCTATTCCCTTTCTTTCCTTTCCTCCTTCCCCTTTCCTTCTCCACCTTGGCCAGCCCATATGGGGGGCGCACCAGCCCCTTGTGGCTGGTGTGTTTCCTCTCTAGGCCCATAAGGCCCATATCTTTTGCCGGGGGTGCCCGGAACCCCTTCTGGTGATCCGATATGTACCCGGTACCCTCCGAAACACTTCCGGTGTCCGAATACCATCGTCCTATATATTAATCTTTACCTCTCGACCATTTTGAGACTCCTCGTCATGTTCGTGATCTTATCCGGGACTCCGAACAACATTCGGTCACCAAATCACATAACTCATATAATACTATATCGTCAACGAACGTTAAGCGTGCGGACCCTACGGGTTCGAGAACTATGTAGACATGACCGAGACACCTCTCCGGTCAATAACCAATAGCGGAACCTGGATGCCCATATTGGCTCCTACATATTCTAGGAAGATCTTTATCGGTCGAACCGTTATGACAACATATGTTATTCCCTTTGTCCATCGGTATGTTACTTGCCCGAGATTCGATCGTCGGTATTTTCATACCTAGTTCAATCTCGTTACTGGCAAGTCTCTTTACTCGTTCCGTAATACACCACCTCGTGACTAACTCCTTAGTCGGTTGCTTGCAAGCTTATGATGTGTATTACCGAGAGGGCCCAGAGATACCTCTCTGATACTATGAGTAACAAATCCTAATCTCGATCTATGCCAACTCAACAAACACCTTCGGAGATACCTGTAGAGCATCTTTATGATCACCCAGTTACGTTGTGATGTTTGATAGCACACAAGGTATTCCTCCGGTATCCGAGAGTTGCATATTATCATAGTAAAAGGAATATGTATTTGACATGAAGAAAGCGATAGCAATAAACTAAACGATCATTATGCTAAGCTAATGGATGGGTCTTGTCCATCACATCATTCTCCTAATGATGTGATCCCGTTATCAAATGACAACTCAAGTTCGTGGTTAGGAAACCTTAACCATCTTTGATCAACGAGCTAGTCTAGTAGAGGCTTACTAGGGACACGGTATTTGTTTATGTATTCACACATGTATTTGAGTTTCCGATCAATACAATTCTAGCATGAATAATAAACCTTTATCATGAATAAGGAAATATAAAATAACAACTTTATTATTGCCTCTAGGGCATATTTCCTTCACTTCAAACCAACAAAAGCAACATGACACAATAATATGAACTTATCATATCTGAATAATCGTATCTATGAGGACATAGAACCCTCTGTCTTCATAACACCATCACAAAGAAACTGGAGTAGTTTATATTTACAAAAAAGAAACTGGAAGGATGCGGTGATGTGTTTGGAAAAGATGTACAAGGATTTTGTTGCCACAACCACTTGTAGTTTTGAAACACTCATCGTATCCGAAACTTCCGGGAAGGACAGCAATCAGAGCATTCCTGGAGAAGACAAGGCTTCCGGAACTAACACCAATCGTAGCACCCCCGAAGGAGATCAGACTCTCGGCAAGCGCATAGACCGTGTGTTTTCAAGAAGGACAACTACTCATCGACAAAGAAGAAACATAAGTTGGCCACTGGCGCTCTCACTAAGAAGGTCACGGCGTGGACAGACGAGTCTGATGCTTTCACTTTAGGCCCCACCCTCTCCGACAAACAGGAAAACGCGCTCGTTACCTTCCCGAGGGAAAATGTTGACGTGTTTGCTTGGCAATCGTTAGATATTCCCGAAGTTCCCAGGGAGGTAATCGAGCACCACCTAGCTGTATCCCCGAATGCCCGACCTGTCAAACAAAAAGTGAGGAAACGAGCCCCAGATCGCCAACAATTCATCGATGACGAAGTTGAAGAAGGCTGGATGCATCAGAGACGTGTTGCACCCTACGTAGATAGCCAATCTCATGGTCGTTTTGAAGGCTAACAGAAACTTGAGGCAATGCATTGATTTCACCAATCTCAACAAGGCTTGCCCAAGGATCTGTTCCCTCTCACGAGGATCGACCAAATCATGGATTCCACCGCTGGGTGCGACCTATTATCATTCCTCGATGCTTATTCAGGATACCATCAAATCCTGATGGCACAAGAAGACGAAGAGAAGACTGCGTTCATTACTCCATCAGGCGCGTACTGTTATGTACGGATGCCTTTTGGACTAAAGAACGTCGGTTCCACCTTTCAGAGGGCTGTGCAAATCGGATTTGGATCACAATTGCATTGAAATCTAGAAGCTTACATGGATGACATTGTCATCAAAACCCGGCAATAGTCCACTCTCATTGAAGACTTGGAGGAAACTTTTGCCAATCTCCGCAAGATGAAACTGAAGCTCAACCTAGAGAAGTGCGTCTTTGGCGTACTGAAAAACTACTTGAATTCTACATAACTCGTCGTGGGATCAAAGCCAACCGAGATAAGATTGAAGCAATCGAGCGGATTTAGGCACACAATCACGTCAGGGACATCCACAGGTTGAACGGATGCTTGGCTGCACTAAAAAGATTCATCTCGAAGCTTGCCAAGAGAGCCTTGTCATTCTTCAAGGTCTTGAAAAAAGCTGGACCCTGAAGCAGAAGCAGCCCTCTAGGAGTGAAAGAAGTATCTCTCCTCTCCCCCAATACAGGTGGCCCCGAAGCCCACGGTACCGACAAGGACCAACTGATAACATCAGGTTTATCATAAATATTTAAGTTCCTAATGCAATCTTGAACCTTGTTCCACTGATCTGATCCATAAGATGAGGGGAAGGTCCTCTATTAAAGAAGGCAGCAACCTTCACATTTAAGCTCTGATGCACAGTGTAGTCAGGAATGTTGCAAATGTTAAGCAACTAAGGGTATACTGCTCCCCTAGAGGGGGTTGATTATGTAATATATCTTTCCACGGTCCCTGGCCACATCTCTAGAATCCACTTTAATTTTCCTTCCCAACATATAAATATATAAATATGAGCGACGCTATTCTTGCGCATTAGTTTTACACAAAATTCTTACACACTACTTCTCTCGACACTATTCTAACAGTTATTGGCTCTGTCCTGCAGTACCTAGCTTTTCCGTAGAAGTTGTTCGTAGGAATAGCAATTTTGCATAAATATCCTTATCTTTCATAATGAGCTAAATACACCTACAGTACACGAACTTGCACCGCGGAAACACTTTCATACAAAAAAATTGAAAATTGAGACAAATGGGTCACTAAACTTGCTTTGCGGGAACAAAATTACACAAATCGAGTCTGAAACGGCCACATAGCACGCCAAGTCGGTTGTAGCGACTTGCACGTTGCAGGAGGAATATTTCCAAAAACGTCCCTGTTATATGTTGAAATAACAAATTGAAACTAGCACTAGTAGTTAACTGATAGTCTGAAACTAGTACCTGTAGACACATACACTTAACTGGAGACGCGCCCTGATTCCTGCAGCATGGAAGTTGAGCCGCCAAAGTCACCTATGTCTACGTGCGTGCTCCAGGGCTGTAACTACGTCGTGCTCGAGCTAGCTTCGTACTCCAGTCAAAATTCAGAAACAGTAGCTTGTTTGGCCGCCCGGCGTCCTGCTTCTGCGGCCGCTGCGCGGTGTCGTCGGCGACATTTTGCATGCCGCGAGCTAGGACCTACTCGTCGTGGCCGAGCTCTAAATCGCAGGTCTTGGGTTCCGACTCCCAGGTCCCATTTTTTCAACTTTTTTAGCAGGACACCTCTGTATGTGTTCTGAACCTGTACTTTCTGAACCTGCAAACAACTATGTTTGCTCTGTTTTTCATGCACATGCTCTGTTTTCAGATGGACAAAATTTCAGTTGTTTCATGAATTTCAAAATTTACTTTAGGATTAGAAAAATTCAGAACATTACCTCCCTAAAAAAGAAAAAACAAACACTCAGAGCATGTCGGCTAAGATAGAAACCTTCAGAACATGTCGGCTGACAAACATAGATGACATAATGCAAATTTGATTCAGAACATAGCAAGGTTCAGAACATGCATATATGCATTTTGAACATAGCAGGTCCATAACATAGCAGTACCAACGCAGCAACATTCAGGTTTTTAGAACCTTATACTTTAGAAAGGACTAGTAGGCGCATTTTGGGTCACAATGATCTCTTCTCGAGCATTGAGGTCAGGGATTGCAGCAACATTTAGGTCTGGAACAGATGCATCTCTCCTTTCTCCATCTTCTCCAAGCAAAAGATAGCACCAGCCCCTTCCACCAACTGTTCCACCACTCCCATCAGCACCACCTCCTCTTCCAGCAGCATTTCCTCCACCTCGTGCAGCATTAGCTTCCCCTCTTCCAGCACCACTTCGTCCACCTCTTGTAGCACTTGTTCCCCCTCTTCCAACAGCATTTGCTCCTCCTATTGTTGCATTTCCTCCACCTCTTGTAGCATTTGCTCCCCTTCTTGCACCACCACTTCGGCCACCTCTTGCAGCTATTGAACCTCCTCTTGTTGCATTGTTAGGCCCTCTTGCACGATTGCTTCCATCACCTGGGTATGTGCTAGTACCTGCTTTCTGTCTCTTGTTTTTTCCTCTGCTTGTAGCACCAATGGTTTCTTCATCATCTAGTGGCCTCCCTTTGCCTTTTCGCCTATTCCTTCTTCTGGTTGTAGCAGTAGTAATTGTTCTTCTCTCATGAATGGAGTCCCTGGCATCAGCAACAAATCTAGATATATTTGGCAAAGGACCAGGTGGTTTGACATTTGAAACATGGATTCTCTCCTAATGAAAATTTAGACAGAGCATTCATAAGTCATTATAAATAATTAAATGGATATGACAACATATGAAGCAGTATATAGCTATTTTTACCTCTTGCCTCATTATATGTACCATGCTAAAAGGCACATGCATAGGATCCAGCCTTGTGTCCTCCATGTTAAAGAGCTGAGGAGGAGCAATCCTGGCAGTACCTTCCTTGTTAGCACAACTCTTGTTAAGGAGAATGATAATGAGGACCCAAAGGATCATTTGTCATCGTTGTATTGGTCATATGATGCTTGCAAGAGAGGTTTCTTAAATGGATGTAGGCCCATCATTTTTATCGATGGATGGCACTTGAAAAGTAGGTACAAAGGCCAGTTACTTACTGCTGTTGGCATAGACCCAAACGACTGCATTTATCCCATTGCAATGGGAATGGTTGAAGTAGAATCAAAATTCTCCTGGGAGTGGTTTCTCACTACATTAAAGCATGACTTGAACATAGTGAACACCTCCCCTTCACTATAATGAGTGACAAACAAAAGGTATTTTGTTCACCACTACAATGCTGTTTTCAGTGTATTAATTTCTGCATTATAACAAATCTTAGTGCTTACACATGTGCACTTCTCTAGGGCTTAATAAATGCAGTTGGAAAGGTGTTTCCAGACTCAGAGCACAGATTTTGTGTTAGACATTTATATCAAAACTTTCATATGCATTTCAAAGGAGAGACATTGAAAAACCATTTGTGGGCAATTGCAAGATCAACAAATATCACAAAGTGGAGGTTGAACAGAGAAGCAATGAGATAGGACTGCCCTAGTGATGTTGCTTGGTTGGAGAATAAACCTGAAAACCAATGGGTGAAAGCATTTTTCAGTGATTTCCCCAAATGTGACATCCTATTGAACAATATGTCAGAAGTGTACAATAGGTAAATTGCAGTACTATGCTTTCTATTGATTTGCATTGTATTGTGCCGCCATTTAATCATTTATTTGCAATGCATTGCAGCTACATATTGGAAGCAAGGGAGTTCCCTGTGATTTCAATGGTGGAATGTATAAAGGGTAAGATTACTGCTAGACATGAGAGCAAGCAGAGAGAGGGAAGAAACAAATGGACTGGTAGGATATACCCAAAGATCAAGAAGAAATTAGAGAAGGAGATAGAACTGTCTGCAAGTTGTTTTCCTAGTCACTCTGGTTTGGGAGTATATTCTGTGATATCAAGAAACTTTACATACCTTGTGGATATTCCAGCAAGGACATGTGATTGCAAAAGATGGCAACTTAGTGGCATTCCTTGCAGCCACTGTATTGCGTGCTTTAGAGAAGAGAGGATAGATCCAGAAGAAATGGTTCACAAGTGCTACACAATAGAGACATACCTGCTAGCATATGGGCACAATATAATGCCTATGAGAGATAGGGCTCACTGGGAGCAAGTTAATGGAATTGTCATTCATCCACCGATTTACAAGAAAAAGATGGGAAGGCCACCAATGAACAGGAAAAAAACACCTGAAGAAAAGCTTCAGAAGGATGCCAGCATCACACTGAACAAGAAAGGTGTGAGCATGCATTGTTCCATTTGTGGAAAAGCAGATCAACAAGAAGGGTCATCAGAAATTCATGGAGAGGAAAGTGAGAGGGAAGCAAATGAGATGGAAGAAGAAAAAGAAGATCCTTCCATTTTAAATGTAAGACATGTAATTTCACGACAGCGAAGTTCATAAGTGTTAGTGTCATTATTCACACCATACTATATTTCAGGACATCAGGACACACATGGAGGACACAACGCTGGATCCTATGCATGTGCCTTTTAGCATGGTACATATAATGAGGCAAGAGGTAAATATAGCCATATACTACTTCATATGTTGTCATATCCATTTAATTATTTATAATGACTTCTGAATGCTCTGTCTAAATTTTCATTAGGAGAGAATCCATGTTTCAAATGTCAAACCACCTGGTCCTTTGCCAGATATATCTAGATTTGTTGCTGATGCCAGGGACTCCATTCCTGAGAGAAGAACAATTACTACTGCTACAACCAAAGGAAGGAATAGGGGAAAAGGCAAAGGGAGGCCACTAGATGATGAAGAAACCATTGGTGCTACAAGCAGAGGAAAAAACAAGAGACAGAAAGCAGGTACTAGCACATACCCAGGTGATGGAAGCAATCGTGCAAGAGGGCCCAGCAATGCAACAAGAGGAGGTTCAATAGCTGCAAGAGGGGACCGAAGTGGTGGTGCAAGAAGGGGAGCAAATGCTACAAGAGGTGGAGGAAATGCAACAATAGGAGGAGCAAATGCTGTTGGAAGAGGGGGAACAAGTGCTACAAGAGGTGGACGAAGTGGTGCTGGAAGAGGGGAAGCTAATGCTGCACGAGGTGGAGGAAATGCTGCTGGAAGAGGAGGTGGCGCTGATGGGAGTGGTGGAACAGTTGGTGGAAGGGGTTGGTGCTATCTTTTGCTTGGAGAAGATGGAGAAAGGAGAGATGCATCTGGTCCAGACCTAAATGCTGCTGCAATCCCCGACCTCAATGCTCGAGAAGAGATCATTGTGACCCAAAATGCGCCTACTGGTCCTTTCTAAAGTAGGATGTTAGCAAAGTTCAGCGATGAACTAGCTAATCATGTCGTAATTCATGTCTGAACTTTGTAGGCACTTTATTTTGTAAGGTTCTAAAAACCTGAATGTTGCTGCGCTGGTACTGCTATGTTATGGACCTGCTATGTTCAAAATGCATATATGCATGTTCTGAACCTTGCTATGTTCTGAATCAAATTTGCATTATGTCATCTATGTTTGTCAGCCAGCATGTTATGGAGGTTTCTATCTTAGCCGACATGCTCTGAGTGTTTGTTTTTTCTTTTTTAGGGAGGTAATGTTCTGAATTTTTCTAATCCTGAAGTAAATTTTGAAATTCATGAAACAACTGAAATTTTGTCCATCTAAAAACAGAGCATGTGCATGAAAAACAGAGCAAACATAGTTGTTTGCAGGTTCAGAAAGTACAGGTTCAGAACACATACAGAGGTGTCCTGCTAAAAAAGTTGAAAAAATGGGACCTGGGAGTCGGAACCCAAGACCTGCGATTTAGAGCTCGGCCACGACGAGTAGGTCCTAGCTCGCGGCATGCAAAACATCGCCGACGACACCGCGCAGCGACCGCAGAAGCAGGACGCCGGACGGCCAAACAAGCTACTGTTTTTTACTTTTGACTGGAGTACGAAGCTAGCTCGAGCACGGCGTAGTTACAGCCCTGGAGCACGCACGTAGACATAGGTGACTTTGGCGGCTCAACTTCCATGCTGCAGGAATCAGGGCGCGTCTCCAGTTAAGTGTATGTGTCTACAGGTACTAGTTTCAGACTATCAGTTAGAGTTTCAGTTAACTACTAGTGCTAGTTTCAGTTTGTTATTTCAACATATAACAGGGACATTTTTGGAAATATTCCTCCTGCAACGTGCAAGTCGCTACAACCGACTTGGCGTGCTATGTGGCCGTTTCAGACTCGATTTGTGTAATTTTGTTCCCGCAAAGCAAGTTTAGTGACCCATTTGTCTCAATTTTCATGTTTTTGTATGAAAGTGTTTCCGCGGTGCAAGTTCGTGTACTGTAGGTGTATTTAACTCATTTCTGATCAAAATAGGGGACACCACAACACATGAAAACACACTACATCTATGCCAAATCTGATCAAACACTGAATCTTAACCACACGCCCCCCAAAACTCAACAAAAGCCCAAAGTTTCATCTATGCCACGGCCACAAATACTGACGATCACACCCGATCAAAACCCTAGCAGAACATGACCAAAGAGGGGAGCAGAGAGCGGGACAACTTGATTTCCTACCGTAGTCTGGAGGAAATTCGCCTATGCCTTGAGGACGTGGCTCCATCCAGCGTAGATTGCCACTGCGAGGGCGATGCGGAGGAGACGAACCGGCCACAGCGATGTGGAATAGGAGACGAACGGGCCAAGAAGATGAAGAGCGAAGGGGTTTGGAGAGGGTTACTAGTGCCAACGTGACTTTTGGCATAAGTACAGAGTTATTCATAAATTTTTTCCCTGCTCAATCTCAATCAGGACTGCGGGTTCAATGTTTACATTATTAGGGGGGTTTCTACAAACTTCCACCAGCTCGTGCTCCCCTGCCGACGTGGCGCGCCACGTGGTCGTTTCGGACTAATTTGTATGATTTTATTCCCGCAAAGCAAGTTTAGTGACCCATTTGTCTTAATTTTCAAGTTTTTGTATGAAAATGTTCCCGCAGTGCAAGTTCGTGTACTGTAGGTGTATTTAACTCTTTCATAATAGCTTTCCAGCATGGAGAGTCTGAAAACTTCTCATTAACTGAACCACATCACATGGCAACTGTGTGAAGCTTTATATAACCAAGGGATTTTATTAAAGACAATTCACTCCACTCAGCTTTTCCATAACCCAATTGATCTTATTTATCATTGCATGCATACATTGTACGAGTAGTACGTAGGAGATATGATCACAATTCTCCCGTGCGATCTTGAGGAAGAAAACAACGTTTATTTAGGGTACGTATATGGCAGCATCAGCCGAGAGGATACGCACGTACGTGGATGTAAAAACAGGAAAACAGACATTGCGATTTGCGAATGCCCGCAGCGGCGTTGCGCGCGCGCACGCGCAGCCAATTATTCAGCGACCGACGGATCGGCGCGGTTCACTCAGGAGTCTGACCATGTGACGGCCACCTCGCCGACGTTGGTGTCGAGCCCGAGCGCCGCCCACACGGCTCTGGAGGTGTCCACGATGTTGTTCTTGCAGCCGTGCGCGGTGTCGCACTCGTCCACCACCGTGGCCAGCACGCTCTGCCCGTTGTCCGCCCTCGTGATGCGGATCGTCCTGAAGCACCGGATCCCGCCCTGGTACCACTCCGTGGACAGCGCCGCCAGCATGTCGTCGTCGCTGTGGTACTTGCCGTCGCATTCCGCCGGCGGGCCGCCGTCCTCGCCGCGCTCGAACCCGTTGAGTGACATCACCGCCGGCATGCCAAAGACCTTAGACGCTGACACGGCCGACGACGAGCGGGCCACGGTGCCGGTTGACGCCTGCAGTAGTAGGACCACGAGCACGCCCAGGGCTGCGAGGCTAGCGTGCGCCATTGCTTAGCCCAAGTAAGCTCCTGCTTCGGCTGCCTTGCATGCGCTAGACTTGCTCGTGGGGTGCTTATGGCGTTTGATTCGAGCGGTTTATATAGACAACCATCGCTGTCTTATTTGTTCTTGTTTTGTGCTTATTCCTTTTCTTTCGGCGAACACGATACCCTCGATGGGTGTACTTGATATTATGGTACTAATTAACGGATTGTTTTGGGGACACTTGTGCTTGTGTACACACGATGCGTTTGGTTTTGACGGTGTCTCTAAGTGTTACAGCGGTAATACCGAGCGAATGGCAACTGAACAGGTCGCCCGTGGAGAGTGATTATATTACCTCATGTAAAACAAAACAATTTCATTTTTTGTGAAAAAAGAAACAACTTCAAGCTAGCTAATTGATCTACGCATCTAAAAATTACTCCAACAATGAGCATCAGTACTAGCAGTATGCAACTTAGTAGTACTACTGTAATTAATGCGTGTCAGAGTTGATTGCGATTCTAACTTTGTGTAAAAGATTTGGTTCCCAAGCTCCAGGGATTCAATATTTTGAAAAATTGAAAATAGATTTTTATGTTAAAAATAACTACTTCCTCCGTCCCATAATATAATAGCACTTTTGACATTATACTATCGTAAAAAACGTTCTTATATTATTTACTCCCTCTGATCTAAAATATGTCGTTGTTTTGAATTTGGGATAGTTTAAGACTATGACACTTATTAGGGATCGGACCTTTTTTAGGAGAAAGCACATATGAAATGTATACTATATATTGTCAGATTTTATGGGCCTTTACCCACTAAATGTTGTACCTCTAATATACTAACTAAAAATTAAATCTCAAAGGCCCATTTGACTTGCATAACTATTCAGCAAGTTTATATAGACAACTATCACTGTCTTTTATTTGTTCTTGTCTCATAACTCCGTCACTAGCTTACTCGTTTATTCCTTTTCTTTCGGCAAGCACGATACCCTCGATGGGTGTGCTCCATATGGAACTAATTAACGCTTGTGTACAAACGATGCATTTGGATTTGATGGCGTCTCTAAGTGTTACAGCGGTAATACCGAGCGAATGGCAACTGAGCAGGTCGCCCGGGGCGGAGTTGAGAGCGACTCTATCACCCCATGCAAAACAAAAACAATTTCTAGCTAGCTAATTGATTTACGCATCTAAAAGTTACTCCTAGAATGAGCATGGGTACTATCTTTGTTCACAAATAATATAAGATGTTCTAATAAACATGTTTCGTGTGTTTCTTCACCCATTTCAGTTCGTATGTAGTCTATATTAAAATGCCCAAAATATCTCATACTCCTTTCATCTTGAATTACTTGTCGTATAAATGGATGTATCGAGAACTAAAAATCCATGTAGATACATCTGTTTATGTGACACGTAATTACAGGCGAAGAGAGTATTTGTGAACAGAGGAAGTAGTATGCAGCTTTGTGGTATGCAACTTAGTACCATTGTAATCAGTGCGTGTCAGAGTTGACTGCGGTTCTAACTTTTTGTGTAAAACAAAATAAATTCAAGCTAGATAGCTAGCAGGAGGATTTTTGCTTAAGTTAAAAAACTGAAAAATAAACACATACCTTTGTTAGGAGAAAGCACATACATATGGATGTATACATATTGTTAGATTTTATAGGTTTCCACAACTAAATTTTGTACCACATACCAACTAGAATATTTAAATATTAAAGACCCATTGGACTTGCATGACTGTTCAACAAGTTTAGTACCACACTGCCGGTTGAAAAAGAGTAGTACCAATATAAAAGGTGTGGTGTTCTACTACTCCTTGTAGCAAAATAGAGGAAAAACACGTGCTCACTCACCCACCTCATGCCCACGCGACGCTTTGATTTGTGTTTCATGAATACCCAAGCCTCTATTTCAGGCAAGGTTTTCGCCGTCAGATTAGACCACTTGTACGAAGGTGACCTATGGTGAATCCTGCATGTGCCGCTGTAACATCCCAAATTTTCAATTTGGTATGTTATACATAGATCATCATTGCATATCATGTTTTATTGCATTTTGACAAATCCTCGATAAATCCTAAGCAACTCAAGGACCCTCGGAGAGAGTTGGGAATTTTCTCGAATTTTTCAAATTTGATTTTCCTCAAATATTAGGACGAGGATTTTGGTTTTAATTATTTTCCCTCCGGAAAAATATTTCATCTTATAAATAAACGAGAGGAGAAAATATGACTTCTCCAAAACAATTGAAATACTGGAGGAAAAATGTTAAAATCATTTATTGGAATTTATTTGGATTTTATTTGCAATTTTTATTGCATTAAAAATATTGCATGTTTTCAAAATATTTATTTTGTGTTAAAAAACTGTTCACCCTATTCTAGATTTTCTAACTAGACGGGGAAAATTTATTTTATATTTTTCTGACTTTTATTTATTTTTTTACGTATTATTTTCCGCGGAACCCTTTAAAAAAAACGTGCGCCCGCTGGGCCGAGCCCAGGCCGCCGGCCCACCCCCGCGCCCCTCTCCTCTCCCCGCACACCGCCGCGCCGCCGTGTCCGCCATGGACACGGGAGCCGCCCCGCTCGCCCGCCCCCTTCCCCAAGCCACCGGAGCACTCCCCCCCCTCTTTATATACCCCTCAACCCCCCCCCTCTCTCTCATCTCGCCGCCGCCGCCGCCGCACTCGGGAGCCGCCCCGCCGCCGTTTTCCGCCGCCGGAGCCGCCCCTCGCCGCCCCCTCGCGCCCCCCCCCACCCCGAGCCCGCACCCCGCCGCCCCGCCGGAGCACTGCCCCGACGAGGTACTGCCTCGCTGCCCCGTTCGTTTTGCCGGTTTTGTTAAAAAAACCCTTCGTTTTAAAAAAAAACCTAGATCGGTTTTTTTGGTTTTATTATTTCGCGAGCGTTCACCGAACCGTTCGTTTTAACGAACGCGTTCGTCGGTTTTTCTCTGTTAACGAACGTCCGTTCTTTAACCGTTCGTCCGTTTTTCTTTTTCGTCGGATTTTTCTGCGATTATCTCAGATTCGATTTCTGATCGAATCTTCGTTTCTGTTTAACTTCTCGCTCGTTTATCGGAATCAGGCGATTCAAGCGCCTAGAGTTTCGTCTCGAAATTCTCTTTCCGTTTAACCTACTCAAACAAGTTTTTGCTACAGTAAAATTTGACCTAGATCCAGATTAGTAAACGAAGCTTCTTTCTTTCACCGTTTGACTTTCGTTGCTTCTTTCGAGTTGATTCTTTTTGCAAACCGGATTTCTTAAGTTGAACTTTCTGGTTGATCTTTTATTCGAGTTTTACCTGTGCATTAGATGAGTACTGATTGTATGCTTGTTTGTTTGCGATAGAGTACCCGGAGTGTGCCGCTTGTTACTTCGAATCGCTAGGTTTTGCGGATCATCAGCAAGGCAAGTAACACTTTGATCATACTTTTCATTACCCAGTTTTATTGCATTAGATCTATTCCTCAAACATTGCATGACTAGGATCTAATTAAATTGTGGGTTTTGGGAAGTAGTTGAGGTAGAACCTATTACCTGTATTCTTATCAAACCCTTGGGAGTTACTTCTACGTTTGCTATTATATTGCCATGCTATGCTCGTAGACGTGGATTGGGTTTGAGAGATTTCCATGACAGATGTGAGATTGTTAATTAATGGTTTACTTAAGGTGGCAACTAAAACTCACATCTGGGTGGATTGAGGTACCTGGGTATTCCGGGATTGCCTGTTTTTCTTTTGGACCGCCACCCAGGTTCAAAGGGATCATGAGATTATTCATGCTAGAAACTTCCGTGTGCAGCCGCAAGCTATTATGGGCTCTAGCATAGTTGACTAAGTTGTGTGAACTCTTACAGTGGTAGACTAGCAGATGTAGGGGAAAGTAGGTGTAACTGTCTACCCATACGTAAGGTGCAAACACTTCTGAAAGACTGTGTCTTGGTCATCCGTTACTCAAACACCGTGTAGTGCGAGTAATCCAACGGAGGAGATCAAGTCTTGTGGGGAAAAGTGCACAAACCTCTGCAGAGTGTACAAACTAATCATGGTTAGCCGTGTCCCCGGTTATGGACAACTTGAGTATCTAGTACCTGGATTATCATGTGAATCTCATCACTATGTTACTTCTAATTAATTTTGATGGGTTATTGATGATTTTTAATTGGGATTGAGATGCTGTCAACCATCTCAATGTTTCACAACCACCATGATAGTTAAATAAAATTTATTCCTTTGGAGTAGGATAAAATTGGCTTTTCGCAAAAACTGTAACCATAGAGCTTTCCACCAGCCATATATGCATGTAGTATAGCATTATTACTGTTCATTATTCTCTATGTGTTACATTGTCAGCATATCCTATGTGCTGACCCGTTTCCGGGCTGCAACGTTTCATGTTGCAGACTTTTCAGACGACGAGTAAGGTGCCTTAGGTCGTGGTCTTATACTCAGTGATGCCGCTGGAGTTGATGGACTCACTTATCTTCCAAGTCTTCCGCTGTTATCGTTATTAGATGGCCTTAAGCCATGTTTATCATACTTAATCTCTTTAGAGATATTCGATGTAATAAGTGTGTGATTGCTACTCTGTTATAAATCCTCCATTTGTACTGTGTGTGTCAGCATTACTGATCCAGGGATAACACTGGTGCACAGCAGCACAGACCATTTGAGGTCTGGTCGCTACAGCCGCGTGGTATTATTTTGGTACACGGATGTGTAGAAATGTGTTGTGGATTCGGTGTTTTGTTTTAAATTTTTTGAACTGGTGTTGCGGTTCGTTTGGCTGCTTTAGTATTTTCGTACTGCATGTGGGATAGGCTGTCAGTATGGAACTTGCGCCCTGACACCTTTTTCTGCTTCGATGCTTCTTCGTATCTCGGCTGGTCGTCCGTTTGCGTCTTCGCCGCTGCTGCCCAATCGATTCGGTTCCTGCCGCTGTTGGTGAGATGTTGTGTCGCTTCCTGAATGTATAAGAGTTAATACCATTTTTAGTACATAAACTTGTCCCGGTGGAAACAAATTCATACGAAAACTAAAAACCTCTATAAAAGTGGTCCTTAAACTTGTCTAACAGAACATTTTCATACAATTCCGTCAATTCTACCTGTGCACCGTCTCCTGCTGTTATAACAGCGCGTCAGGTTGGAACCGGGCCCACTTGTCAGTGTAACAGAGAATGAATAAACAAAACAATAAAACAGATCGCCGTGGGGAATCAAACTAAAAAGACCTCCCGCACATGCAGCTCTGCTGCGCCAGCGAGCTAACCACCCGAGTCGACGACACTTGTTGTACTAAATTGAGTTGCAATTCTTTATATTAGTTTCTTGACGCAAAGTTCAATCAATTCCTATATTATTTGCATGATGAGGCACAGTTTGGACTGACTAAAAGCAACTCTAACGAGCCGACCCAAAATGTCCGTCTGCATCCGTTTGGGTCGGCGCGGACAAATGTGGAGGCCCAACGCGCAGACCCAAACTCAAAAAGCGTCCGCGCCGACGCATTTGCGGCCGAAATGTGTCGGCGCGGACGCCTCGTGCATCTTCTCGGTGTCCGCCGCATCCCCACCTGGCAGCCGTCCAACAACCGCAGTCAGCTTAATTTATGACGGCCGCCCACCTCGGGTCCACACATCAGCGACGACGGTCAACCTTTTTTAATCCGAGGGGGGGGGGCGTCCTCATCCGCTTCTAGAAGCCCCTCCGTCCCTATCTTGCCACCCTCTCCGCTCCCTCGTCGGCGGCAACCCTAGCCACCTCTATCATAGCAAATGGGGTTCTTCTACGGCTTCGGCTCCGGCAAAGCCAAGGGCAAGGCCCCGGCCACCCCTCTCCCCCGCCTCCCCCCGCCTCCGCCAGCCGAGGCAGCGCCTTAACGTGCCAGTCCACCAGGCGGAGTGGCACTGGCAGCACCGCGTGCCTCTCCCCTACCCAGACGTGACCCTGCCGCACGACTGACATTTGAATCCGGATAGGATCCCAGTGCCGGCTGCGCCACGGTCGGCCAGGGCGCACACGGAGGAGGTGCGGCGCCGATGTGTGCTGCTGACACCGGAGCAGCGCAGCGACGCGGCGTACGCCTTCAGCTCGCCTAACTGGGCTCGTTGGTTCGTCTTCGAGCACGAGGAGGCGAGGCGACGCGGCATCCGCGAAGTCGCCCGCACCTCGCCGCCGCAACCGCTCATCGTCCGCGACGAGGACCAGGAGGCGGAGGCCGCCTACCAGGCGGCATTGCGGCTGTCTTCCGGGAGAGTGAGGAGGACAAGAGGCGCAGGGTGGCGGAGAAGGAGGAATAGGAGGCGGCGTACCAGGCTGCCATGGCGGAGGCCATGGCCCTCTCCGCGGCGGGCAACTGCGTCGTGCCGCTGGTCGCCCCGTCGTCCCCGGTCAAGGCCAAGCCGACCATCGTGACCTTGATGTAAGAGCATCTCCAGCCGCGCCCCCAACAAGCCCCCCCCCCAGGCCACCTTTTGGGCGCCGGCGGGCAAAAAACGCCCCACTCGGGCCCCAGGACCTCAGTTTTCGCCGGATTATACAAAAAATACAGCCGGCGAGCCCCGGCCCCAAGCCACGCACCGGTGGGCGCAGCCCTCACACGGGCACGGCTAGCGGCGGCCTCCACGCATAGCAGAACGCCGGCGCCACCGATGGCCATGGCGGAGGAGGAAGGACGGGGTGGCCTGGGGTCGTCGCCGGCGAGCTCGAGTCCGGTGTGGTGGGCATGCCCAAAAGGTGTTTGTTGGAATCACCGGACACTGAAACTGAAAAAAAAAAGAAAAAATGCACCCCCCTCCCCCCCCATACCAAAAATTTCGCCTGGGCAACCCCAGGAGGCGTTTGATGCTCTAATTTTTTTTTATGTTTGAGGTGTTTTGTATTTCCGGTAGATCTTTATAATAAATCTGATAATTTTCTCGAAAAAATAAAAATGGACCATTAAACATATATTTAGCGAGGAATACAACTCTCGGTAAGAAAAAAAAAATAAGTTTAAACTGTGCGTCACTGCAAGTGTAGAAATAGTTCAGCTCTCTCTAAGGCAACAACTTAATTCGGTTGGGTTGGCCAGCGCGCTACGGTCTCACAGCTGCTCGAGGTCCTCTGTTCGAATCCATTCCCGCCCTTTCTGTCTTATGTTTTGTTTATTCTTTCTCTGTGACACTGACAAGTGGGCCCAGCTCCACATTAGTGAACCTGACGCGCGTTACAACAGCAAGAGACCGTGCACCGGTAGAATTGACGGAATTGTATGAAAATGTTCTGTTAGGCAAGTTTGAGAACCATTTTTATAGGGGTTTTTAGTTCTTGTATGAATCTGTTCCCATCAGGATAAGTTTATGTACTAAAAATGGTATTAACTCAATGTATAATGTGGTTAGTATAATTCTGCTAACATCCATACGGCACCGCTCCACCGTCGTACTATTGTTGCATATATAATGATAGCGCTGGGTGGTTCGAGAGAAACCCCGTTGATTCAAAGCCACCGCTCCACCGCCGTACAAAACTATAAATAGGCTTTCGTCCTTCACCTTTCCCAGCCCTCCCAGCCGTCCACATCTGCCGTCTCTTCTCTGCGTAGACACACCAACCGGACTCTAAGCGCGGTCACCTCCACCAGCTACGTGCTCCGCAGCCCACGGCAGCCCGCTCGCCACGGCCATGCTCCCCACGCCTCGCCTGTCCCGACGGCCCTCTCAGACTGCCTCTCCCGGGCAACACAACGACGGCGGCGGTGGCGACGGCGACAGCATACAGCGGGAGCAGGCGGAGCAGCGCGACCCCTCTCCCTTGACCTCCCTCAGCAGCGTCGCGCCTTCTCAGCCACAACCTCTAACCGCTGGCGGCTGGCGGCAGAAGCGAGCGGCTGGCCAGATGCCTCCTCCAGCCTTGCCGTGATTAGTATTACACAGATGGGTGATGCACACATACTTCACCCGGTGTATCTGTTCATGTATGTTGTTATTAGCTAATTAGACAAAATTCCTCTGTTTGTATGGTGTTTGTGATGATGCTATCAATTCACTAAACACTAAAATACCGGGTTGTGCTTTCAAATCTAGCAAATTAATTTTCTCTATTGCTTCTTTTCCAGGCAGAAGTATTAGATCTATTCTATGCCACGAGTCTTACTGTCAAAAAATTATATAAGCAGCGCCTGATGATTATAGGTAACTTATATTAAGAACTTTGTTTTAGGAGCACAATTTGGATAAATTTGCAGTTTTGCACCAATGAAAAAGGTATTACATACCAGATAAAAGATAGAAGCCAGGCTGAACATTGTGATCCTACAGCAGATATGCCAAGTGCTTCCTCATGAAATGGATAGTAGTGTCGCTGATGAAAAAAGTAGATCGGCCAATCTAGGTAGCATCAGAAGTGGTCTCCATCAGAAAGTAAACTGCCTAATGCCATCTTCCGAGAAGGCTGGACATGCAAAAATTGACAAGAAAGTAGTGTTGGACAGTTCGCTCTTCAACAATGAATAAATTCATTTTATTACTGTATAGCCATGGTGGCAATCTTTTTCGGATAACAAGAAACAATTTGCTCAAATAATCTCAGCAGAGATAACATTGCGGTCTATCAGGAAAAAAAGTTAGCTATTTAATTAAATAGAAAACTCTGTCACTCATTGCAACAGATGCTAAACAATTAGACTAACTGACAGAAAAGTATATATAGAGTAGTTACATTTCTTTATTCCAAAAACAGATGATGGATGTTAATCGTACAAGAACACGAGGATGACGAACATAAATTGATCACATATATTATCACCACGGGTCGATTTAATTGGTGGTAATTTTTCTTTGCGATGGAAACAAAGTGGAATCAAATGATTCAAACAACCAAAAGAAAGGGAACAAAGGATGCTTACGGAGCTGAATGAGTCAGGGTGCTCTACTACTGAATTGCAAGTAATAATAGGTAGATCCAGCGACTCAGTGGCAGATGTTAATCGACCCCACAATGTCAGGCAGCCGCCCTTTCTTTGCCCGGAAGTCACCACTGAAATTACAGCAAGAAATATGAAGTAATTTGTATCTTCCATGTTGGGGCTGTACCAGTGTATTGACTCCGTCAATGCATCAACCTGGAAGAAGAAGAACTGTTTGTGGAGTGGGGAATTTCTTTTCTGAGGAGAAAAATGTTTAGTACGTCTCTAAGTTACTGAACTGTCCCCCTAGACAAAGATGAGTTTAATATTGCCCGTTGACACAGAGAAGGCCTACTATCACATACCGCTTATTGGACCGTCTAACATTAGTCTCATTCCAAAGCCCACATATCCAGCAAAGGAGCTTACATCAAAGAGAAAGCTACAAATTGGATGATTGGTCTCTATGAAATTGATGTTATACTTATTTTATTTTTGAAAAGGGGATTACCCCAGCCTCTGCATCAAATGATGCACACAGCCGCGCCATATTATTAAACATAAATCAAGTTCCAGTCAGCGAGTTCCAGACTTATTTCATCAAGTAGTTTTCTTCTATTTGAACTCAATTTCTTCAATTGCTCTGAGCCGTGAGCTTATATTAGCCGGGAGCTCATATATATTTGGCGTTGTGAACTCATTTTAGTTTTATTTATGAAATCATTATGTGAACTCCTTACTTTTTTTGGGAGATGTGAATTCAGATTCATCTATGAATCATGGTTGAAGAGTCCCTTGCCAATGTACGAAGGTCTACATACGTGTGCCACTTCTACCTACAATTCCATTGCTGCTTTTGAATAAGATACAACAAGTGCAACAAAACAGATTGCAGCAAGTAGCTTATGGACTGAAATTTGCAATATTACTCATTTGTCATATTGTCGCTCATTTGATCCTGGCTGTGAAACTAAACGTGACATGCTATTCTTCATGTAATTTCCAAATCGCAATCCATAATCAAGCAAAAGATTACAACAAACGTGACTTACATGTTGCTTGCATTCAACATCTTCAGGACCTACACACGCATCCATCTCCTCCTCCGGCCGCTGCTGCCATCACGCCACTTGCTCAGGACCTGCACAAGGCATCGTCTTCTCTTAAGCACCACCCTCTCCACTAAAACACTTCTCTAGCAGGGGAGGGCGAGTTGCGCCAATGAGCCGAGGGGATGGCAAGCACCCGCAGAGAGCTGCGCTATCACGCGCAGGCGTGGGGGAGAACCCGCAGCGAGCTGAGGTATCTAGCGCAGGCATCCGCGAGGCGAGGACGAACTGCGCCGGCGCCTGCAGACGTGGACGAGAACCGGCAGCGAGTCGCAGTGGCTCGCTCGGGCATCAGCGTGGGTGAGCACCGTCAGGGAGCTACGGTTGCTCGCACAGGCGTGGGCAAGCTAGGGCGGAGAGCTGCTGTGGCTTGCGCTGGCAGCGGTGAGGTTCGACGACGAGCAACCCGTGACGACAAGAGCGAGGTAGCCTGAGAGCAATCCTTATCCAACCAGTCCACACGCATCAGATAAGGTTAGATAGGATCAGGGGCACTTTGGTCTTTCAGGTGCCTAGAAAATGGAAAAGAAAAAGGGAAAGTAATGGAAAAAGGAGAAATTGCATGGTAATGAAAGTGAACATGAATTGGATGGCATTTTTTGAAGCAAATCTTGATGGTGACAATTCTGCGAAGCCCCGTGTTGAAAGTGACAAGTAACCAATTTTCTTTAAAAATACGATAATTCTAACTTTCTTTTATTGTCGGTTTGGCCCATGTTCAAATTGGGCCACAAGGCAGTCAACTGCTTGCAATTGACTAGGACTAATCTGTACACCAAGCGCTCTCACAATCATCCACGGAGGTAGGGATGGCAATGGGTACCCATTACCCGCGTACCCTGTGGGTAAAAACCCTATTAGGGTAAGGGTATGGGATAAAAAATTACCCATGGGTACTTAAATGGGAAAATATCATACCCATCGGGTAGAGAGGGTACGGGTATGGGATCGTATAACCCATGCCCGCGTACCCATGTACCCATCTAAAATGTTGACAGGTGGGTTTCCGTTAATATCCCAATGTATTCATTTCCCTCCTAATCATGCTAGGTAAAAACTCTAATATGTATTCAAATTATCTCTATAATTTATCATGATTTCGTGAACTTAAAGTGTATGCATATGTGTTGTTATTTATGATTATGTGTTGTTGTTTAACATTTTTATATGTCACTTCATAGGCAAATACTTTTGTTTATGAGAATATGTTGTTGTTACAATATGTTGTTGTACATTGTTGTTTAAGATGTGTTGCTATTAATAATTTATGATTATATGTTGCTTTTTACAACTATTTTCTACTCAATTGATGTGTTCTAAACGCGGGTACTTTTACCTGCGGGTACCCATAAACCCTGTTGGGTGACGGGTATGGGAAAAAATTGTACCCTTGACGGGTATGGGTATGGGTGATGGGTAAACTCACGGCGGACGGGTAAGGGTATGGGGTAGCTCCACCCGTACCCATACCCTGCGGGTGCCATCCCTACACGGAGGTTACTCAACTCCTTGATTTTCTTGTAGACTGCTTAGTTAATTCAGCGTATTTTGCTCTGTCTAGCCTCAATTTGTTTGAAGTGACTCACATGCTAATTATTTCTTCCCTCCTTAACTTATGTTTGTTTTGATTAATTAAAACTTATTGTGCCAGTCAACTATGTATCCAGCGTATGGATCTGTTTTTTTTGTGAAAGCGTATGGATCTGTTGACTTCTCCACTTCGGTACTACTTATCTTTCGCTCCTCTACTACACGAAACCATTGTAGCGGTCGAGCAAAAAAAGAACCTTCAATTTGACCACTTAGTTTGAAAAGAAATAAAGATACATGCGTCTAGGTTTACAACCTTATTAAACAAATAAGTAGCTGTTGTGTGCACTTAATCTTCAGCGGGAGAAATCAAGGTGAACAAGGATTCTCAAAACGGTTTGTCTCCAATTTCAAGATATTTTGCAATCTTCGAGAGTCAGGTCATGATTTGGAATCGTTGAGAGGCAGGCCGTGCATCCAGCAACAACTTCAACATTGTGTTTACAGGGAACAAACCATCAAGAACAATAGCATAAGAACTAGCCTCATCTCTCTACCACTACATCACACAGACAAACACAGCTTGAGGATCAATATCTCAAATCTAACAATAGAACAAGAGCTTCGCCATTCTGCATCCAATAGCCACTATCACTATCTATTGTACATCATTTATGCATGTACCAAATAGACATACCCTTTTCTTGTATGAACTACTTTGCAACGAATCAACTCTTGGGACGAGTTACCAAACATTCAAAAAAATCAGATAGCGTGTTAATTCATGTGGCGCATGAATTAGTGTAGGAACCAGTTATTTTAGTACATAAAAAAACTGTATCTGTGCCGTATGGATGGGCGCGGCGTGCCGCCGCGCGGGGAAAGCTAGTAAAGATCAAGTTCAAACTAATGTTATGCAGCTTTGTTGGAAGAATTATTATTTTTCTTGGCAGTGCACTACTAAGACAACTCTGGGTGTACGTGTCAAAACTCGAGCTCGTTGTTGACATGTAACATGTTTTCTGCCAGGGGTCTCTTACACCACATGTCAGTTGTATATCTTCACTCTCTCGGCGGTCTTGTCTAAGCGGAGGAAATACAAACGAGAGAGGCTACACTTAGCACATAATAATACACATAATACACATCATCCAAGTTCCTTGTGCGCTACTTCTCCAACAACCTCATCCTGACGACTACATGCACAACTGTTCCGGAGAGCAGGCCCACAAAACCGCGCCACTCGAGAACCTGCACCGGGTAAGGGGAGATAAGGTTTCTGGGGAGCATATTGGAGCGACGCTCTCTCCTGATTGACTACATCCTCAGTGACCATCTGCCTGCTTCCACTACTTCTCTACATCGGATAACCACCTCATCTTCAACACCATGGCAGACGATACTGTTGCACCAGAGTTTTCGGTGAACTCGTATGTTCTAAAGCTTTCTCTGTTGACATGTGCATTTGCCCATATGTGTATGTGATAGATGTACCTAGTATGTCATGTATGATCTGCCATATCAGTAACCTTCTGGTGATGCTAATTGGGTTTAAGCTCACCAAAAATTGCCTAGCTTCCTAACGACCCAAAAAACTTAAATGTTTAGGCAATTTTTGTTGACCGGCTTTGCTGCTGCTCTGAAACTGAGCTCATTTACAGGTCCTCACTTCAAAAGGTGGCAAACAAAAACCATCTTGTGGCTCACTGCTATAAAACATGACTAGGTTTTGGCCAGGACTCCTCGAGGATCGTTTACTCCTGAACAAGACAAAATGTTCTTGGAGGCCACTATAATCTTTGTGGGTGTCTTCATCAATGTGTTGGGTGACAGGTTGGTAAAGAACCATGGATGTACTTGAATCCAAATGCGACACCACCGGTGTCCCTGGTGAAGACATAGAGCAGTTCAATGACCATAGAATGGTTGCTAACTGTTCTGTGGTCAACAAAGATCATGAGTTGGAGTGGATGACAAAGGAACTTGAGCTCGTTAAGTATGTGTTACTCAACAAGTTTGTTGCCAGGAGCATTGTTGGTAAGCTTTCTCCTTCATGGAGGAAGTTTTTCACTACTCTAAAACACCAAAGACAAGAGATTTCTATTGAGAGTCTAATTGGGCCATTGAATATTGAGGAGAAGGTAATGGCAAAGGACACACGAGCTAAAGGAGCATAGGGACATTTTTGCTGTCAACGTGGTACAGAAAAATACCCACAAGTTCAATGGAAAAGAACAAAGTCCCCCAACACTACCATCTTCAAGAAGAAGAATAAGGGACCGAAAGGGGCACAACAAGGTTAAAGCAAAGCATCCTTGCTGGATTGCGATGAGACGAATCATTGGGCTCCACGATTTCCGAACCGCGGTGGCTATAAAAAGGATGCTTAATAGAGTTTAAAATCTGTAAATATTATCATTGGCAATAGTGAAGGTGGAACATCCACTAGTATAGGAACCACTTACTAGTGGCGTGCATGAAATTCAATGACGAGGTAACACAAAATGGAGGGGGACCGAGTCTAGGGAGAAGAAGGACAGAGAGAAAGAGAGAGACATAAATGATCCTGGTCCCGAGTCACCCTAGCAGCCTGTTTCTCAGTTGTTGCTCTCCCCAAAGCGCCTGAGAAGGGCAGTGAGCGAGTGTATCCCGTGGGCCCGCCATATATAAGGCAGACCCAAGGGTCCCCCAAGGGGGCAAAAAATAACCTCAGAATGACCACTCTATCCGACGCCAGACAAAGTGGGATGTAACCACCAGAACATATCTCATCAGTGATCCCCTAGATCTCCGGCGAGCACCACAATATATGATGCAGTGCTTTAGGAGTTTTCTTAGCAAAACCAAGGCATGTTTCATGTTCTAAAAAAGCAGTTTAGTGCTCTAAAACGATAACAAAACAAGGGAGTTTGATGTTCTTAAAAAAAGGCAGGTTGTAGAGCATTCCTGCCTTCTCTTAGAAATACCATAAAGGTGTTTTTAGAAACATTTGTAACTTTCTTCATACTCAAAACCATTATAGATACATCGCTTTCAATACAAAATCTAAGAAATTGCAAAGTAACTGTCATAACTAAGAATTATAATAAAATCTCTTGGGTGGCATCTTCTCAGTGGTATCGATCTTTGCAAGATAAAATACGGTCAAGACTTCAGTAAAGAGACTGCAATTAGATTGGAGCAGCGCTACTGCTACTCATTCATCTGCATGAACTTGATTACGAATAAAGGTTTCTCAAAAAAAAAAGATGGAAGCCATGAGCAATGAATGTGCTTGGGGCGGGGATTATCAATGTTGTTGTACCACAAAAACTTAATCATAATGTCGAGGAAAAATTCCAGCTCCACAAAAAAGAAACTAAGAAAAGCAACATGACATCATAATATAAAGTCATCAGATCCGAATAATCGGATGTGCGAGACATCGAAGTCTGTGTCTTCATGACACCACCACAAAAAAAAAACAAGGTACCTTTTTTTTTAGAAAAAAGATGAAGATGACCAGACGTTGCTTAAAACTCTAAAACTCTAGAAGATCCGAGGTTCCCCACCTCTAAATGCCCAAGATGGCAGGCGAGGGGGCCAGAAATTCCTCGAGGCGCGGCTGCGGGTTCCTTGCTCAATCCATTCGCCAGGCCTTAGTAGAAGTGGTCCTCTGCGGCCCAATTATAACTTGAAGCTACTGTAATGGGCTAAAGCTAAAATTTCTTCCACATCTGCATTATGTTTGTGTGGACGGAAACGTGTAAGCCCGCCCGCGACGAGTCCAGCCAGCCAGACGATCTTATCGTCGTCCACGAGCGGCTCCTGCCTCTCTCACAAGCCGCGCCTGCCCGCCCCGCCGGAGCAACGGCATGATCGCCATGGCCGCGCGCTGCTTCTTCCACTTCTCCCCTAAACCCTGCCTCTCCTTCACCCCACGGTGCTCCTCCTCCTCCCCGCCAGCGCCAGGTTGGTCACCCACCTAAATCCAGTCAATTCCTAGCAGTACATACAACCTGAATCGAATCGAACTGAGTTTGTTTAGGGGGGAAGGGAAAGGGGAAGGCGCTGAGGGAGGACTGGCGAGAGAGATCCAAGCCCATCCCTCCCGGAGGCGTCTACCCGGCCAAGGACAAGTGCAGCCGCTGCGGCCTCTGCGACACCTACTACATCGCCCACGTCAACAACGCCTGCGCCTTCCTCGGGGACGGCATGTCCCGTGTCGAGGTACCTCCATATTTTTCTTCTTTGTATTGACAATGCTCTCCTACGGCCATTAACGCGTGGTTCGTGTTTTGCATAGGATCTGGAACCAGTGGTCCATGGGAGGGGCAGGAAGGACACCATGGATGAAATGTACTACGGGGTGCACGAGCAGCTCCTCTATGCCAGGAAAATGGAACCTGTTCAAGGTTTCATTTACCGAACTTCTCCGTTTCATTTCATCCTACCATATGCATATGCAATTACCTCTTGCCAGCTTGGTTTACCTCCATATATACACATGTAGGAGCCCAGTGGACAGGAATAGTCACAACAATCGCAGTTGAGATGCTGAAATCAAATATGGTTGATGCCGTGGTTTGTGTACAAAGGCACCCAGACAAGAATCGGATACCACATCATTGTCTTTCCTTGCAATAACTCAGGAACAACTCATGGACTTGACTAATGATGTTTATTTATTACCACAATCTGCAGTGACCCAGACGATAGGTTTGCCCCAAGGCCTGTTTTAGCCAGGTATTGTGGAATTGATCAATTGTCGGTTTCATCAATTGTTTTTTGTGTGTAGCACTTGGAAAGATTCCCATTCTTGATGTTATGGAAGTAAGATTCAGTATTTTTAACCATGCTCTGCTAGGACACCAGAAGAAGTGATTGCAGCCAGAGGTGTCAAGCCAA
Organism: Aegilops tauschii subsp. strangulata; assembly: GCF_002575655.3. NCBI lineage: Eukaryota > Viridiplantae > Streptophyta > Magnoliopsida > Poales > Poaceae > Aegilops > Aegilops tauschii. The sequence goes on from NC_053035.3 coordinate 342,949,339, forward strand.
CATTATCACCTAATCTCGATACACTAGCCTTAGTAGAGGTAAATCTGTCTTCTTCTTCTTCTTCATGCTATATACTTTGCCATTGTAGCTAGCTGCTGTATCTTGTGATCTTATCTCCCTTCTCAACCTATGAAAACAAAGCGCTCATGATGACAGATATCTGGAGTAAAGAACATAGGATCTTTGAACATGAACTTGGACTTGTTTGTTCAGAGAGTTTTCTATACCCCAATTCTAGGGACTGAAAATTTATGTCAACCAATTCCCTTTCCAGTTCTGGAAGCACTTTAGGTGCTATCACCAAAGACGTTACACTATGACGTCATGAGTGTTGCCTCATACACCCTGTTTCTGATCAATTCTGTGAAAACTAGGAGTTTCATGATTTCCTTTGACAGGCAGCTGGTGTAAAGCGTCTTCTCTTTTGTGGTGTCGGTTGTCAAGTGCAAGGTATTATCATTCTTCTATTTCTACCATTGGTGGTTTATCATATCTCATAGTTATCCAACATGAAATTATTGGTCGCAGCTTTGAGATCTGTAGAGAAGTACCTTGGCTTGGAAAAGCTTTATGTGCTCGGCACAAACTGTGGTAAGTACTGATGATCTCCCGACTTCTGATTACTGTCTTGCATGTAATATATATTGGAGCTTTGGCTTATGCTAGTGAACATTCCCAGTGGACAACGGCACTCGTGAAGGACTTGATAAATTTTTGAATGCTGCAAGCAGTGAACCAGAAACTGTTCTGCATTACGAATTTATGCAAGACTACAAGGTGACACTTAATTTGAAATAGTCTGCACTCTTTCCCCCATTTTGGAACAGTTTCATTCATGTAATGCCATTTACTTCTACAATCAACAGTTCAACAATCATGTTTAGGATGTATTGAAAACATATGTATGGATCTAATGGGCAGTTATGATTGTTTTCCTTTCCCGATTTCATATGTGGCAGTGTTGTATTGTATAACTGTGAGCATATTGCAGGTTCACTTAAAGCATTTGGATGGGCATATAGAAGAGGTAAGTCACCACCTGTCTGTAGTATTATACAGAACTGAGTCCGCCAAAACTGTCTCTTCATTGCCTACTTTAAAGCAGGTCCCGTATTTTTCCCTGCCAGCCAATGATTTGGTGGATGTCATTGCACCGTCATGCTACAGGTATGCTCACCGCATATATCCATTGCTTTATTTTATCCATAAAAAGTCAGGCATCACTCTCAAATAGCGAACTAATAGTTTTACTTGCACCATCTGCAGCTGCTTTGACTACACAAATGGCTTGGCGGTGAGGTTCCCGTCGTATATAGTTCTTTTCCGTTTCTATTCCAACAGTTTCTTCCCTTGCATATGGAAAACTAAAAGTGCCTGTTGCGAAACCGCAGGATTTAGTGGTGGGCTATATGGGAGTACCGAAATATTCTGGTGTTTCTATGACTCAGCACCCTCAGTATATTACAGTCAGGTGAAGTGAGACAAATTTAACCAGCTAGCTGTTGGTGAGGAATCAAATTACTCAACAGTGGGTTGATTTTCTTTCTTTCTTGTCATAAGGAACGAGCGAGGGAGGGAGATGCTCAGCCTGATAGAGGGCCTTTTGGAGAGCACGCCAACAGTTAGCAGTGTATGCACCCACATCCATGCATAGAAGTGCACTTGTGTGCTGTTGGGCAGGATTCATTGTGTGATTTTTTTCGTGTCAACTGATGTTATTCTTCTTCAGGGTGCTAGACAACCATTTGTGATGGAGACAGTGAAAGCCGACGATGCAGCGAAAATGGGTATTTATATGACTAAATGGCGTTCCTTATTTTGCAGCAGTCAAACATTAGTTGCTTGGATCTGACTAAAATGTGATTCACCGGGGGTTGATTTTTCAGGAAAAGGCCCTGCTAATCCAGCTCCCATATTTGTGGGCAACATCATCGCCTTCCTGCTAAATCTGGTTAGTGAACGAATGCTGCATTTTGGATGGACTCAATAATGAATAGCATGCATGATGAACCAACCGTTCATGGATGGTTTGTGCAGATTGGGCCCAAGGGCCTGGAGTTTGGTCGCTACTCTCTGGATTACCACACGATAAGGAACTACCTGTATGTGAACCGGGCATGGGGAAGGGCAAGGTACATCTCGCTCTCTATATTATATGCTCTCAACATACACTAATATTAATATATTTATATGTATGCTTGTAGTATATGTATGTTAGGACGATATATATCGAAGTGTTCATGAATGGATTTCATGTTGCAGAGCGGAGCAGCATATGCCATCGTATGCCAAGAAAATCGTGGAGGCGTACAACAAGGACGGACGCATCGACGCAATGCTTGAGCAGAATAAACCGTGAAGTGTACTGTATCATAGACACACGACCATGCGATCCGTGTAGATAGTATTAGCAAGCAAAACAAATAATGAGTGCACAGCAGAAATGTTTAGTTCAGACAGCGAGTGGCACTCGTCAGGCTCAGGTTACTGATTTAGATCTCCCCCGACAGGCTCAGGGATCAACTCTTCAATGACGCGATAGAAGTGTGTACCGTTAGTTTCTCCACTTGGTTGTTTGCCCGATAGTTTGAAGGAACGGAAGTACTCTGCATACGGTAGATGATATCTGATTTATATACGACAGAGATTTTGAGTGGCAGCGACTGAAATATGACAGAAATCTAATGGTAATTCTAACTATGGTACACAAATCGGTTGGAAAGGAGCAGTGCTCTTCAAGAAAAATGGCTCCACTGAAGAGCCTTGTCTATAGTCAGAGATGTGAACGAAGATCAGTCCCGAAGATCACCACTTCTTTTGCTGCCAAATGAGGCATGTCTACAGACTGGTTATTGGAAGATCATCACTTCTTTTGGTGCTGAATATTGGGCTCGGAAGGGGGCAATGTCTCAACACCATTTGTTAATACCACGAGAGGCCAAGAGGACATACTTAAATTAGACCAATATGAACACGATCAATCCTAAGAAATCTAATACTCCTATGGGACGAATGACACACATAGGAAAATTCCCATGGAAATCCTCCGAAAATCCTACAAAACGAACAAGCCTGTACTCGTTGCCCTCCAAGCACGGATGTAGTACTACTACTGAAGAAAAATAGGACTCGCAGCATGCCTACCAACTGGCGTGCGCTGCAAAGGGACTGTCCATCAAGTTGCTTTGGCTTCCGTCGACCGTGGTCTCACGCACGCGCGCTCCCCGTAATGCTTCTTGACGAAGTAGCAAAGTTGGACGCCACCTCAGGCCCTTCTGTCGGTCTGACGAACGAAGACGGGGCGGCGCCTCCTGCGTTGAAGTCGTACCGGTAATAACATTTCCATCTTCCATGGGCCATGCCGCAGTCGATAGATTTCACGCACCGTGCCTCGTCGTAACCCGGCTCACTCGACCGCGATGGAAACGGTCGCCTGGCTTGACGGCTTGTGCGTACCTGGACGAGGAAAGGGGACTCGATCAGGATCAGATTTACCAAGCGGCGGCACCGCAGCCGACAGGGTTCGTCGGGCTGTTACAAGGCCGTGAATTGCCAAAAATCAGAGCATACATTTCTAGCACATCTCTTTCGTTCCTCTGTTCCTTCTCTCACGCACGCAAAAAAAGACCTCCATTTGTTGAATGCGATTCAGTAGTCAGCAAGCACCGACATCCGCGCTCATGTGTATACATCCTTTCATGAATAGAATACTCCTGATGATGACATGCCTTCTGACAATTACGTTTACGTGCGCTGAAGACCTTGGCAATCTCCGATGGATGTCGGCTATAGCTATTCAAAGTTGACCTACAAAATCGATTAAAAAATGACGAGGTTCTCTCCGTGGTTTTCCTCTCATGGTCAAGGCATGCTTCGCTTCATTTCAAAGTTATTATTATTTATCATCAGAACACATTCAAGTTTTAAAGTTCAAGTTAAACACATTCAGGACCAAATGTTGGGAGCATGGACGGGTCGCACGCTTCAATTTCAACGAACGAAATGTCTTTTTTTTTTTCTCCATAAAAAATGTCTCTCAATTTAAAGTGAGTAAACAAAGTTCCATACTCGATTCATAGATCCCTATAGAATTCCGTGGAAAGTTGTATTTGATGAGAGTCGTATGTACAACTTGGAGGAAGATCTTCCGTATCTTTCGAGATCCACCCTACAATATGGGGTCAAAAACAAAAAAAAGTGATTTTAGCCCTTACAAAAAGAAAACAGATTCTTAAACCTCTTTCACGCTCATGTCACGTCGATGTACTGCGTAAAAAAGAACTACAAACTTTCGTAATCGATCAGTTAACATGGTGGTTAATTATGAAAGACGAAAAATAATCATTGGCTTATCAAATTCTCTATCGAGCCATGAAAAAGATCCAACAAAAAACATAAACAAATCCATTATTGGTTTTACGTTTTTTTCACTTGCATGATCATTTCTAGACATGTAACTACAAGTGTTCTAGGCCGATTGCAATTGTATGGTCCATAACACGACTATAACTAGAGGAGGAGATGCCGGCCAGTTGGATGTCTATATTTAGATATGCAACTACAAGTATTGTAATTTGACTATAACTGCATGGTCCACAATGTGACTGCAACCAGGGGCGAGATGTCGAGCAGTTACATGTCCACCACTGAACATAGAACTGCAAGTACTATAATCGGACTGTAAGTGTTGTAATTTGTTACGTTGCCCTTGTTTTCATCCTCATTCGGAACTTGACTGACACAAGCAAATTTTTCAGGTACGTGAAAAATAACAAACAGCTTTTTGCAACAAATCACACATGAGATCAAATGGCATCCAGTAGATAGAGTATATGCGCGAGGGCTTGAACATTGCAGGTCTTCAGGAAATGATTCGGCAAGATTTCTCAATACCTGAGCTATAGGGTCGGCCAAACCCACCGATTCTTGGCCTTACGTCGGACTCCCACCTAGGATTTAGACTAGTCCACATATCAATAAGGCTTTTCTGTGCATTTCATGCATAAGCACGCTTAACGTCGAGATTCATTTTGGACGGGCACTTGAAAAAGAAGGGGCACCTTGTTTTCAGTAGTCTATCATTCCTATTAAGTCAGGATATCACATACATCCCCACTCAAAAGTAATGACGTCCTCGTCGGCCCAGCTGAAAAGTTCCTCTGTGCGTCCAGTCCGGCACATGTGTCATGTTGTGTGCCATGATGGGCCACACGTGCCATGCGCTACATCTCTGCGCATGTCTGTGTAACCGTGAGGGTCGGCTATGATACCAATTGTAACGCATTGGCCAAACCCACCGGTTCCTGGCCGTTGCGTCTGGCTACCACCTAGGATCTAGACTGGCCCCACAGACCAACACTAGTCCTTCCTGCGCACTTTGTCCTCACTCGTGCGAGCTGAGGACAAACTTCCAAGTCAGTCATCCACCCTCAAATTGCTCCAAGCCAAACACAATTAACTTTGAGGTTCCTTTCGGATGGGCTCCCATAAAAGACGGTGCGCCATGTTTACATGAGTAGTCTATCATTCCTATTAAGTCGGAATGTCACCAATCTTAGTCTCCACAAGTTTTCATGGCGGTGGCTCCCGACCATAGGCTGGTCGGGTGGCATCCTCTTGGGTGTCAAGGAGGGTACCTTCGAGGTTGACGATATGGAGCGCGGGGAGTTCTTTGTGAACATGCATCACACTCATAGACAATCTAACCCCAGGTGAGAGGTGATTATCGCCTATGGCCCCGTGGGCCATCTGAGGTCTTAGGCGTTCTTGGTGGAGCTCAAGGATAAGATCGAGCAGAGCCCCATTTCGGTTGTGGTGGGTGGAGACTTCAATCTAATACAATCGTAGGAGAACAAGAGCTCGACCAACATGAACCTGCTCAGATGCAATCTTTCAACGACTGCATTGCTGACCTAACCCTTAGATCACACGGGTGGGCACACAACTCACTAGGAGTAATAATCAGGTGGAACTGTTGAGGATATAACCATTAGAGTCACCCGCCCAGGAGGGGCCGGGTTACTCATAATGATCATCACGTGAAGCCCAGTACCAAGCTTGAGGACGGCGGGTCAGTAATGGGCCTAAGACCCGGAGATGGCTTAAGGCCCGTAGTGATAAACCGCCGTTATGGTGAAACTTGTAGTGTAAGGCAAGAATAGTTAAGAGTCCGGGCCGGACACTGTTATAAGCCGGCCGGGACTCTGAGAGCCGCTGGGCGTCAACCTCTCTATATAAAGGGACGACCCGGCGGCGGTTCAGGGACAAGTAAGATCAAATCGATAACCAGGCAGGGCGGTTTAGCTCCTGGACGTCAAAACCCTAATCAATACAACCTCAACTGGACGTAGGCTTTTACCTTCACCATAAGGGGCCGAACCAGTATAATCCTCGTGTCCTTTGTCCCGTTTAACCCCTTTAAGATTCCTAGCTGCGATGGCTCCACGACTAAGTCCTTGCATGAGGGCATCTGCCGTGACAATTCCACGACAGTTGGCGCCCACCGTGGGGCCAGCGTACGGTGGATTTGAGTTCTTGAAGGGCAGCTTCGAAGGGCTCAAGGGATACGCTGTGGGCCGGATGACCAAGAGTCGTCGCGGCAAGCTTTACATCGACGATGCAAACCGGGGCCCCGACGCCGGCTCAATCGAGTACGGGTACCGGGTCCCCTTCGGCGGAATCCATGTCTTTATTGGCAAGATTGGTGAGCCGGGCCTTGAGCCAGACCTCGGCGCCGATCTCATCGAGACGGCTCAGCGTGCACGACCTACCCGAACTCTGCCTGCCTTGAAGCATGCTTTCGTGGGATGCGTCCATGGAGGGCTCTCTGAAAGATCTGGATCTGGCGAGGAGACGACCGCTCGCTCTGACGGCGAGTCATCCACAGAGGAGACCGACTCGTTGTACCAACTTCAAGATGGCAGGCTCAGGGGTTGTTCCGATGGCGACAGTATTCCGGACCCCTTCGAGCCGCCGAGCCGGGTTGGAATCTTCATGGCTGGCGCACAACCTGTTCAAAACCCCGCCGCCGGGGCAGGAAGCCCTGTGCCCTCGCCGGCTTAGGTGCTGATGGATCTCACAGACAAGATGACGGCCCTGTTAACCGCTACGGTCGCCCCAGCGGATCAAGCTCAGCATGACGCGGAGGTGGCACAGTTAAAGTTGGATCTAGCAAAAGCCAAGGAGGATCTGGCGGCGGAAGGGATCAGGATGGCTGCGGAGAGGGCGGCTCTCGACGCCCAGACTCAGCTGATTCAGGCACAGTCTTTCCGGCTCACGATGGATCAGAACGCGTCCAATGAGGTCATGAGAAGGAGGCATCAAAAGGCCCAATCTCGACTCCCTCCGGTTTACGATCCTCGAAACCTCTTCAACACGCCTGGTGCAGGGCCCAGTAACCTGCCAGAGATCACGACGCCCAGGGCTGGAACGTCAATTCAGCCCCAAGTGATGGGGCCTCCCCGGGTAAACGCTGCCCCGCCTCAGTATGTGCCAATACCACCGGGTCATTATGCCAACCCGTTGGAAAACATGGTCGCCGCGGCTCTCCCAATCGATGGCGACTCTCCAACAGCGGTTGAAACCCGCCGGGTCAGAGAACTCCTTCAGACGGCTCTGGCGCAGCAGGAGGCATATTCTTATAGCCGGGACATGATTCATTCAACCCCTCGTCCAGGCCGGAGCCCGAGTTATAGCAGACACATGGTCTCAGCGACCGGATCAAGCAATGTCCGACGCCATGACTTGCCTCCTGGCCACAGCCCGGCTCATAACGGAGCCTTTCACGCGGTAGACCAAGACAGAGCACGGCAAGAGGCGGAGCAGGCGCCTCAGTTGACGGCTTACCAGCCACCCCCGGCTTATCCGACGGCTTCTATTGATGCGGGTATACCTTCGAGGACTGGAGGTGTCCCTTGTCTGGTGCCGGCTCTCCGCAATGAACGTCTGCCCAAGGATTTCAAAGGGCCTAGGAAGGTGCCTAATTACACGGCTGATTTACAACCCGGAGCATGGATCGAGAGTTATGAGATGGCCATGGAGTTGCTGGAGGTCAGTGAAGTAGCAATGGCCAAGTACTTCACCATGATGTTAGATGGAACTGCCCGCACTTGGTTGAAGGGACTGCCACCGAACTCTATCGGGTCTTGGGCTGAGCTAAAAGCCCGGTTCATCCAAAACTTCAAAGATACATGTAGGCAATCTATGTCAATTGTGGATTTGACTAATTGCAAGCAGCAGGAGGGTGAGTCTACGACCCATTGGGTTCGCCGGGTCAAAGAGATAATACATTCATCTGATAAGATGGATGCCGGCTCTGCAGTCTTAATGTTAGAGTAGAATTGTCGTTTTGCGCCCCTGAAGATGAAGCTCGGGCGGCTCAAGCGCGATTGCAATGATATGGGTACGCTGATGGCGGCTCTAGTCAAGTACGCCGACTCTGATAGTACCAAGGATCCCGCGTCGGATGATGAAAGGACAGGGAAGGGAAAACGAAATGGCAATGGCAAGGGCCCCCAGCATAACCCGACGAACCAAGGAGGTAACAAGCGTAAGGCTGATGGCAGTATGGAATTTGTGGCCAACACCAATTCACAGGGTAACAACCACCGGCGCAAGGGGAGACCACCTCCCCGAGCCGGCGGGTCAGGCCCGACGCTTGAACAATTGTTAAATGAGCTCTGCCCGAGGCATGGCTCTAGGGAAAAGCCGGCCACTCATCTATGGAAGGACTGCGCAATCATGAAGGCCTTTAAGAATTCCAATGCTTTCAATGGCAATAATGGCCCGAGCGGCGGCTCAGGCGCCGGCGACTTTCATGGCCCGGGCGGCGGCTCAAATTCCAATTCTCAGAATGTTCAAGGGGGCTTTAGTCAGCAGTCCGGCCAGGGTCATCAGCAGTAGCAGGGGGGATGCCAGACCAATCCAAAGCAGCTCAATGGTGGACAGTATCATGTGTTTACCACCAGTCTGTGCAAGCGAGATCAGAAGCTTCATAAAAGGGTTGTGAATGCTGTTGAGCCGGCAGTTCCACGCTATTTAAGATGGTCTGAGCAGCCTATTGTGTGGAGTAGGGAAGATCACCCTCCCCGGGTTGATAATCCGGGTCACCTGGCCCTGGTGGTGGCTCCTCAGGTGGGGGGATATAAATTCACTAAAGTGCTCATGGACGGAGGCAGCAGCATCAACATCCTCTATTATGAGACCTTCCGTCGTATGGGGTTGATTGATAAGAACCTCAGCCAGTCCAATACTGTTTTCCATGGTGTGGTGCCTGGTAAGTCGGCATATCCAGTTGGTAAGATCGAGCTGGAAGTGGCTTTTGGAGATGAGTATAACTACAGGGCGGAAAAATTAACCTTTGAGGTGGTTAAGATAAGAAGTCCGTATCATGCTTTATTTGGGCGGCCGGCTTACGCCAAGTTCATGGCACGGCCGTGTTACGTGTATTTGCAGCTCAAGATGCCGGGTCACAATGGGACCATTACGGTTCATGGAAGCCGAAAGATAGCCTTGGAGTGTGAGGAAGGTGACGCGGCTTATGCAGAATCTGTTTGTGCAACAGAGGAGTTAAAGTTTTACAAGGACAATGTTGACCCGGCAGATATGACGTCTTTGAAAAAGCCAACCACGGAGCATGAGCCGGTAATGAAATTTAAGTCGCTGATGAGACTAAACTTGTTGACTTTGTTCCAGGCAACTCATCTCAGCAGTTCAGCATCAGTGCCAATCTGGATCCGAAATAGGAAGGCGCGCTCATCGAGTTCATCCGTGAGAACAAGGACATCTTTGCATGGAAACCTTCTGACATGCCGGGTGTACCTAGAGAACTCGTTGAGCACACTCTCAATATTGATCCGAAGTTTAAGCCGGTCAGGCAATTCCTCTGGCGATTTAATGAGGAGAGGCGGAAAGCCATTGGTGAGGAGGTAGCCCGGCTCTTGGCGACCGGGTTTATTGTTGAAGTTTTTCATCCAGAATGGTTAGCTAACCCGGTACTCGTGCTCAAGAAGAATGGCACCTGGCGGATGTGTGTGGACTACACAGACTTAAATAAGGCTTGTCCGGCTGATCCTTTTGCTCTCCCCCGTATTGATCAAATCATTGATGCTACGGCGGGTTCTGAGCGCTTAAGTTTTTTGGATGCTTATTCTGGATGCCATCAGATTAAAATGGCAGTTAAGGACCAGGAGAAGACGGCGTTCATCACTCCCTTTGGAGCCTTCTGTTATGTGTCTATGCCTTTTGGACTCAAGAGTGCGCAGGCGACTTATCAGCGTTGTGTGCAGAATTGTCTTCATAACCAGATTGGGCGCAACGTTCATGCCTATGTGGATGATATCGTGGTTAAATCCAGGGAGAAGGAGACCTTCGTAGATGATCTTAGAGAAACCTTTGATAATCTCTGGGTTTACAAGATGATGCTTAACCCAGCCAAGTGTGTTTTTGGTGTTCCTGCGGGCAAGCTCTTGGGCTTTCTGGTTTCTCACAGAGGCATTGAAGCTAACCCGGAAAAGATCAAGGCAATCACCTCTCTGGCTAAGCCGGCGTGCATAAATGACGTCCAGCGTCTGGCGGGTCGCATTGCTGCTTTGAGCCGGTTTATAAGCCACTTGGGTGAAAAGGCCATGCCGCTGTACCAGATGATGAAGAAAACAGATGACTTTATTTGGAATGATGCTGCTGATGCTGCTTTTGAGGATTTGAAAAGACAGCTGGCTGAGCCCCCAGTCCTTGCTGCTCCTATTGACAAGGAGCCTTTATTGCTGTATGTAGCCGCTAACACACGAGCCGTCAGTGTGGCTGTGGTGGTGGAGCGTAAGGAGATGGGTAAGGAGTATCCGGTTCAGCGGCCGGTTTACTATGTCAGGGAAGTACTCATTGAGTCCAAGCAACGGTATCCACATTGGCAGAAGCTTGTTTATGGGGTATTCATGGCAAGCCGGAAGCTTAAGCATTATTTCCAGGGTCACCCTATCACTGTGGTTAGTTCTGCTCCCCTAGGAGATATCATCCAAAACAGAGAAGCCACAGGAAGAGTTGCTAAGTGGGCTATAGAACTTGGGCCTCATGGTCTGAAGTACGTACCACACACTGCTGTCAAGTCTCAAGCGTTGGTGGATTTCATCAACGATTGGACAGAGCTGCAGGTGCCTGAAGAGAAACCGGATAATACATACTAGACTATTCACTTCGACGGGTCTAGGCAATTGGAAGGCTCGGGGGCTGGAGTTGTATTAACTTCCCCTCGAGGTGACAAGTTTTGCTATGTGCTACGGTTGATGTTTCCCTGTACTAACAATGCAGCTGAGTACGAGGCCTTGCTCCATGGTCTTCGGATGGCTAAGGAGATGAGCTTGAGCCGGGTAAGGTGCTTTGGCGACTCAGATTTAGTGGCCCAACAAGTATCAGGCAAGTGGGATTCCAAGGTCCCTCTCATGGCGGCTTATCGCCGTGAAGTTGATGCCATTGCTGGACATTTTCAGGGTTACCAAGTAGAGCACATCGATCGCAGGAAGAACGAGGCGGCTGATGCATTAAGCCGGCTGGGCTCTCAGCGAAAGCCGGTGCCGCCTAATACTTTCTTGGACATTTTGCATAACCCTTCTGTCAAGTTGCCTACAGAGGAAGACTTGGCTGTTCCTGACCCGGAGGCGCAGTTGGTGGCGGCTCTCCACATTACCCCAGACTGGACAGTACCTTACTTGGCTTACATGACCCGGGGAGAATTTCCTGAGGATGAAACTTTGGCCAGACAAATAACCCGGCGGTCTAAGTCAATGATAATTATCAATGGCGAGCTGCATCGTCGCAGTGTCACTGGAACTTTCCAGCGTTGTGTTTCCCTGAGGAAGGTCAAGAAATTTTACGTGAGATTCACGAGGGGGATTGTGGCCATCATGCCGGCTCAAAATCCCTTGTGGCCAAGGCTTTTCGTCATGGTTTTTATTGGTTGACGGCTCATGCTGATGCGGAGGACTTGGTCAGTAAATGTGACGGTTGTCAGAGGTTCTCGCGACGAGCTCATGTGCCGGCTCAGGAGCCGAGGATGATTCCAATTACTTGGCCATTTGCGGTCTGGGGGCTTGATATGGTTGGGCCTTTTAAAAGATCCAAGGATAAGAAGACTCACCTCTTGGTGGCGGTCGACAAGTTCACAAAGTGGGTTGAAGCAGAGCCAATTAGTAAGTGTGATGCAGCCACAGCGGTTCAGTTCATGAAAAGGGTGATATTTCGCTTTGGTTTTCCACACAGCATTATAACTGACAATGGTACCAATCTGTCTAAAGGCGCCATGGAGGAGTTTTGTCAACGAGAGCATATTCGACTTGATGTTTCATCAGTGGCTCACCCTCAATCCAATGGTCAAGCTGAGAGAGCTAATCAGGAGATTTTGAAGGGCATCAAGCCCCAGCTTTTGGTCCCTTTCCAACGGACGCCGGGTTGTTGGGTGGAGGAGTTACCCTCCATGTTATGGAGCATCAATACTACTCCTAACAGGTCTACGGGTTACACGCCTTTCTTCATGGTTTATGGAGCGGAAGCAGTCCTCCCTAGCGACATCCGTCATGACTCGCCTCGAGTGGCGGCTTATGTTGAGGCGGATAATGAGCGGGCGTGCCAAGATGCTCTTGACTTGTTGGACGAACAGCGTGATGTGGCAGCAGCTCGCTCGGCGATTTACCAACAAGACCTGCGCCGCTATCACAGCCGCCGGGTTAAGTCCAAGGTCTTCCAAGAAGGTGATCTGGTGCTCCGGCTCATCCAAGATCAAACAGATGCACACAAGTTATGCCCGCCTTGGGAAGGGCCCTTTGTGGTCAGCAAGAACTTGTACAACGGGTCATACTACCTTATCGATGTTCGGGAGCACAAAGATTCACGTAAGTCGGAGGAAGAGACCCGTCGGCCGTGGAACATAGCTCAGCTTCGGCCTTATTACACTTGATTATAATGTACATATTTCTATAGCCATGTATATCTTATGATAAATAATAAAGCAGGACCTCTGTCCTTTTCTCCTTCGAAGGTAAATGTGTTATTTCCATTACAACATTACATGGTCACTTGGAGGTGGATCCGGCTTATGATCGTATTCGAATCTAGCCATTAACAATATGATCACCTGGGGGCTTCCTGTTCAAACATAGGTCGTATTCGAACCAAAGAGAACATAGCTGTCGATACCCACTTGATTGGCATATTGCCGAGCTCATTGGGGAGTTTTTGTTGATCATATTTGAATCATGGCTCAACCCCCTTTGGGAACCGACGTGGATCGTATTCGAATCAGCGTCGTTAAACAACTCTTAAGGTCATTTGGGGGCTTCCTGTTCAAACATAGGTCGTATTCGAACCAAAGAGAACATAGCTGTCGGTACCCTCTTGGTCGGCAACGCCAAAGCCACTGGGGGCTATATGATCGCATTCGAATCTTAGCTTAACCCCTTTGGGACGGTTCTCTGGTCGTATTCGAATCAGAAGCCCCTAAGTTTTTAATCTTTGGTTTGCAACAAGTTCTTTGGATCAAATTAAAAGTGGGCACGGGCGGTTCTTACTCCACCGGCTCAACCTTGATTAATAATGATTAATAGCACACAATAGGAATTACAGGTGCTGGTGAACCGGAGTTGCGTTCTCAACCTCATTATTTGGGTTACATAAGCCGGAGGTGTACTTGCAAGGCTTGCAGGTATGCTATTGTGGTTATCCCGAAGATATGATTGAGAGCCGGTCTTTTATGACCTTGGTTTATATTCTGGGTTATATGCAAGATATTTGACTCTCCATGCGGTAAGCCGCCTAGAGACTTGTGATTTGTTTTCTTATACAGAACAATTAAAGACAGTTCTTCAAGCTTAAGGAAACTAAATGATCAAATATAACCCGGAGGAGTATAAAGAGCAGCTTCAACGGAGTTAAGCACTCCACACGTGCACGATGGCACGACAAAATTAAGTGTTTGTCCTACTCTATTACAGGACTCCCCAAGTCCAAAAGGTGAGGCATTGTTTTTAAAGCGTAACCATGAGCCGCTTAAGAAATCAAGGTGCTTGTTGGGTTGACGCTCCCGGCTCATCCCTCTCCGCTCCTCCGGCTGTTTCCATGACCTGAAAGGTTGATGATTTCCAGTCAATGCCGCTCAAAGCTTCAAACTGAGCCTCATCATCAATTAACCCGGCCGGGTCAACTTCTGGGGCGAAGGTATGCTTACGAGTCAGAGGGATCAGGCTGACTGCTTCATAGCGTGGAGTTGGGATCCTCTGATTCTCCGCGTCATAGCCCGGCTGATACTTGGTAAGGTCTGTGTCATTCCCAATCAAGGTGGCCACCGGGCGCACGCTCTTCACGCAGGCGGCGAAGTCTTTCTGGTCAAAGGGGGTGCCGTCTTCCTTCAGGCTAGGGTATCCAAGAGCGATGTCGGCCGGGTCTAGCTCCGGTAGAAACGCCTTGGCCCCGCTCAGAGCAGCGATAGCTCCGGCTCTTGCAGAAGCCCGTCTCAGCTCTTGGAAGCGCTGAGGAAGTACGGCAAGCCGCCTGAGTACGTCTGCCAGGTGAGTGGGAACTTCATTGGACAGAGCCACAACGGCTAAAGCACGTTGTGACCCGGTGTAAAGTTGCTCCACCAAAGTAAACCACCTTCAGCTTGGTCAACACGTTCTGGTTGAGGTTGGAACTCCTGGGACCTGCATTACGAAGTCAGGTGAGCTAACAGCAATGGTGGGACTTATCAGACGTAAATGATGTCAACTTGTTAAAAGCTTACAGAGTAACTTACCGAAGATTGCGGCGACCATCTGCGATACATGGCGTTTTAAGCCGGAGAGTTCGGCGGTTCTTTCAGTAAGAGCAGCCTCCGCTTGTTCAGCCCGGCTGAGCAGGGCAGTCTTCTCATCGGCCCAGGCTTTTCTTTCTGTTTCAAATTTTTTCTTCAGTTTTTCTTGGACAGAGACACTGAACTCAAACTTGGCATTGGCCTTCTGGGTCTCCTTTTCCTGAGTCTTCAGGCGGGTCTTCAGATCAGAGATTTCCGACTCAAATTTTTTGCAGGCAGCCTGTACAAGTTCCGGGTTACAGTTTGAGTGATTATCATGCAATATTAAAGTCCCAAGCACTTTGCAAGCAAAGACACTTGGCACTTGGGGGCTAATGTAGGCTGAGAAGCTTTATTTACAGTGCCGGTTCATGAAAATAAGTCCCAAGCACTCTGCAGGCAAATGTGCTTGGCACTTGGGGGCTAATGGGCAAAGTTGCTCCATTACTTGATTAAAACATAAGGTAAAAGACCGGTTCACCTAGGCTGTTTAACCCGGCCCTTGAGTGTTAACAGGTAAGCCGGTATTAAGTCTACAACATATTCTGTCATAAGTAATAGACTTGGGGGGGCTAATATGGTAAGGATGACTATGGAGTAAACAAGGGAATTATACCTCAGATTTTTGCTGTATCTGCTTCACCATGTCAATTTCCAGGTCCCGGCTGTTGTGCACTTGACCAATATAACCAGCAACAATATCTCCAATGCTCAAGTTAGCATAGTCTGTGATATCCAGTCTGGCCCTGCGGCGCTCTAGCAGTTCTTCTTTAGCAGAGCATCTAGCCAGCACAGTGGGTCTTCCCGGCTCAACATATTCGGTCCGGGTAATCACCACATCCGGGTCGTCGGCCGGTTGAGCTGGGCTGGGAATCTCTGGGTTGTCAGAACCCCCCATGGTTTGTTCTTCAGTTGGAGCGGTGGTTTCTGGAGCTGGTGCGGACGACGGCTCAGAGGCAGAGGCGTTGGGTTTAGTCAAGACCGGCTCTTCGACCAGGTTACTTTTCTTTGCCCTCTTGCTGAGCTTTGCTTGGGCACTGAAAGTCAAAAGGTTAGTGCAAAAACATGAGTAAGATAAGCACGACATAAGCTGATCATCATTACCCGGGTGCGGTCTTGAAAGCCGGCAAGTTAGATTGCATGGAATCCCCGGAGGAAGGTGAAGTTTCCTGATAGTTTGAATCAGAAGAATTGAGCGGTTGACGAGTGACGCCCGCCAAAGGATGAAAAGGATATAAGTTGGAGATAACCTCGGTACGGCGCTTCCTTGATGCTTCAGGTAAGCCGGAGGAGAGGTCTGCATCCTTGTTGGTCCGGGTGTGCCTCCGGCTCTCATGAATCTGTCGCTTCAAAAGAAATTGAGGATCTTGATAAGCTAAAGGATGTGAAAATCTTACTTTCCGGGTTACTCTTCGGACTTTCAGCCTTGGCAAGGGCTCCGAGTCGGAGGAAAGTATAGTTACCTCTTCAGTCACCGGGTTACTCGCTCCGGTGTCCTCCTGCTGATAATCAGTGTCGATAAGGTGGTTAAGAACAAACAAAAAACAAAGAAGAGCATAAGAATCAAGGGCTACCTCTGACTCGGAGGAGTCATCCAGCTGAAGCAGGTCTGAGGCGCTAGGCTTACTCCCCTTCTTGCAGGGAGCGGCTCTCCTGGCGGCTTTTTTAGCCTTCCTAGCTTTTTTAGCAGCCTCATGGTCATACCTGACCTTCCAGAACTTATCATTAGCCTGAAAATACAAAAAAGGTTTCTTGAAGTTAAAGACGAAAATTGTTAAAATGAAAAGTAAAGTGCTCAGATCAGTATCTTACCGCCGGAGCCGGGTTAGCTTTGCAGAGTGGACTTAAGCCGGTCCTCCCGCAATCTGCTAAGCTCTCGTTCAGAAGGGATTTGGTCATGTCATCAATGACGTCTTCAGGTAAGTCATTGGGGATGTGCCAAAGAGGATCATCCTTCCGGCCGGTGTAATCACACATTAAGCCGGGGCGGCGGCTTAGAGGGATCACCCGCCAAGCAATCCAGACCCGGACCAGATCAACGCCGTTAAGGCCGTTTCCCAGAAGAGCTTTGATTTTGTTGATGGTGGGGATAAGTGGTTGACGCTCAGCTTGAGACAATTTGTCTGGCAGGGGGTGGTTTGACTCCAGACGCAGGGCGCGAAAGCCGGGCAGAGGGTTCTCATCAGCCGGAGAAGTATCCTGGCAGTAGAACCATGTCTGATTCCAGTCCTTTGGGTGGCTTGGCGGCTCAGCGTAAGGAAAGAGACAATCCCTCCGTCGTTGAATTGATATTCCGCCAAGTTCCAAGCTAGGCCCGTTGGCGCATTCCTTCTGGCGGTTCAGGTAAAATAACTCCCTAAAGAGTAGCAGGCTGGGTTCCTCTCCAAGATATACCTCACAGAACACTTGAAAGTTACAAATGTTCGACACGGAATTGGGTCCAATGTCTTGAGGTCGCAGATCGAAAAAGTTCAGAACATCTCTGAAGAATTTTGAGCCAGGAGGAGCAAAGCCCCGGCTCATGTGGTCAGCAAATACAACAACCTCTCCGTCTTTTGGTTGAGGTCTCTCTTCGGACGGGTCAAGCGCACGGTAGGACATGACCTCCTTTTTGGGCAGGTAACCCGTTTTTACGAAGTCATCTAAGGTGCTTTCAGTAACGTTGGACCTCACCCAGTTGCACGTAATGGGTGCCTTGGGAGCCTTGGGCGGCATTCTGGAAAATGGAAGCCTATGACAAAGGAAAATTTCCGGTTCAAATTTAAGCCGGAGAAAAATTTCAGTTCAGTATTCAGGACAGCGGTTCATGAAGGGGCCTAATGATATATGACTAATTGTGTCAGGTTATTTAAGCCGCCGTGGGTATTATAAGCAATTTAAGTTATTTAACTCTATCATGAGTAAGCCGGAAATTTCACAGAGCATGGCCTCTTTTAAGCCGGCGATATGAGCCGCCATGGCTCACAGAGGCAGTTTTTGTCTAAGTATTGCACAAACAGGTTTCACAGATTGCAGGGATTATTTCGGATCAAACGGTCGTTTAGAAAGGAAAAATTTCTAGACCTAAAAACTAGCACAGAGAAGTTCATAAGTTCTAATGAGGTCTTTTTGCAAGCAAGAGGGATCTGCTAGTATGGGAAATTGGTGCGAAACCACTACCGCAGGAGTTCTATCCTACTTTCTGGATCAAAAGAGGCCGCGGTGGAAGAACTGTGAAGAACTCGAGATGAACTAAAAAGAACAGGGGAGAACGACAGAACCCTAATGCGAATCTACTGTATGGAGTGGAAAGAACTTACTGGCGCTGATGAGCTGCGGAGGTTGCCGCCGTTTCTCTGGACCAGTTCAGGGTGATGCAGCGGCCGAGGTTGAGGAAGACAAGGGGCACGGCGGCGGTGGCGGGGCTCGAGCTCTGGGGCGTCAGAGGAGGAAGACGAGGGATCGAGAAGTGACGAAGGCTTATGGGCCGGGCCTATTTATAAGGATGGCTCATAAATGGGCGCGAGAAATGAGGAGGCTGGAGACATGATTATCTTGCCGCAGAAACGCCTCGATTCTCAGGATGGTTATTAAGTTAAGATCCGTTGGGATATGACAGAATAAAAAAATGAGTTTAATGGAAGATGACGTCATGGCGGGTTACCAGGAATCCAGAAGATGACGTCATGGCGGGTTATAACCTTCGCACAAGCAGAAGCCGGACGATTTTCTCTTAAGGGGATTGAAGATTGACATGAACCGGTTCAAATCAATCTGGGGCCTAATGTTGAGGATATAACCATTAGAGTCACCCGACCAGGAGGGGCCGGGTTACTCATAATGATCATCACGTGAAGCCCAGTACCAAGCTTGAGGACGGCGGGTCAGTAATGGGCCTAAGATCCGGAGATGGCTTAAGGCCCGTAGTGATAAACCGCCGTTATGGTGAAACTTGTAGTGTAAGGCAAGAATAGTTAAGAGTCCGGGCCGGACACTGTTATAAGCCGGCCGGGACTCTGAGAGCCGCTGGGCGTCAACCTCTCTATATAAAGGGACGACCCGGCGGCGGTTCAGGGACAAGTAAGATCAAATCGATAACCAGGCAGGGCGGTTTAGCTCCTGGACGTCGAAACCCTAATCAATACAACCTCAACTGGACGTAGGCTTTTACCTTCACCGTAAGGGGACGAACCAGTATAATCCTCGTGTCCTTTGTCCCGTTTAACCCCTTTAAGCTTCCTAGCTATGATGGCTCCACGACTAAGTCCTTGCATGAGGGCATCTGCCGTGACAATTCCACGACAGGAACCGATCCGGAGTGTGTTGGATTGGGTACTAGTGTTTGTCGAGTGGGAAGTTTCATTCCCTCTTTTCTCTGTGCGTGAGGTTACTCGGATTGGTTCATGCCACTCCTTCTTGCCCACCCCTAGGTTGAGTCGATTCCACTTTGAGAACTTCCTGGGTTCATGGATGTGGTTCAACCCAAGTGGGAGGTCGCGACTACTAATCCTTCCCATGTTGTTTAGTGTGATGGATGTTTGGGCATCATTCTACCAAAGGCACCCAACAATTAATGCAAGGCTAGGGGCCAATATTGGGGTCGAGCTTTGGGTGCGTAAGGGGTCTATCCTAGGCAAGATTCAGATGTTGGGCGAGGTAGCGGATGCGGCTGGCCTTAACGGTGAAGAGTGGCTTCCACTTTACACACTTAGGTACTCCCTTATGGAGATCTACAAGGGTGGGGAGATCTTCTGGTGGCAGCGGAGCCATCATAATTTGCGATAGAAGGGGGACACCAACATTGCTACTTCCATGCCATTGCGAGTGGGTTGTGTCAGAGGTGCTCCATCACATGACTGTAGTGTTGGGAATCGTAGCATAATTTTAAAATTTTCCTACGCTCAGCAAGATGCATCTATGGAGTATACTAGCAACGAGGGGAAAGGAGTGCATCTACATACCCTTGTAGATCGCGAGTGGAAGCGTTCCAATGAACGTGGATGACGGAGTCGTACTCGCCGTGATTCAAATCACCGATGACCGAGTGCCGAACGGACGGCACCTCCGTGTTCAACACACGTACGGTGCAGCGACGTCTCCTCCTTCTTGATCCAGCAAGGGGACGAAGAGGTTGATGGAGATCCAGCAGCACGACGGCGTGGTGGTGGACGTAGCGGATCTCGGCAGGGCTTCGCCGAGCTTCTGCGAGAGGGAGAGGTGTAGCAGGGGAGGAGGGAGGCGCCCAAGGCTGTTGTCCTACTGCCCTCCCTCCCCCCCTTTATATAGGCCCCCTGGGAGGGGGGGGCGCCAGCCAGGAGCCCATCTGGATGGGGGGGCGGCGGCCAGGGGGTAACTTACCCCCCAAGTCAAGTGGGGCGCCCCCACCCTAGGGTTTCCAACCCTAGGCGCAGGGGGGAGGCCCATGGGGGGCGCCCCAGCCCACTATGGGCTGGTTCCCTTCCCACTTCAGCCCATGGGGCCCTCCGGGACAGGTGGCCCCACCCGGTGGACCCTCGGGACCCTTCCGGTGGTCCCGGTACAATACCGATAACCCCCGAAACTTTCCCAATGGCCGAAACTTGACTTCCTATATATAATTCTTCACCTCCGGACCATTCCGGAACTCCTCGTGACGTCCGGGATCTCATCCGGGACTCCGAACAACTTTCGGGTTTCCGCATACTCATATCTCTTCAACCCTAGCGTCACCGAACCTTAAGTGTGTAGACCCTACGGGTTCGGGAGACATGCAGACATGACCGAGACGCCTCTCCGGTCAATAACAAACAGCGGGATCTGGATACCCATGTTGGCTCCCACATGTTCCACGATGATCTCATCGGATGAACCACGATGTCGAGGATTCAATCAATCCCGTATACAATTCCCTTTGTCAATCGGTATGTTACTTGCCCGAGATTCGATCGTCGGTATCCCAATACCTTGTTCAATCTCGTTACCGGCAAGTCTCTTTACTCGTACCGCAATGCATGATCCCGTGACCAACGCCTTAGTCACATTGAGCTCATTAAGATGATGCATTACCGAGTGGGCCCAGAGATACCTCTCCGTCATACGGAGTGACAAATCCCAGTCTCGATCCGTGCCAACCCAACAGACACTTTCGGAGATACCCGTAGTGCACCTTTATAGTCACCCAGTTACGTTGTGACGTTTGGCACACCCAAAGCACTCTTACGGTATCCGGGAGTTGCACGATCTCATGGTCTAAGGAAAAGATACTTGACATTGGAAAAGCTCTAGCAAACAAACTACACGATCTTTTATGCTATGCTTAGGATTGGGTCTTGTCCATCACATCATTCTCCTATGATGTGATCCCGTTATCAACGACATCCAATGTCCATAGTCAGGAAACCATGACTATCGGTTGATCAACGAGCTAGTCAACTAGAGGCTTACTAGGGACACGTTGTGGTCTATGTATTCACACATGTATTATGATTTCCGGATAACACAATTATAGCATGAACAATAGACAATTACCATGAACAAAGAAATATAATAATAACCATTTATTATTGCCTCTAGGGCATATTTCCAACATGTGGGAGGGAGCGGTCCTCTTGGATGACGATGTCAGGGCTATCTACACCCATGTCTACTCCTTCCATAAAGAGAACTTGACGGAGGAACCCTGTTGTGGGGTTGCGTTAGCTATGGGCTAGTATCAAGAGCGGCCAAGGTGTCATCTAACAAGAATGCGAACCTTAACCTCCCATTTTTACCTGAAGAGATATGTCGGACACTTATGAAGACGAAGCCTAGTTCAGCTCCTGGTCCGTATGACCTCCTTGTCACCTTCTTCTAGAAGTTATGGGAGCAGCTTCAGGCAGTGATTATGCCAATTGAAGGAAATATGCCCTAGAGGCAATAATAAAGTTGTTATTTATATTTCCTTATATCATGATAAATGTTTATTATTCATGCTAGAATTGTATTAACCGGAAACTTAGTACATGTGTGAATACATAGACAAAACGGAGTGTCCCTAGTATGCCTCTACTTGACTAGCTCGCTAATCAAATATGGTTATGTTTCCTGACCATAGACATGTGTTGTCATTTGATGAACGGGATCACATCATTAGAGAATGATGTGATGGACAAGACCCATCCGTTAGCTTAGCATAATGATCGTTTAGTTTGATTGCTATTGCTTTCATCATGACTAATACATGTTGACTATGAGATTATGCAACTCCCGAATACCGGAGGAACACCTTGTGTGCTATCAAACGTCACAACATAACTGGGTGATTATAAAGATGCTCCACAGGTGTCTTCGAAGGTGTTTGTTGGGTTGACATAGATCGAGATTAGGATTTGTCACTCCGAGTATCGGAGAGGTATCTCTGGGCCCTCTCGGTAATGCACATCACTATAAGCCTTGCAAGAAATGTGACTAATGAGTTAGTTACGGGATGATGCATTACGTAACGAGTAAAGACACTTGCTGGTAACGAGATTGAACTAGGTATTGAGATACCGACGATCGAATCTCGGGCAAGTAACATACCGATGACAAAGGGAACTACGTATGTTGTTGTGCGGTTTGACCGATAAAGATCTTCGTAGAATATGTAGGAACCAATATGAGCATCCAGGTTCCGCTATTGGTTATTGACCGGAGATGAGTCTCGTTCATGTCTACATAGTTCTCGAACCCGTAGGGTCCGCACGCTTAACGTTCGGTATTATGAGTTTATGTGTTTTGATGTACCGAAGGTTGTTCGGAGTCGCGGATATGATCACGGACATGACGAGGAGTCTCGAAATGGTCGAGACATAAAGATTGATATATTGGATGTAACATCCCAAATTTTCAATTTGGAATGTTATACAATAGATCATCATTGCATATCATATTTTTATTTGCATCTTGGCTGGATCCTAGAAATTCCACGCAACTCAAGGACCCACGGAGAGAGTTGGGGATTTCACGATTTTCGTATTTGAATTTTATCAAATATCGAAACAAGGATCATTTGTTTTAATTATTTTCTCTCCGAAAATATTTCATATTAAAATATATGAGAGGGGATAAAATGACTTCTCCAAAATAAATTAAATATTAGAGGGAAAATATTAAAATAATTTTTTTTGTATTTTATTTGGAGTTTATTGCAATTTTATTTGAATTAGAAAAAATTGCACGTTTTCAAAAATTGCGTTTTAGGGCCAAGAAAATGTTCACCGTGTTCTAAATATTTTTATTAGACGGAGAAAATTTGTTTTGGCATTTTTAGATTTTTTATTTATTTTTCTAGGATTTATTTAATTTTCGACGGAATTGTTAAAAAATAATAATTAAGTTTTGCCCGCGGACCGAACTGGGCCGTAGGCCCAGCCCGCGCACCTGCCCGCGCCGCCTCGCCCGAGCGTGGCCGAGCCGGACTCCCGCCGGAGTTCGGGTCAGCGCCGCCGCCGGAGTCCGGGTCAGCGCCGCCGCCGCCGCCCGGGGGTGCCTGCTCCCCCAAGTCGGACGCCCCCCACGACCCCTTTAAGTACCCCGCCCCGCCCCGCCGCTACCTCTCCCCACCCCAAGCCGCCAAACACTGCCGAACGCCGCCGCCCGCGCCGCCGAACGCCGCCGCCGTCGCCGTTCCGCTGCCGC
Organism: Aegilops tauschii subsp. strangulata; assembly: GCF_002575655.3. Taxonomy (NCBI): domain Eukaryota; kingdom Viridiplantae; phylum Streptophyta; class Magnoliopsida; order Poales; family Poaceae; genus Aegilops; species Aegilops tauschii. The sequence goes on from NC_053035.3 coordinate 342,972,767, forward strand.
CGAAGGGAGCCGCCGCCGCCCGCCTTCACCGCCGCCGGAGCCTGCCGCCGGAGCCGCCGCCGTCCCGCGCCTCGCCGGAATCCCGCCGGACCCGAGGTAGCCGCCACCGCCGGTCTTTCCCAGAAAACCGATTGGTTTATTTTATAAAACCCGCGGTTATTTTTTTATATATAGATCGGTTTAGTTTTTTTGGTTTATTTATTTTGCGGACGTTCGTCCGTACGTTCGTTTTAACGAACGGTTTTCATCGTTTAGCCGCAGACAGCGAACGTTCGTTCGTTAGCCTGTTCGTCAGTTTTTCTTTTTCTCAGATTTTTCGCGATTATTTTCGATCGCGATTTCCGATCTGTTTTTCGTTTTAGTATAACTTTTCACTCGTTTATCGGAATCAGGCGATTCAAGCGCCTAGAGTTTCGTCTCGAAACCCTCTTTCCGTTTAATCAACTTAAACAAGTTTTTGCTACTGTAAAATTTGACTTAGGTCCAGATTAGTAAACGAAGCTTGTTTCTTTCGCCATTTGAGTTTTGTTGCTTCGTTCGATTTGATTCTTTTTGCAAACCGGAGTTCTTAAGTTGAACTTTCTGGTTAGATCTCTTATTTTGAGTTTTACCCGTGCACCCTTGCTTGATTGCTTATGTATGTATTGTTTGTTTGCGATAGAGTACCCGGAGTGCGAAGCGTGCTACTACGAGTCTCTAGGTTTCACGGATCATCAGCAAGGCAAGTAACACTTTGATCATAACCCTTTCATACCCAGTTTTTATGCATTAGTATCACCCTCAAACATTCCATGAGTAGGATTGATAACATGTGGGTATTGGGAAGTAGTTGATGAGGTAGGAACCTATTGCCCTGCATTCAAACCTTGGGAGTTACTTCTACGTTTGCTTATATTGCTATGCTATGCTCGTAGACGTGGATTGGGTTTGAGTGTATTCATGAAAGATGTGAGTATTGTTAATTAATGGTTCAACTTAAGGTGGCAACTTTAATACACATCTGGGTGGATTGAGGCACCTGGGGAATTCCAGTGATTGCCTGTATTTTTGGAAATCCCGGGGTACCGTGTGATTCTCCTATGGACTGCCACCCAGGCTCAAAGGGATCATACGATTATCCATGCTAGAAACTTCCGTGTGCAGCCACAAGCTATTATGGGCTCTAGCATAGTTGATTAAGTCGTGTGAACTCTTAGAGTGGTAGACTAGCAGATGTAGGGGAAAGTAGGTGTAACTGTCTACCCATCGTAAGGTGCTAACGCTTCTGAAAGACCGTGTCTCGGTCATCCGTTTCTCAAACATCATGAAGTGCGAGAAATCCAACGGAGGAGATCGAGTCTTGTGGGGAAAAGTGCACAAACCTCTACAGAGTGTACAATCTAATCATGGTTAGCCGTGTCCCCGGTTATGTACATCTTGAGTATCTAGTTCTTGGATTATCATGTGAATCTCATCATCATGTTACTTAATTTAATTTGATTGGGTTAATCACGTTCTTAATTGGGATTGAGTTGGAGGTACCTTCTCAATGCTTAACAACCACCATGATAGTTAAATAAAGTTTATTCCTTTGTTGTAGGGAAAAATTGGCTTTTCGCAAAACTGTAACCATAGAGCTTTCCACCAGCCATATGTGCATGTAGTGATAGCATTATTCTGTTCATTACTCTCTATGTGTTACTTTGCCAACATATTCCATGTGCTGACCCATTTTCGGGCTGCAACGTTCATGTTGCAGACTTTTCAGACGACGAGTAAGGTGCCATAGGTCGTGGTCTTATACTCAGTGATGCCGTTGGAGTTGATGGACTCACTTTATCTTCCAAGCCTTCTGCTGTTATCGTATTTAGATGGCCTTAAGCCATATTTATTGTAATAAGTTCTCTCTAGAGACTATCCGATGTAATAAGTGTGTGATTGCTACTCTGTTATAAATCCTTCAAGTACTGTGCGTGTCAGCATTACCGATCCAGGGATGACACTGATGCACAGAGGCTAGACTGTTTGAGGTCTGGTCGCTACATTGGATGACTATGTTTGGACATCGAAATGGTTTCGGGTGAGTTCGGGCATTTACTGGAGTACCGGGGGTTACCGAAACCCCCCGGGGAGTATATGGGCCTTAGTGGGAGAGAAGAGAAGTCAGCCTAGGAGGGGGCGCCCCCCAAGACCAATCCGAATTAGGTGAGGGGGTCGGCCGCCCTTTACTTTCTCCTTCCCCCTCTTGCGGTTTATCAGCAGCTTTGAATCCGAAAAATCTGAGCCACGTCACTTGCTACAAATGCCAGAAGACTGGACATTATGCCAATGAATGTCCTGAAGCTAAGAATGGGAATGGCAACGGAAGCTCGGGGAAGAAGCCGAACCCTTTCAACAGAGGAAAAGTGAACCACGTTAATGTGGAGGAGGTGGAAGCACAGCCTGATGCAGTAATAGGTAAGTTTTTGGTTAAGTCATTTACTGCAATCATTCTTTTTTATACTGGTGCATCACATTCATACATATCAAGGGGATTTGTGGATAAGTATAAGTTACCCACCAAAGTTCTTAGAACACCTATGTTAGTAACCTCGCCAGCAGCAGAATATATGGCAAGCCAAGGATGTTTTCAGATGCCATTGGCCATAGGTAGGCATGTTTTCCCCTCAGACCTAATAGTTTTGGAGTCGCAAGGTTTGGATGTGATTTTGGGAATGGATTGGCTATGGATGTATGGAGGAAACATCGATTGCACCAGTAAGACGATCTTGCTTACTACCCCAGAAGGAAGAAGGATTAAGTATGTATCCCGGCATGTGCCGAAGAGGACTCAAGTGAATTCCTTATCAGGAGTTGTACAGGAGGAAGTGACAGTGGTGAAGGATTTCCCTGACGTATTTCCAGAGGAGTTGCCAGGCATGCCACCGGATAGAGACATTGAGTTTTTGATTGAGCTTTTGCCAGGCACAGGGCTGATATCTAAGAGACCGTACAGGATGCCCGCTAAGGATTTGGAAGAAATTAAGAAGCACATTAAGGAGTTACTGGATAAAGGATATATTCACCCAAGTTCGTCACCTTGGGGATCACCAGTACTTCTAGTGAAGAAGAAAGATGGATCGTTGAGGATGGTTGTTGATTATCGTGGATTGAATGAAGTAACAATCAAGAACAAGTACCCACTGCCGATGATCAATGATTTGTTTGACCGACTACAAGGAGCTAAAGTATTTTCCAAGATTGATTTGCGACCAGGATACCACCAGTTGAAGATTCGAGAGCTGGATATACCCAAGACAGCTTTTACCACAAGGTATGGGCTATATGAGTACACCGTTATGTCATTTGGCCTAACTAATGCACCTGCCTATTTCATGAACATGATGAACAAAGTGTTTATGGAGTTTTTGGATAAGTTCGTCATAGTGTTCATTGATGATATTCTGGTCTATTCGAAGAATGAAGAAGAGCATAAGGAGCATTTGCGTTTGGTACTTGGAAAGCTCAGAGAACATCAGTTACATGCCAAGTTCAGCAAGTGCGAGTTTTGGTTAAAGGAAGTTGGATTCCTTGGACATGTTATATCCGGAGAAGGAATAGCAGTAGATCCCACCAAGGTTAACACTGTGACAAATTGGGAATCACCCACGTCAGTTGGAGAGATCCGGAGTTTTCTTAGACTCGCAGGATACTACCGGAGATTCATTGAGAATTTCTCGAAGATTGCAAAACCTATGACCGAGTTGTTGAAGAAGGACACCAAGTTCAATTGGACGGAGGAATGTGAGGCTAGTTTCCAGGAGTTGAAGAAACGTTTAGTTACAGCGCCAGTGTTGATTCTGCCAGATCAACGCAAGGATTATGAAGTATATTGCGACGCATCTCGTCGAGGACTTGGAGCAGTGCTAATGCAGGAGGGAAGAGTTGTTTCGTATGCCTCACGACAGCTTAAACCCCATGAGTTGAATTATGCTACACATGATTTGGAGTTAGCAGCCGTAGTGCGTGCGTTGAAGACATGGAGGCATTTTCTCATCGGAAACCATTGTGAGGTGTACACGGATCACAAGAGTTTGAAGTACATTTTCACACAGAAGGAGTTGAATCTCAGGCAAAGGAGATGGTTGGAGCTCATTAAGGATTATGATATGAGATTGCATTATCACCCAGGGAAGGCTAACGTAGTAGCTGATGCGTTGAGCTGGAAGAGCCATGTCAACACACTCATGACCGGAGAGTTACCCAAGGAGTTAGCCAAAGATCTTCGTGAACTATGTTTGGAAATAGCTCCAAGAGGCTTTGTAGCAGCATTGGAGATTCAGTCTACTTTGATGGATAAGATCAGAGAAGCTCAGAAGACAGACAAGGAGATTGCTGAGATAAAGGAAAGGATGAGTAAAGGAAAAGCCAAGGGATTTCGTGAGGATGAGCACAATACCTTATGGTTTGAGGACCGCGTATATGTGTCCAATGATGAGGAGATCAGGAAGTTGATCATGCAAGAGGCCCATGATTCGTCGTATTCAATTCACCCAGGAAATACCAAGATGTACCTGGATTTAAAGGACAGTTTTTGGTGGACCGGAATGAAGAAGGATATTGCGGAATATGTAGCAGTTTGTGATGTATGTCAGAGAGTGAAGGCAGAGCATCAGAAGCCAGCAGGATTGCTACAACCATTGCCGATACCCGAATGGAAGTGGGATAAGCTAGGCATGGATTTTATCACGGGATTGCCCAGGACTCGTTCAGGCTATGACTCGATATGGGTTGTAATCGATCGTTTGACGAAGGTAGCTCATTTCATCCCAGTAAAGACCACTTATACCAGTGCTAAGTTGGCAAAGATATACATGACCAGGATCGTATGTCTGCATGGAGTTCCGAGGACCATTGTATCAGATAGAGGAACCCAGTTTACTTCAAAGTTTTGGAATCAGTTGCATGAAACTTTGGGTACCAGGCTAGAGTTCAGTACAGCTTTTCACCCGCAAACAGATGGACAGACGGAAAGAGTCAATCAAATTTTGGAAGACATGCTGAGAGCTTGTGCGCTAGATTATGGATCTAGTTGGGACGACAATTTGCCATATGCAGAGTTCTCTTACAACAACAGTTATCAATCCAGTTTGAAGATGGCCCCTTTCGAAGCTCTGTACGGAAGGAGGTGCAGGACACCGTTGTTGTGGGATGAAGTTGGAGACCGCCAGTTGTTTGGACCAGATTTGATTAAAGAGTCTGAACAGAAGGTGAAGTTGATTCGCGATAGGCTCAAGGTAGCCCAGTCCAGGCAGAAGAGTTATGCGGATTCTAAACGCAAGGAGACAGTTTACGAAGTCGGAGACAGAGTGTATCTTCGAGTATCACCACTTCGAGGAGTGAAGCGCTTTGGAGTTAAGGGAAAGTTAGCGCCACGTTTTGTAGGACCATACAAAGTTTTGGAGCGTATGGGAGAAGTTGCTTACAAGTTGGAATTGCCCGAAGGATTGTCGGGAGTTCACGATGTGTTCCACGTATCCCAGCTGAAGAAGTGCCACGCGGAGATGGCTGAGATACCACAGAGAGATACAGTGCCACTGGAAGCGATTCAGCTGGATAGTGATTTGACCTATGAGGAGAAACCAGTCAAGATTCTCGAATATGCCAGCTGAGCCACCCGCAACAAGGTTATCAAGTTTTGCAAAGTTCAGTGGAGCCACCATACCGAGGATGAAGCCACCTGGGAGCGAGAGGAAGATCTACGGAAGGACCACTCTCACCTATTTTCTAGCCAACCCGAATCTCGAGGGCGAGATTCATCTTAAGGGGGGTAGGTTTGTAACATCCCAAATTTTGAATTTGGAATGTTATACAATAGATCATCATTGCATATCATATTTTTATTTGCATCTTGGCTAGATCCTAGCAATTCCACGCAACTCAAGGCCCCACGGAGAGAGTTGGGGATTTCACGATTTTCGTATTTGAATTTTATCAAATATCGAAACAAGGATCATTTGTTTTAATCATTTTCTCTCCGAAAATATTTCATATTAAAATATATGAGAGGGGATAAAATGACTTCTCCAAAATAAATGAAACATTAGAGGGAAAATATTAAAATAATTTTTTTTGTATTTTATTTGGAGTTTATTGCAATTTTATTTGCATTAAAAAAATTGCATGTTTTCAAAAATTGCATTTTAGGGCCAAGAAAATGTTCATCTTGTTCTAAATATGTTATTTACACGGAGAAAATTTGTTTTGGCATTTTTAGATTTTTATTTATTTTGCTAGGATTTATTTAAGTTTCGGCGGAATTGTTTAAAAAAATAATAATTAAGTTTTGCCCGCGGGCCGAATTGGGCCGAAGGCCCAGCCGGCCCACCTGCCCGCGCCGCCTCGCCCGAGCGTGGCCGAGCCGGACTCCCGCCGGAGTCCGGGTCAGCGCCGGCGCCGGCGCCCGGGGATGTCCCCTCCCCAAGTCGGACGCCCCCCGACCCCTTTAAGTACCCCGCCCCGCCGCCACCTCTCCCCACCCCAAGCCGCCGAACGCCGCCGCCCGCGCCGCCGAACGCCGCCGCCGTCGCCGTTCCGCCGCCGCCGCCCACCCTCACCGCCACCCCGCCGCCGGAGCCGCCGTCCCGCGCCTCGCCGGAATCCCGCCAGACCCGAGGTAGCCGCCGTCGCCGATCTTTCCCGGAAAACCGATCGGTTTTTTTATAAAACCCGCGGTTGTTTTTTTATATATAGATCGCTTTAGTTTTTTTTGTTTATTTATTTTGCGGACGTTCGTCCATACGTTTGTTTTAACGAACGGTTTTCGTCGTTTAGCCGCAGACAGCGAACGTTTGTTCGTTAGCCTGTTCGTCAGTTTTTCTTTTTCTCGGTTTTTTCGCGATTATTTTCGATCGCGATTTCCGATCTGTTTTTCGTTTTAACTTTTCGCTCGTTTATCGGAATCAGGCGATTCAAGTGCCTAGAGTTTCGTCTCGAAACCCTCTTTCCGTTTAATCAACTTAAACAAGTTTTTGCTACTGTAAAATTTGACTTAGGTCCAGATTAGTAAACGAAGCTTGTTTCTGTCGCCGTTTGAGTTTTGTTGCTTCATTCGATTTGATTCTTTTTGCAAACCGGAGTTCTTAAGTTGAACTTTCTGGTTAGATCTCTTATTTTGAGTTTTACCCGTGCACCCTTGCTTGATTGCTTATGTATGTATTGTTTGTTTGCGATAGAGTACCCGAAGTGTGAAGCGTGCTACTATGAGTCTCTAGGTTTCACGGATCATCAGCAAGGCAAGTAACACTTTGATCATATCCCTTTCATACCCAGTTTTTATGCATTAGTATCACCCTCAAACATTGCATGAGTAGGATTGATAACATGTGGGTATTGGGAAGTAGTTGATGATGTAGGAACCTATTGCCCTGCATTCAAACCTTGGGAGTTACTTCTATGTTTGCTTATATTGCTATGCTATGCTCGTAGACGTGGATTGGGTTTGAGTGTATTCATGACAGATGTGAGTATTGTTAATTAATGGTTCAACTTAAGGTGGCAACTTCAATATACATCTGGGTGGATTGAGGCACCTGGGGAATTCCAGTGATTGCCTGTATTTTTGGAAATCCCGGGGTACCGTGTGATTCTCCTATGGACTGCCACCCAGGCTCAAAGGGATCATAAGATTATTCATGCTAGAAACTTCCGTGTGCAGCCACAAGCTATTATGGGCTCTAGCATAGTTGATTAAGTCGTGTGAACTCTTACAGTGGCAGACTAGCAGATGTAGGGGAAAGTAGGTGTAACTGTCTACCCATCGTAAGGTGCTAACGCTTCTGAAAGACTGTGTCTCGGTCATCCGTTTCTCAAACATCATGAAGTGCGAGAAATCCAACGGAGGAGATCGAGTCTTGTGGGGAAAAGTGCACAAACCTCTACAGAGTGTACAATCTAATCATGGTTAGCCGTGTCCCCGGTTATGGACATCTTGAGTATCTAGTTCTTGGATTATCATGTGAATCTCATCATCATGTTACTTAATTTAATTTGATTGGGTTAATCACGTTCTTAATTGGGATTGAGTTGGAGGTACCTTCTCAATGCTTAACAACCACCATGATAGTTAAATAAAATTTATTCCTTTGTTGTAGGGAAAAATTAGCTTTTCGCAAAACTGTAACCATAGAGCTTTCCACCAGCCATATGTGCATGCAGTGATAGCATTATTCTGTTCATTACTCTCTATGTGTTACTTTGCCAGCATATTCCATGTGCTGACCCGTTTTCGGGCTGCAACGTTCATGTTGCAGAGTTTTCAAACGACGAGTAAGGTGCCATAGGTCGTGGTCTTATACTCAGTGATGCTATTGGAGTTGATGGACTCACTTTATCTTCCAAGCCTTCTGCTGTTATCGTATTTAGATGGCCTTAAGCCATATTTATTGTAATAAGTTCTCTCTAGAGACTATCCGATGTAATAAGTGTGTGATTGCTACTCTGTTATAAATCCTTCAAGTACTGTGCGTGTCAGCATTACCGATCCAGGGATGACACTGATGCACAGAGGCTAGACTGTTTGAGGTCTGGTCGCTACATTGGATGACTATGTTTGGACATCGAAATGGTTTCGGGTGAGTTCGGGCATTTACTGGAGTACCGGGGGTTACCGAAACCCCCCGGGGAGTATATGGGCCTTAGTGGGAGAGAAGAGAAGGCAGCCTAGGAGGGGGCGCCCCCCCAAGACCAATCCGAATTAGGTGAGGGGGTCGGCCGCCCTTTACTTTCTCCTTCCCCCTCTTCCTTCTATTCCTAGTGGGACTAGGAAAGGGGGAGTCCTCCTACTAGGAGGAGGACTCCTCCCCCCTTGGCGCGCCTAGAGAGGCCGTCCGGCCTCCCCTCTCCCTCATTTATATACGGGGGAGGGGGCACCCCATAGACACACAAGTTGATCATTGTCTTAGCTGTGTGCGGTGCCCCCCTCCACCATAATCCACCTTGGTCATATCGTCGTAGTTCTTAGGCAAAGCCCTGCGCCGGTAGCTTCATCATCACCGTCATCACGTCGTCGTGCTGACGAAACTCTCCCTCGGCCTTAGCTGGATCAAGAGTACGAGGGATGTCACCGAGCTGAACATGTGCAGATCCTGGAGGTGCCGTGCGTTCGGTACTTGGATCGGTTGGATCGTGAAGACGTTTGACTACATCAACCGCGTTACTAAACGCTTCCGCTTTCGGTCTACGAGGGTACGTGGACACACTCTCCCCGCTCGTTGCTATGCATCACCTAGATGGATCTTGCGTGTGCATAGGCAAGTTTTTTTTGAAATACTACGTTCCCCAACACCAATGTTGCAAGAGTTCTACATTGGAACATTGGACATGTCCCGCCTGAGTTTTAATGTGGTTACCCTGACCCTTAAACTTTTTGGGCAACTGATATGTGACACTTCAGTCCGATCACGGTGACCAGTGTCCTCAGTAGATCTTCACTGAGGTTTGTGTGACATGGTTTGCCCCAGTGGTGGAACTTCTTACACATCCTTACTAGCTCACCTTTGCTGAGGGGCGACATATCCATGATGGGATCTTGGCGCTTTATGAGATTGTTCATGAGGTTAAGCAGGTACAGTGCCATAAGGACGTATCTCTTAAGTTTGATTTCTAGAAACGTATGACCGGCTGGACTTGTCCTTCCTCCGCAGGTCCTTGAGTAGAAAGGGTTCGATAATTGTTGGTGTTATCAGATCATGTAGATGATCATGAGTGGTAGCACCACCATCAATGTTAATTGGGAAGTGGTTCTCCCCCTATTTTGGGTCATAGCGCGAGGTGAGGCAGTGTGGTCCTATTTCACCCCTCCTCTTCAACCTCGCAGTTGACACCCTGGCAGATATCCTGAATAAAGCCAGGATGGCAAGCTACATCTCTGGTGTGTTTCGTAATATTATCCCTGGAGGTCGTGTTACCCATCTCAAGTATGCAAAGGACACCATGATCATGGCGGAGGACTCAGAGCTGAATATCATTAGTCTCAAGTTCTTTCTCCTATGCTTTGAGACCGTCTCGGGCCTTAAGATCAGCTTCAATAAGAGCGAAGTTGTGGTGTGATGACCGACAAGTATAGGGGATCAATCATAGTCCTTTCAATAAGTAAGAGTGTCAAACCCAATGAGGATCAGGAGAAATTGATAGACTGTTTTCAGCAAGGTATTCTCTGCAAGTGTTGTAAGATAATTTTGATAGATAGTTCGATTGCAAGATAATTGGTATCAAGTGACAAGTCACAAGTGACAAAAGTAGCAAGGTGCAGCAAGTGGCCCAATACTTAATTATTCTAAGGACAAGAAGGTGATACTTCTTATAGTGATTAAAACGCTCCCGAGGACACATGGGAATATCGTCAAGTTACTTTCACGATGATTCAATAACTTCGCGTTCATTGCCTTGATAAGTATTGTGTGGGTGGACCGGACCTAATGCATTGTTCTTACTTGAATAATAACCTACTTATGATTATACTCTCCATGCAAGCATCCGCAAATACAAGAGAAGTAATTAAGATAAATCGGACCATAGCATTAAACATATGGGTCCAAAACAACCCCTGATAGAACAATTCATAAACTGGGTTTTAGGCTTCTATCACTCCCGCAACCCATCATCTACAAACTAATCCCACGATGCGTCCCAAAAGGCCCAAAGATGGTGAAGTGTCATGTAGTCGACGTTCACATAAGAACACTACAGAAAGAACAACACAACATAGTATCAAAACATTGAACGGTGATCAACTTCACGTGATTACTAATAACAACACTTCTCTCATGTCCTCAAGAACAAATAGAACTACTCACAACCACTATTGCAGGATGCTGCTAACGCGACACTACGATCAGAGACCCTTCGATGAAACTGTGTGCGATGCAATAATCACAAATGGTGGTGTAAAAAACCCGTCAAAAAAGGTGCAAAACGTTTGCGATGACGGATGCATCAAACGCGGTTCAGATTTTGGTTGCATGTGCGATTCAGGGCATACGGTTTAGTTAAATTAACTGTTTGTGTCGTGGAATAGTCACGTCAGATGTCCTAGTGTGAGGACTTAGTCGAGGAGGCATCGCAACAAGATTAGCTTAAAGGGGTTAATCAGGACAAAGGACACGGGGAGTTTATACTCGTTCGGCCCCTTGCGGTGAAGGTAAAGGCCTAATCCAGTTGAGGTAGTATTGCTAGGGTTTTGATGACCAGGGAGCGAATACGCTTGACCTGGCTCTCGATCTGTTGTTTGTTGTCCCTAAACCGTCGCCGGGTCGTCCCTTTATATACACAAGTTGACGCCCGGCGGTTCACAGAATCCCGGCCGGCTCATAAACGTGTCCGGCTCGGTTTCTACCCTTTCCTATCTTACAACACGAGTCATACATCATATGATAGTTTACATCTACGGGCCCTAATCCACCTTTGGGCCTTGTGTCTTCTTGTTAAATCTCAAGCGCCATACTCCTTGTCTTCGTGGGCTTCAATATGAGTAACTCACTATGAGCATAACCCGACCCCTCCTGGGCGGTTTATACTCAATAGTTATATCCCCAAAATTAGGCCCCAGGTTGATTTAAACTTGTTCATATCAATCTTCAGTACTTGGAAAAATTCCTTCTTCAACACCTTCGCAAAAACCTTGTAACTCGCCGTGACGTCATCTTCCAAGACCATGATAATCCGCCGTGACATCATCTGCCATTAACTTTACACAGAACCCAATCTTTTGATGTATCTCATTTAATGAATCTCCAAAAATCGAGGCGTCTGCACATCTACAGATCCGTTTTCTAACCTCCTCGATTCATGCACTTTCCACTTATCCATTCACTTTATAAATAGGGTTGGGGGTCATTTTCACTCCCCCCGTGCCTCTTCGTCTCATCGTCTTCCTCAGGTCGCCCTAGCGCTTCGAGCTCAGCCGCCGCCGTCAAGCCTCGTCTTCGACCTCAACTCCGGCCGTTGCATCACCCTGAACGCACCAGAAAATCGCGGCGCCTCTTCGCTGTTCCATCAACATCAGTAAGCCTTCCTTTCTTCCGCCATAGATCTGTCATTTAGGGTTTGAGTGTTCATCGGTGTTTGTTGGTGTTCATCACTGCATAGTGGTTCTTTGATTCAAACCTCGATATTTATCCTGTATAGTGATGGCCATAGTCCTTCTTTTTCATTAGTGCATCTCGTTTAAGTAGAAACTCCAATCCGAACCTTTATCAACTGCTTCGGTACCAATATTTAGGCTGAATATATTTTCATTTTCTGACACACGGTAGATCCAAAATTATAATGCCAACTTGTGAAACCTGTTTTTCCATCACTTAGTTATTTTCCAACTTCAGATCTGTACCTTCAATACCAGTGTAGGCGGTTTAACTTTAGAAAATGATAACCCGCCAGGTACCATTAGTCCCCTCTTAAACCGCCAATCGCTCGTCTTTGTGACTATGATAACATCAACCTCCGATTTAACACCTTAATATGCTTCAACACTTTCTGCCTTTTAAATTTTAACAGATTAATCGTGAATCTTAAACCGGCACAAATCTTCCTCCAGGTTGTTTGAACAAGATGGCCAAATCCTTTTATGCCTGCAACTGGGTTCCGTCCCGGGTTATAGAAGAAGAGATGAACAGATGTGTTGCGACTGGCGCTTTAGCAAAAAAGGATGATATCCATTGGAGAGCTCCCGGTCCAGAAAATCCACTTGAGCCCAAAGATGGGGAAGTGGTCATTTTTGTTGATCATCTGGGTCGAGGGTTCAGCCCTCCCGGATCAAAAAAATTCCGTGACGTGCTCCATTTCTTCCAACTCCACCCTCAATATATTGGACCTAACTCTGTGTCTAATATTTGCAACTTCCAAGTCTTTTGTGAAGCTTACCTACAAGAAGAGCCCACAGTTGAATTGTTCAGAGATTTCTTCTACTTAAACCACCGTACCGAGTTTACAGACGGACCCAATACTGAACTGGGCGGGGTATCAATTCAGAAAAGGAAAGACGTCAGCTTCCCTCACGCTAAGCATCATTGCCATCCCAAAGATTGGAATCAGACTTGGTTTTATTGCCAAGATACATCTCCAACTGGCGAGAACCCTCTGCCGGGTTACCGTGCTCACCGGCTTACCAGTACTCATCCGCTCCCCCAAAGACTTAGTGCAAAGGAGCGGGCTAAATATGCCCCACAACATTCGAAGCTCAGAGCCTTTGTGGCCAACGGTTTGACAGGCTTTATTGCTGGGTATCTTGGAGCATCTTGCCTTTAAGCCGTCGTCCCGGTTTAATGTGCGAGTACACAGGGGACGTGAAAGACCCTCAACGGCACATTGACATTCAGCTGACTGACACTGAAATTACTGAAGCTGTCAAGAAGATGCTGGATGAACCGGTGGCTGACTGCAGCAAAACCGGGCTTAGTCCTTTCTGCGTTTCTAATAAATCGCCAGCTGTAAGAATTGCGTAACTCCTGTTTTAATCCGATCTTTTTTAACACTTCCTTATAACCTTTGTCAATTTTTAACAGGGTGATGACCCATTCTGGAAGAGGAAACCACAGGATAAACCGGCCAAGACGCCTCGCGCCAAGACCAAGGTCACCAAGAAACCTGCCAAGAAGAAAACCGCCGAATCCACCGAGTTGAACATCGATGATGATCTTGAGAACCCGGAATCAGAGGTAGAACTTGATTCTCTTGGCTCCTTTTTCATACACCTCATTGACAATGATCATTATCAGGATGACGCTGAGGCTAGCCATGCTGATAATGTAGAGGTAATTATTCTTTCCTCTGGTTCAGATCCTCTGCCAACACAGAAAACCCGTCAAGCAAACCAGAAAGTAAGATTTTCACACCCTCTAGCTTATTTGGATCCAAACTTTCTTTTGAAGAAATAGCAACACGAAGCTCGCCGCACAACCCGACATAGTGGCCAGGTGGTTACTTCGTCCGGTTTACCGAACACGCTGGTTCGTAAACGCCGCCCAGAGGTCTCTCACATTTCTAACACATCTTATCCCAAGGCGGGTAATTTCCGACAACCTCTTAATCCGTCTGATTCAAACTATAAGGGAACTTCTCATTCTTCCTCAGGCGAGTCCACAGGAACACAACTTCCACCCCTCAAAACTGTTCCTGGGTGAGCATATCAAACTGACCCTTTATACACTATATTTACTCACTATACTAACCTTTATGTTTGTCCCTTTCAGAGCTAAAGCCAAACCCAGCAAAAAGGCCAAGTTGAATAAACCGGCTGACGACAACACGTCCACTGAACCGGAGAAAACCCCTGAACCAGTGGAACCAAATGCTGATGCTATTCTTGATGATCCGCACCACAAGATCATGAATTTTTTGTTGAACAAATGGAAATTGATCCAACAGGGCATGCCGATAAACCGACAAGCCCAATCAAATCTGCTGATAAACCGCCAAGCCCAGTCAAAGCTGCTGATAAACCGCCAAGCCCAGTCAAAGCTGCTGATGATAAAACAGATGATTGTGTAGTTACTGGCTTTGGCTACACCACCCCTGGCAACCCTATTGCTTTGTCAAAACATAGTGCCAAGGAAGAATTTGCTGCTATGGACAAGGGCAAGTGGAAAACGGATTTGGCAAGCTATGCCCACCTCAACGCCCAAGATATCCATTCTGGGTTTTTAAACCGTTTGTACACAAGCCGTGATTATGAAGCCGGTTTAGTGAACATGATGAAAGAGCGGTATGAGGTAAATGTCACTAACTCTGCATAAGCATTCTTTCCTTATGACCGGTTTAGACTATGAACTCCAGTAGCCCCCAAGGACCGGTTCACAATATCATTATAAACCAGGACTTTGTAAAATAAGAATGCTTCAATTTTGCCTGTGATGCCCCCAAGGGCCGGTTTATCATTTCAAGGATGAACCGGGACTTCATGCTGTTAGTCTAAAAATTCTTATGGAATACCATTGTAAACCGCTCGACCAAACTGATTGATGGAAGAAAAAATCCATAGCTTTAACTTGAACAAATATGCATTAGCCCCCAAGTGCAAAGAATAATAGTTGTATTGAGCTTGGGACTTATAACAATTTTTTATAAGAAGCAATAGGCATTAGCCCCCAAGTGCCAAGTGTATAACTTGTTATGTGCTTGGGACTTCAAATATGTACTGCCAACTCATAATTTGAATGTTTCTTGCAGGCTGATCTTAGCAAGAAAGAATCCCAAATCATCGACCTTCAAAAAAATATTAAGTCTCAGCAAGCAGAAACTTCCAAGGCCAAAGAGGAGTTGACCAGCGCTTTAACAGCCATGGAGAAACTGAAGGAAAGCTTCAAGAGCGAGCGGGCAGGCTGGGACACAGAGAAAGCAACGCTGCTAAAGAGGGCTGAGGACGCTGAAGCGTCCCTTAATCCGGTAGCAGAAGAGCTGACTGGCTTGAAACGGCAAATAAATGCCATGACCACTTCTGTGTTTGGTAAATATCCTTTTCATAAGCTTTTAAATTAGTAGCTTCTATGAAATTGCCAGTTTACCAATGTTTTTGACAATGCAGGAAGTCGCGCTGCCCATCTTGGCTCAGATATGCGTCAAAAACTGAAAGTTGCCTATACACTTATAGAGCAGTTATATACCGGCGCTCAATGGGTTATCTGCACAGCCTCACATAATAAACCGCCCCCGACTTTGATCAAGGAAACGTTGGAGAGGCTGTCAACGATGCCTGCCCGGTTTGAAGAATTGAAGAAATCGGCTGCCAGGGCAGGTGCTCTTACTGCATTAACTCGGGCTAAAGCATGGATATCGGACCTTGATTCGGCCGATATTGGAAACGGCTATCCCAGCATAAAGGAGGACGGGTCAGATTTTGATAATGACGACCTGAGAGCCATAACAAGGGAAATGCGTCCATTGGCCAGCAAATTGGTTGAAGAGACTGATCTTTCACATTATCAGTCGATTTATGATGCCAACAACAAACGGGTCAATGCGCCAACTTATGATGCGCAAAATCTTATCCCGCCAATCCGTAAGCATACCTATGCCCCTAATGTTGACCCCTCCACACTTATAAGTGATGAAGCTGTATTCAAAGCCTTAACTGGGATCGATTGGTCAACCATTGACTTGCAACAACTGGGTAGAGAAGAGGAGGATGAGCCGGCGTAGGATGATCCGCAAGCTTCAAGCCAACCCAGTCAAGATTCATAACTCGGGGGCCGGTTTAACTTCTGCCTTGTGCAAGACTTGTTGAAAACAATTATTCTTTTGGGCACCAACCGCCTTGTAATAGGCTAGTTTTAAACTCTTGATCTGGTATGCCATCGTGCATATTTACTTTGCTGACACTGTTAATTCGCCAGAGTGAGATATGTCGCGTATGCTCATGAGATTACCAGCTTATTGAATCTGTTCCTGCATACAACAATTTGAAAGTGTCCTGGCGGTTTACCGCTGGACGGGTCATAACGCCCAATACACAACCATGGAAACTTAACATAGTTTATAACCAAGGCTGAATGTAAGAATAATCAAATATGAAATATATCATACCTGTGATATTGGATCACACTCAATCCAGTGTAGTAAGGGTTATAACCCAAAACTTGAATACTGGTAATTATCATATGTTTGCCGGTTTATGAATAAAACCAGGCCCGGTCAATAAACACCGGATATTAATTTACCTCATACTGGTGACTTATAGTCAAAGGCCAGGCCAGGTTAATAAACACAGGTGAATTATAATCATAAAGCATTATAAACCTCATCAAATAAACTTAAAGAATCAAGAAGATTTATGTAGTCATAATTGTGGTATTGCACCGATCAAGCGGGTTTAAGCTATGGTTCGGATACGACCAAAGCCCCCAAGTGATCATCCTGGTGGCCTTATGCCGATCAAGAGGGTATAAGCTTTGGTTCGAATACGACCAACGCCCCCAAGTGATCATCCTGGTGGCCTTACGCCAATCAAGAGGGTATAAGCTATGGTTCGAATACGACCAAGCCCCCAAGTGATTATACTGGTAGCCTTACACCAATCAAGAGGGTATAAGCTATGGTTCGAATACGACCAAGCCCCCAAGTGATTATCCTGGTGGCCTTACGCCAATCAAGAGGGTATAAGCTATGGTTCGAATACGACCAAGCCCCCAAGTGATATTGTGGGCTGTGCCCAAGGGGAACCTATGTTTGAGCTGTGCTTTTACAACAGACTCCCTTTGGTCCCTTTAACCTAGGTAGCAAACCCCCAAGCTTTATTTTCAATTGGCCAATAAGCCGGTTCAAAGGGTAATCATAACTCCATGCATAAGCTGGAAGTCCCCATGTAACCAAAAACTTATTAAAGAAAAACGACAGAGGCCCCGCTTTAGCAGGGATGTTGGTTTATTGTATTGATCATAATATATACATTGTCGAAAATATGTACATCAGAAGAGCCTGTGGCTCAGGTGTAATAAGGCCGAAGATGAGCAATATTCCACGGCTGGTGGGTCTCCTCCTCTGACTTGCGTGAGTCTTTGTGCTCTCGAACATCGATAAGGTAGTATGACCCGTTGTTCAAATTCTTGCTGACCACAAAGGGTCCTTCCTAAGGTGGGGATAACTTGTGCACATCAGTTTGATCCTGGATAAGCCGGAGCACCAGATCGCCTTCTTGAAAAGTTCTAGTTTTAACCCCACGGTTGTGGTAACGACGCAGATCTTGCTAGTAAATCGCCGAACGAGCCGCCGCTATATCTCGCTTCTCATCTAACATGTCCAGTGCTTCTTGACGTGCTTTTTCATTGTCAGCTTCAACATAAGCCGCCACCCGAGGTGAGTCATGACAGATGTCACTAGGGAGAACTGCTTCGGCTCCGTAAACCATGAAGAAAGGCGTGTGACCCGTAGATCTGTTGGGGTGGTATTAATGCTCCACAACACGGAAGGTAACTCCTCCGCCCAGCAACCCGGCGTCCTTTGCAAGGGAACCATAAGCCAGGGCTTGATGCCTCTCAGGATCTCTTTGTTGGCTCTCTCAGCTTGACCATTAGACTGGGGGTGAGCCACTGATGACACATCAAGCCGGATGTGCTCACGTTGGCAAAATTCTTTCATAGCACCTTTGGAGAGATTAGTGCCATTGTCTGTTATAATGCTGTGTGGGAAGCCAAAACGGAAGATCACCTTCTTAATGAATTGAACCGTTGTTGCTGCATCACACTCTACCCACTTAGTGAATTTATCAACCGCCACCAAAAGGTGGGTTTTCTTATCCTTGGACCTCCTAAAAGGTCCAACCATATCAAGCCCCCAAGTTGCAAACGACCAAGTGATTGGAATCATCCTCAACTCCTGAGCCGGAACATGAGCTCAACGTGAAAACTTCTGACAACCGTCACATTTCTTGACCAAGTCCTCAGCATCCGCATGAGCTGTCGGCCAATAGAAACCGTGACGAAAAGCCTTGGCTACTAGAGATTTTGAACCGGCATGATGACCACAATCTCCTTCGTGGATCTCACGCAGAATCTCACAGCCTTCCTCAGGAGAGACGCAACGCTGAAACGCCCCTGTGACACTGCAATGATGCAACTCCCCATTGACAATAGTCATTGACTTGGACCGCCGGGTTATCTGCCTGGCCAAAGTTTCATCCTCAGGTAACTCGCCCCGGGTCATATATGCCAAATATGGGACCGTCCAATCAGGGATAACATGAAGAGCCGCCAACAACTGTGCCTCCGGGTCAGGAATAGCCAAATCCTCTTCTGTAGGTAACTTGACCGACGGGTTATGCAAAACGTCAAGAAAAACATTAGGTGGGTGATACGTCCATTTTGCATCATGCTTTTATATCGATATTTATTGCATTATGGGCTGTTATTACACATTATGTCACAATACTTATGCCTATTCTCTCTTATTTTACAAGGTTTACATAAAGAGGGAGAATGCCGGCAGCTAGAATTCTGGGCTGGAAAAGGATCAAATATTAGAGACCTATTCTGCACAACTCCAAAAGTCCTGAAACTCCACGAAAGTTGTTTTTGGAAATAATAAAAAATACTGAGCGAAGAAAATACCAAAGGGGGCCCACACCGTGGCCACGAGGGTGGGGGGCGCGCCCTACCCCCTGGGCGCGCCCCCTGCCTCGTGGGCCCCCTAGTGGCCCTCCGATGCCCATCTTCTGCTATATGAAGTCTTTCGTCCGAAGAAAAATCATAAGCAAGCTTTCGGGACGAGACTCCGCCGCCACGAGGCGGAACCTTGGCGGAACCAATCTAGGGCTCCGGCAGAGCTGTTCTGCCGGGGACACTTCCCTCCGGGAGGGGGAAATCATCGCCATCGTCATCACCAACGCTCCTCTCATCGGGAGGGGGCCAATCTCCATGAACATCTTCACCAGCACCATCTCCTCTCAAACCCTAGTTCATCTCTTGTATCCAATTCTTGTCTCTAAGTCTGGGATTGGTACCTGTAGGTTGCTAGTAGTGTTGATTACTCCTTGTAGTTGATGCTAGTTGGTTTATTTGGTGGAAGATCATATGTTCGGATCCTATATGCATATTAATACCCCTCTGATTATGAACATGAATATGCTTTGTGAGTAGTTACGTTTGTTCCTGAGGACATGGGAGAAGTCTTGCTATTAGTAGTCATGTGAATTTGGTATTCGTTCGATATTTTGATGAGATGTATGTTGTCTCTCCTCTAGTGGTGTTATGTGAACGTCGACTACATGACACTTCACCATTATTTGGGCCTAGAGGAAGGCATTGGGAAGTAATAAGTAGATGATGGGTTGCTAGAGTGACAGAAGCTTAAACCCTAGTTTATGCGTTGCTTCGTAAGGGGCTGATTTGGATCCATATGTTTCATGCTATGGTTAGGTTTACCTTAATACTTCTTTTGTAGTTGCGGATGCTTGCAATAGGGGTTAATCATAAGTGGGATGCTTGTCCAAGTAAGGACAGCACCCAAGCACCAGTCGACCCACATATCAAATTATCAAAGTACCGAACGCGAATCATATGAACGTGATGAAAACTAGCTTGATGATAATTCCCATGTGTCCTCGGGAGCGTTTTTCTTTATATAAGAGTTTGTCCAGGCTTGTCCTTTTCTACAAAAAGGATTGGGCCACCTTTCTGCACTTTATTTACTTTTGTTACTTGTTGCTCGTTACAAATTATCCTATCACAAAACTATCTGTTACCTATAATTTCAGTGCTTGCAGAGAATACCTTGCTGAAAACCGCTTATCATTTCCTTCTGCTCCTCGTTGGGTTCGACACTCTTACTTAGCAAAAGGACTACTATAGATCCCCTACACTTGTGGGTCATCAAGACTCTTTTCTGGCGCCGTTGCCGGGGAGTGAAGCGCCTTTGGTAGGTGGAATTTGGTAAGGAAAAATTTTATGTAGTGTGCTGAAATTTACTGTCACTTGTTACTATGGAAAGTAATCCTCTGAGGGGCTTGTTCAGGGTATCTTCACCCCGACCAGTAGAGCAAAGAGTTTCTCCTCAACCTACTGAACCTACTGAAAATGAAAATGTCTATTTTGAAATTCCTTCGGGTATGATAGAGAAACTGCTAGCTAATCCTTTTGCAGGAGATGGAACATTACATCCTGATGAGCACCTAATATATGTGGATGAAGTTTGTGGATTATTTAAGCTTGCAGGTATGCCCGATGATGTTATCAAGAAGAAGGTCTTCCCTTTATCTTTGAAGGGAGATGCATTGACATGGTATAGGCTATGTGATTATATGGGATCATGGAACTACAAGCGATTGAAATTGGAATTTCATCAAAAGGTTTATCCTATGCATCTTGTTCATCGTGATCGTAATTATATATATAATTTTTGGCCTCGCGAAGGAGAAAGCATCGCTCAAGCTTGGGGGAGGCTTAAGTCAATGTTATATTCATGCCCCAATCATGAGCTCTCAAGAGAAATGATTATTCAAAATTTTTATGCTCGGCTTTCTGACAACAAGCACACCATGCTCGATACTTCTTCTACTTGTTCTTTTATGATGAAGACTATTAAATTCAAATGGGATTTATTGGAAAGAATTAAACGCAACTTTGAAGATTGGGACCTCGACGAAGGTAAGGAGTCAGGTATAACACGTAAGTTTGATTGTGTTAAATCTTTTATGGAGATCGATGGTTTCCGTAAATTCAGCACTAAACATGGACTTGACTCTGAGATAGTAGCTTCTTTTTTGAATATTTTGCTGCTCATGTTGATCTCCCTAAGGAGAAGTGGTTCAAATATCATCCTCCCATAGAAGTAAAAGTAGTTGCACCTATTAAAGTTGGAGAAAAGACTATCACTTATAATGATCCTATTGTTCCTACTGCTTATGTTGAGAATCCACCTTTCCCTGTTAGAATAAAGGATCATGCTAAAGCTTCAATTGTGGTTCGTAAAAGTAATATTAGAACTTATACACCTCCTGAGCAAGTTAAAGTTGAACCTAATATTGCTATTGTTAAAGATCTCTTGGCTGATAATATTGATGGGCATGTTATTTGTTTCTGCGATGAAACTGCTAGAATTGCTAAACCTTGTGCTAAAGATAAACATAGACCCGTGGTAGGCATGCCTGTTATTTCTGTTAAAATAGGAGATCATTTTTATCATGGCTTATGTGATATGGGTGCTAGTGCCAGTGCAATACCTATTGACTTATACAAAGAAATTATGCATGATATTGCACCCACCGAGTTAGAAGAAATTGATGTTACAATTAAACTTGCCAATAGAGATACTATATCACCAATTGGAATTGTTAGAGATGTTGAAGTCTTGTGTGGGAAAACTAAATATCCTGCTGATTTTCTTGTTCTTGGTTCCCCACAAGATAGCTTTTGTCCCATTATATTTGGTAGACCCTTCTTAAACACTGTTAATGCTAAGATAGACTACAAAAAGGATGTTGTTACCATTGGTCTAGGTGATATGTCTCATGAGTTTAATTTTTCTAAATTTCGTAGACAACACCGTGAAGAGGAATTGCCTAGTAAAGATGAAATTATTGGTCTTGCTTCTATTGCCGTACCTCCTAGTGATCCTTTAGAACAATATTTGCTAGACCATGAAAATGATATGTTCATGAATGAAAGAAGGGAAATAGATGAAGTATTCTTTAAACAGGGACCTATTCTGAAACACAACTTGCCTGTTGTTATCCTAGGGGATCCTCCTCCACCCAAGGGTGATCCCGTGTTTGAACTTAAAACATTACCTGATACTCTTAAATATGCTTATCTTGATGAAAAGAAGATATATCCTGTTATTATTAGTGTTAACCTTTCAGAGAAGGAGGAAGAAAAATTATTGAAAACTCTGAAGAAGCACCGTGCTGCTATTGGAAATACTCTTGATGATCTTAAGGGCATTAGTCCCACTCTATGTCAACATAAAATAAATCTGGAGAAAGACGGCAAACCAGTTATTGATCACCAACGACGGCTGAATCCTAAGATGAAAGAAGTGGTAATAAAGGAAATACTAAAGCTCCTTGAGGCAGGTATAATTTATCTCGTTGCTGATAGTCAGTGGGTAAGTCCTGTCCATTGTGTTCCTAAGAAGGGAGGTATTACTGTCGTTCCTAATGATAAAGATGAATTGATTCCGCAAAGAATTATTATAGGTTATAGGATGGTAATTGATTTTCGCAAATTAAATAAAGCTACTAAAAAAGATCATTACCCCTTACCCTTTATTGATCAAATGCTAGAAAGATTATCCAAACATACACACTTTTGCTTTCTAGATGGTTATTCTGGCTTCTCTCAAATACCTGTGTCAGCTGATGATCAAGCTAAGACCATGTTTACTTGTCCTTTCGGTACTTTTGCTTATAGACGTATGCCTTTTGGTTTATGTAATGCACCTGCTACCTTTCAAATATGCATGATGGCTATATTCTCTGATTTTTGTGAAAAGATTTGTGAGGTTTCCATGGACGATTTCTCCATCTATGGATCCTCTTTTGATGATTGCTTGAGCAACCTTGATCGAGTTTTGTAGAGATGTGAAGAAACTAATCTTGTCTTGAATTGGGAGAAGTGCCACTTTATGGTTAATGAAGGTATTGTCTTGGGGCATAAAATCTCTGAAAGAGGTATTGAAGTTGATAAAGCTAAAGTAGATGCTATTGAAAAGATGCCATGTCCCAAGGACATCAAAGGTATAAGAAGTTTCCTTGGTCACGCCGGATTTTATAGGAGGTTCATTAAAGACTTCTCAAAAATTTCTCGGCCTCTGACTAATCTATTACAAAAAGATATACCATTTGTCTTTGACGATGATTGTGTAGAAGCATTTAAAATACTTAAGAAAGCATTGATTTCTGCACCTATCGTTCAGCCGCCTGATTGGAACTTACCCTTTGAAATTTTGTGTGATGCTAGTGATTATGCTGTAGGTGCTGTTCTAGGGCAAAGAGTTGATAAGAAATTAAATGTTATTCAATATGCTAGTAAAACTCTAGACAATGCCGAGAGAAATTATGCTACTACTGAAAAAGAATTCTTAGCAGTTGTATTTGCTTGTGATAAGTTCAGACCTTATATTGTTGATTCTAAAGTAACTATTCACACTGATCATGCTGCTATTAAATATCTTATGGAAAATAAAGATGCTAAACCTAGACTTATTAGATGGGTTCTCTTACTACAAGAATTTGATTTGCATATTATTGATAGAAAGGGAGCTGAGAACCCCGTTGCAGACAACTTGTCTAGGTTAGAAAATGTTCTTGATGACCCACTACCTATTGATGATATCTTTCCTGATGAACAATTAAATGTCATAAATGCTTCTCGTGCTGCTCCATGGTATGCTGATTATGCTAATTACATTGTTGCTAAATTTATACCACCTAGTTTCACATACCAGCAAAAGAAAAAGTTTTTCTATGATCTAAGACATTACTTCTGGGATGACCCACATCTTTATAAAGAAGGAGTAGATGGTGTCATTAGACGTTGTGTACCTAAGCATGAACAGGAACAGATCCTACACAAGTGCCACTCCGAGGCTTATGGAGGACACCACGCTGGAGACATAACTGCACATAAGGTATTGCAATCCGATTTTTATTGGCCTACTCTCTTCAAGGGTGCCCGTAAGTTTTTCTTATCTTGTGATGAATGTCAAAGAATTGGTAATATTAGTAGACATCAAGAAATTCCTATGAATTATTCACTTGTTATTGAACCATTTGATGTTTGGGGCTTTGATTATGTGGGACCGTTTCCTGCCTCTAATGGATATACACATATTTTAGTTGCTGTTGATTACGTTACTAAGTGGGTAGAAGCTATTCCAACTAGTAGTGCTGATCATAACACCTCTATTAAGATGCTTAAAGAAGTTATTTTTCCAAGGTTTGGAGTCCCTAGATATTTAATGACTGATGGTGGTTCACACTTTATTCATGGTGCTTTCTGTAAAATGCTTGCCAAGTATGATGTTAATCATAGAATTGCATCTCCTTATCACCCACAGTCTAGTGGTCAAGTAGAATTGAGTAATAGAGAATTCAAATTAATTTTGCAAAAGACTGTTAATAGATCTAGAAAGAATTGTTCCAAGAAACTTGGTGATGCATTATGGGCGTATAGAACTGCATATAAAAATCCTATGGGAATGTCTCCGTATAAAATGGTTTATGGAAAAGCATGTCATTTACCTCTCGAATTAGAACATAAGGCATATTGGGCTATTAAAGAGCTCAATAATGATTTCAAACTTGCCGGAGAGAAGAGGCTATTTGACATTAGCTCACTTGATGAATGGAGAACCCAAGCCTATGAGAATGCCAAATTGTTTAAAGAAAAAGTTAAAAGATGGCATGACAAAAGAATACAAAAGCGTGAGTTTAATGTAGGTGATTATGTATTGCTATACAACTCTCGTTTAAGATTTTTTGCAGGAAAACTTCTCTCTAAATGGGAAGGTCCTTACGTTATCGAGGAGGTCTATCGTTCCGGTGCCATAAAAATCAACAACTTCGAAGGCACAAATTCGAAGGTGGTGAACGGTCCGAGAATCAAACATTATATCTCAGGTAACCCTATAAATATTGAAACCAATGTTATTGGAACCGTAACCCCAGAGGAATACATAAGGGACACTTTCCAGAACGTCTCAGACTCCAAAAAGGAATAGGTATGTGGTACGGTAAGTAAACCGACTCCAAAACAGTTCTAATGGCAATTTTTCTCCGTTTTGGAATATTTAGAAAAATAGAAAAATAAGAAGCAGTCCGGGAAGGACACGAGGCCTCCATGAGGGTGGAGGGCGCGCCCCCTGCCTCGTGGGCACCTCGTGCACTCTCCGGACTCCGTTTTCTTGCACGATACGTATTTTGGTCGGTAAAAATTCATTATATAAAATCCCGAAGGTTTTGACCACCGTATCACGCAATTATCCTCTATTCATGTTTCGAGCTGTTTTCTGTCAAGGTTGTCAAGGCCAAGCATCATGTTGTCCCCCTCCTCCAACAATGGTGACAACGATGCTTGGCTAATGAAGATAGAGCTGAAGAGGGAAGAACCCATGGAGATCAACAAGGATGAAGGGATCAAGAAGGCCACGGAGGACCAAGCTCCGACAGCAGAAGACGTTCTTCAACTAGATCACAATCTTCTTACCCCAACTGAGATTGAAGCTTTCAAGATGATTGCGTTAGCTCGTATACAAAACAAGTATCTCACACGTGAAAATATTCTGTTGAAGGAGCATATCACCGCACTCAAGGGCATTATCCGCAAGCTGGAGGACCTCTTACGCTCGATGTGCGACTATCCATCATCACCTCCACCTTCTTCACCAGCAAAGGAGATATAATCACATGGGTATGGGCACTCCCCTTGGCAACTGCCAAGCATGGGGGACGTGCCCCGGTATCGTATCACTTTCACATCTCTATCTTTACCGTTTTCTTAGTTCGATCCTTTTAGTAATATCTTGATCTAGTAGAATAAAAGTTTTGGTATGATTTAGTTTTGAGTTTTGCTTTATAATCCCTTTATGTAATCGAGTTTGTGAGCTATATAATAAAGATTAGTGTTGAGTCAAGGGCTTGATTATTTTGCTATGATCTTGAGGGAATAAAAGAAAAGAGAAAGAATAAAAAGAAACAAGGAGATCATATTGATTTTATGGAGAGTAATGACTTCACATAGAAAGAGTATGATGATTAAAAATTGTTGAGAGTTGACAAACATATCTTTGGTCATCGTTGCAATTAATAGGAAGTAATAAAGAAAGAGAGGTTTCACATATAAATATACTATCTTGGACATCTTTTATGATTGTGAGCACTCATTAAAATATGACATGCTAAAGAGTTGATGTTGGACAAGGAAGACAACGTAATGGGTTATGTTTTCTTATATCTGAAATAAAGTATATTGTCATGGATCATCCAACATGTTGAGCTTGCCTTTCTCCCTCATGCTAGGCAAATTCTTTGCACCAAGTAGAGATACTGCTTATGCTTCCAAATACCCTTACACCCAGTTTTGCCATGAGAGTCCACCATATCTACCTATGGATTGAGTAAGATCCTTCAATTAAGTTGTCATCGGTGCAAGCAATAAACAATTGCTCTCTAAATATGTATGATTGATTGGTGCGAAGGAAATAAGCTTTATACGATCTTGTGATGTGGAAGAAATAAAAGCGACGGACTGCATAATAAAGGTCCATATCACAAGTGGCAATATAAAGTGACGTTCTTTCGCATTAAGATTTTGTGCATCCAACTCTGAAAGCGCATGGCAACCTCTGCTTCCCTCTGCAAAGGGCCTATCTTTTACTTTTATCTTCGACCTTATGCAAGAGTCATGGTGATCTTCACCTTTCCTTTTTACATTCTATCCTTTGGCAAGCACAGTGTGTTGGAAAGATCCTAATATATATATCTAATTGGATGTAAGTTAGCATGAACTATTATTGTTGACATTACCCTTGAGGTAAAAGGTTGGGAGGCGAAACTATAAGCCCCTATCTTTCTCTGGGTCCGATTAAAACTCCGAAACCACAATTATTGCGTGAGTGTTAGAAATTGTGAAAGATTAAATGATAGTTGAGTATGTGGACTTGCTGAAAAGCTATGACATAGACTCTTTCTGATGTTATGATAAATTGCAATTGCTTCAATGACTAAGATTATAGTTTGTTCGTTCTCAATGAAGTTTCTGATTCATACTTGACATTGTGAATAGATTATTACTCTAGCATAAGAAATCATATGACAATATCCATATATGTTGCTGTTTTAAGAATGATCATGATGCCCTCATGTCCGTATTTTATTTTATCGACACCTCTACCTCTAAACATGTGGACATATTTATCGTTATCGGCTTCTGCTTGAGGACAAGCGAGGTCTAAGCTTGGGGGAGTTGATAAGTCCATTTTGCATCATGCTTTTATATCGATATTTATTGCATTAGGGGCTGTTATTACACATTATGTGACAATACTTATGCCAATTCTCTCTTATTTTACAAGGTTTACATAAAGAGGGAGAATGCCGGCAGCTGGAATTCTGGGCTGGAAAAGGAGCAAATATTAGAGACCTATTCTACACAACTCCAAAAGTCCTGAAACTCCACGGAAGTTGTTTTTGGAAATAATAAAAAATACCGAGCGAAGAAAATACCAGAGGGGGCCCACACCCTGGCCACGAGGGTGGGGGCGCGCCCTACCCCCGCTGGGCGCGCCCCCTGCCTCGTGGGCCCCCTGGTGGCCCTCCGGTGCCCATCTTCTGCTATATGAAGTCTTTTGTCCGAAGAAAAATCATAAGCAAGCTTTCGAGACGAGACTCCATCGCCACGAGGCGGAACCTTGGCGGAACCAATCTAGGGCTCCGGCAGAGCTGTTCTGCCGGGGACACTTCCCTCCGGGAGGGGGAAATCATCGCCATCGTCATCACCAACGCTCCTCTCATCGGGAGGGGGCCAATCTCCATCAACATCACCAGCACCATCTCCTCTCAAACCCTAGTTCATCTCTTGTATCCAATTCTTGTCTCTAAGTCTGGGATTGGTACCTGTAGGTTGCTAGTAGTGTTGATTACTCCTTGTAGTTGATGCTAGTTGGTTTATTATGTGGAAGATCATATGTTCAGATCCTATATGCATATTAATACCCCTCTGATTATGAACATGAATATGCTTTGTGATAAGTTACGTTTGTTCCTGAGGACATGGGAGAAGTCTTGCTATTAGTAGTCATGTGAATTTGGTATTCGTTCGATATTTTGATGAGATGTATGTTGTCTCTCCTCTAGTGGTGTTATGTGAACGTCTACTACATGACACTTCACCATTATTTGGGCCTAGAGGAAGGCATTGGGAAGTAATAAGTAGATGATGGGTTGCTAGAGTGACAGAAGCTTAAACCCTAGTTTATGCGTTGCTTCGTAAGGGGCTGATTTGGATCCATATGTTTCATGCCATGGTTAGGTATACCTTAATACTTCTTTTGTAGTTGCGGATGCTTGCAATAGGGGTTAATCATAAGTGGGATGCTTGTCCAAGTAAGGAAAGCACCGAAGCACCGGTTCACCCACATATCAAATTATCAAAGTACCGAACGCGAATCATATGAACGTGATGAAAACTAGCTTGACGATAATTCCCATGTGTCCTCGGGAGCGTTTTTCTTTATATAAGAGTTTGTCCAGGCTTGTCCTTTGCTACAAAAAGGATTGGGCCACCTTGCTGCACTTTATTTACTTTTGTTACTTGTTGCTCGTTACAAATTATCCTATCACAAAACTATGTGTTACCTATAATTTCAGTGCTTGCAGAGAATACCTTGCTGAAAACCGCTTATAATTTCCTTCTGCTCCTCGTTGGGTTCGACACTCTTACTTATCGAAAGGACTACGATAGATCCCCTACACTTGTGGGTCATCAGTGGCACCGGTTTACGTTGAGAACCCAACCGGCTTAAAGCGTCCACCGCTTCATTTTTGCGCCGATCAACATGCTCAACCTGATAACCCTTGAAGTGACCAGCAATAACATGCACCTCTCGTCGATAAGCCGCCATGAGTGGATCCTTAGAATCCCAAGTACCAGAGACTTGTTGAGCCACCAAGTCCGAGTCACCGAAACACCTGACCCGGATTAATTTCATCTCCTTATCCATCCGAAGACCGTGGAGTAAGGCCTCATACTCCGCTGCATTGTTAGTGCAAGGGAACATCAAACGGAGAACATAACAAAATTTATCACCTCGAGGGGAAGCTAGCACAACTCCAGCCCCAGAGCCCTCCAATTGCCTGGACCCATCAAAATGAATAGTCCAATACGTGTTATCTGGCTTTTCCTCAGGCATCTGCAGCTCTGTCCAATCATTGATAAAATCTACCAGTGATTGAGACTTGATGGCCGTGCGAGGCATATACTTCAAACCATGAGGCCTAAGCTCAATGGCCCACTTGGCTATTCGACATGTAGCTTCTCTATTTTGAATAATATCCCCCAAGAGAGCAGAGCTGACCACTCTGATGGGATGACCCAAGAAATATTGCTTAAGCTTTCGACTGGCCATGAACACCCCATACACAAGCTTCTGCCAGTGCGGATACCTCTGTTTGGACTCAATAAGGACCTCGCTGATGTAGTAAACCGGCCGCTGAACCGGATATTCCTTGCCTGCTTCCTTTTGTTCCACCACAACAGCCACACTAACAACCCGGGCATTGGCAGCCACATATAACAACAATGGCTCTTTATCAACAGGAGCAGCAAGGACGGGTGGCTCGGCTAACTGCTTCTTCAAATCCTTAAACGCTGCATTAGCGGCATCGCTCCAGATAAAATTATCTGTCTTTTTCATCATCTGATATAGAGGGATAGCTTTCTCCCCCAACCGGCTTATAAACTGGCTCAGCGCTGCAATACGACCCGCCAGACGTTGAACATCATTAATGCATGCCGGTTTAGCCAGAGAAGTAATGGCCTTGATCTTCTCTGGATTAGCTTCAATGCCCCTGTTAGACACCAGAAAGCCCAAGAGCTTACCCGCCGGTACACCAAAGACACACTTGGCCGGGTTAAGCATCATCTTATAAACTCGGAGATTATCAAAAGTTCCCTTCAAATCGTCTATCAACGTCTCCTTCTTCCTGGACTTCACCACAATATCATCCACATAAGCATGAACATTGCGCCCAATCTGAGTATGAAGACAATTCTGCACACAGCGCTAATAAGTGGCCTGGGCACTCTTGAGCCCAAAAGGCATAGACACATAGCAGAAGGCTCCAAAGGGAGTTATAAAAGCTGTCTTCTCCTCATCCTTAACTGCCATCTTGATCTGATGATAACCAGAATAAGCATCCAAAAAACTCAAACGCTCACAACCCGCCGTAGCATCAATAATCTGATCAATACGAGGGAGAGCGAAAGGATGAGCTGGACAAGCCTTGTTTAGATCCGTGTAGTCCACACGCATGCACCAAGTGCCATTCTTCTTGAGTACCAGCACCGGGTTAGCCAACCACTTAGGATGAAAAACCTCAACAATAAACCCAGCCGCCAAGAGCTAGGCTACCTCCTCACCAATGGCCTTGCGCCTTTCTTCATTGAAACGATGAAGAAACTGCTTAACCGGTTTAAACTTGGGATCAATATCGAGAGTGTGCTCAGCGAGTTCTCTCGGTACACCTGGCATGTCAGAAGGTTTCCATGCAAAGATATCCCGGTTCTCACGGATGAACTCGATGAGCGCGCTTTCCTATTTTGGATCCAGATTGGCGCTGATGCTGAACTGCTTGGATGAATCACCAGGAACAAAATCAACTAGCTTAGTCTCATCAGCCGATTTAAACTTCAAGGCCGGATCATGCTCTGTAGTTGGATTTTTCAAAGAAGTCATATCCGCGGGATCAACATTGTCCTTATAAAACTTCAACTCCTCTGTTGCACAAACCGACTCAGCATAAGCCGCATCACCCTCTTCACATTCCAAAGCTATCTTCCGGCTCCCATGTACCGTGATGGTCCCCTTATGACCCGGCATTTTGAGCTGTAGATAAACATAACAGGGCCTTGCCATGAACTTAGCATAGGTCGGCCGTTCAAACAGGGCGTGATAAGGGCTCTTGATGTTCACCACCTCAAAGGTCAATGTTTCTGATCTAGAGTCATGATCATCTCCAAAGGCAACTTCCAGAGCTATCTTACCAACTGGATACGCCGACTTACCAGGCACCACACCATGGAAAACAGTGTTCGACGGTTTAAGATTTTATCTGTCAACCCCATGTGATGGAAGGTTTCATAATAAAGGATATTGATGCTGCTCCCTCTATCCATGAGCACCTTGGTGAATTTATACCCTCCAACCTGAGGTGCAACCACCAATGCCAGGTGACCCGGATTATCAACCCGGGGCGGGTGATCCTCCCGACTCCATACGATGGGCTGCTCAGACCAGCGCAAATAACGGGGAACTGCCGGTTCAACGGAGTTTACTGCCCTTTTATGAAGCTTCTGATCCCTCTTGCATAAACTCGTGGTGAAGACGTGGTACTGCCCACTATTCAACTGTTTCGGGTTAGTCTGATACCCAGACTGTTGCTGTTGATTCCCCTGACCTGACTGTTGATGGTAGCCACCCTGATTGCCTTGATTACCTTGATGACCTTGGAATCCAGAGCTTGAACCGCCACCACCATAACCCGGACCCTGAGATCCGGACCCTGAACCACCACCCGATCCATGGTTGCCTTAAAAAAGATTTGAATTTTTGAACTCCTTCATGATGAAACAATCCTTCCAGAGATGAGTAGACGGTCTTTGCCACGTACCATGCCTTGGGCAGGGCTGATTCAACAGATGCTCAAGATTAATGCCTGATCCTATGGTTTGTGGGGGCGGTCTACCCTTACGACCCTGGCCGTTATTCTCTGTATTGGTATTTGCCACAAACTCCAAATTGTTGTCAGCCTTGCGCTTACCATTACCTCCCTGATTTGCCGGGTTATGTTGCTGCCCCTTGGTGTTGCTGCTCTTCTTTCCCTTTCCCGGTTTGTCATCATCAGACTCGGGGTCCTTGGTACCATCAGAGTCAGCATACTTAACCAGAGCCGCCATGAGTGTCCCCATGTCATTGCAGTGACGCTTGAGCCATCCCAATTTCTGCTTCAGGGGCGTGAAATGACAGTTGCTTTCTAACATTAAGACTGCTGAATCGGCCTTGATACGATCCGACAAATGCAGGATTTTTGAGACCCGGCGCACCCAATGAGTCGTCAATTAACCTTCTTCTCGAACACAAGCGGCTAAATCCACAATTGACATGGGCTGCTTGCATGTGTCTTTGAAATTCTGAAAAAACTGGGCCTTTAACTCGGCCCATGATCCGATGGAGTTAGCAGGGAGCCCCTTCAACCAAGTACGGGCCGTCCCTTCCAACATTAAGGGAAAATACTTAGCACATGCAGCTTCACTAACATCAAGCAATTCCATGGCCATCTCATAACTCTCAATTCACGCCTCAGGAGGTAAGTCAGCTGTGTAGTTAGGCACCTTGCGAGGACCTTTGAAATCCTTGGGCAGACGCTCATTCCGTATAGCTGGCACTAAACATGGCACGCCCAAATTCTTAAAGGTTACACCTGGCTCTACTGAAGTTGTTGAAAGAATCAGAGTAGGCTGACGGGCTGCGTACTGAGCCGCTAGCTCGGCCTCCCGACGTGCTCTACCTTGATCCACTACGTTCTGAGCCTCAGCACCATCACTCGCCGGGTTATGCCCACGCGGCGGGTTACGGTTCTGCGCACTGCTCGACACAGCTGGTTCATCGATATGTCTGCTGTAACTCCGGCTTGGGCGAGGGGTGGAATGAATCCTTTCATGACTGTAAGAATAAGCCTGCTGCTGAACCAACGCCGTCTGTAACAGCTCTTGATCCCTCCGGGTCTCAACCGCCACTGGAGACTCGCCTTCAACTGGAAGAGCCGCCAATCGTGATGCCGCAGCGATCATGTTATCCAAAGGGTTAGAGTAATGACCCGGTGGTATCGGCATATGCTGAGGCGGGTTATTGTGCTGACGAGGCGGGTCCGTCGTGCGTGGCTGAACTGGCGTTCCCGTCCCAGGTGCTTCGACCCGGTTTACCACTGCCGGGTTACTGGTTCCTGCTCCTGGCATGTTAAAGAGGTTTCTTGCTTCGTAAACCGGGGGCAGACAAGTCTGATGCCTCCTTCTCATGACATCGTTCGAAGCGTTCTGGTCTAGGATGAGCCGGTAAGACTCCGCCTGAATCCGCTGTGCCTGAGCATCCAAAGCGGCCCGCTCTTCAGCCATCCTGGTGTTTTCCACGTTCAGTTCCTCCTTGGCCTGTGCTATCTCATCACGCAACTTTGCGACTGCCGCATTATGTTGATCCTGATCCGCCGGATTAACCACTGTTGTTATCAACGCTGTCAGCCTGTCCACCAAGTCAGTTAAAACCTGGGCCGGCGGGCGCACAGGGCCTCCTGCCCCGGCAGCCATCGCCGCTGCTGACCCGGAAATCAATTCTGCTACAGTTGATGAGTGTTGCACGGGCTGTGTACCGGCCATGAAGATTGCAACCCGGTTCGGCGGTTCGAGGGGGTCCGGAATACTGTCGCCATCAGAACAACCCCCAAGCCAGCCATCTTGCAACTAATACAATGACTTGGTCTCACCGGTGGATGACTCGCCATCTGAATAGACAACCGTCTCACCATTAGATACCGATTCAGATTCTGCACCGTTAATGAATCCCATGAAGGCACGCTACATGGCGGGCTGAACTCGGGCGGGTCTTGCACGCTGAGCCGTCTCGATGATGTCGATGCAGATGTCCGGCTCAGGGCCCGGTTCGCCAATCTTGCCAATGAAAACATGAATTCCGCCGAAGGGGACCCGGTACCTGTACTCGATTGAGCCGGCCTCGGGGCCCCAGCCTGCGTCCTCGATGTAGAGTTTGCCGCGACGACTCTTGGTCATCCGGCCCACAGCGTATCCCTTGAGCCCTTCGAAGTTGCCCTATAAGAACTTGAAACCATCATGCGATAGCCCCACGGTGGGCGCCAACTGTCATGGAATAGTCATGCCAGATGTCCTAGTGTGAGGACTTAGTCGAGGAGCCATCGCAACGAGATTAGCTTAAAGGGGTTAATCAGGACAAAGGACACAGGGAGTTTATACTGGTTCGGCCCCTTGCGGTGAAGGTACAGGCCTAATCCAGTTGAGCTGGTATTGCTAGGGTTTCGATGACCAGGGAGCAAATACGCTTGAACTGGCTCTCGATCTGTTGTTTGTTGTCCCTAAAACGTCGCCGAGCCGTCCCTTTATATACACAAGTTGACGCCCGGCGGTTCACAGAATCCCGGCCGGCTCATAAACGTGTCCGGCTCGGTTTCTACCCTTTCCTATCTTACAACACGAGTCATACATCATATGACGGTTTACATCTACGGGCCCTAATCCGCCCTTGGGCCATGTGTCTTCTTGTTAAATCTCCTCCGTAAAGCGCCCTACTCCTTGTCTTCGTGGGCTTCAATATGATTAACTCACTATGAGCATAACCCGGCCCCTCCTGGGCGGTTTATACTCAATAGTTATATCCCTAACAGTTTGCGATGAGGAGGAACAAAAGAAACGGGCTGCCAGATGAAGGTGTGTGCGATATGCAGAATACGCTTCACTCGGATGAACTGTTTGTGATTAGGCAACACAAAAGAAACGGTCAGCCAGATCAAGGTGTGTGCGATATACAGCATGCGGTTCACTCGGATGAACTGTTTGCGTTGAGACAAGAAAACAGAAACGGTTCAATATAACAAGATGTGTGTGATACACGGCAAACAGGTCTGTAATCAGTAATGTGTGCGAAGACCGATAATAACACAGACGGTTGCTGCTAATAAGACGTGTGTGATATGCTTTAACTACACAACATCTATTGGCCATTGGGGGGCGGGCGGTCATACGGATACGCCATAAGGATGCGAAGAGGCATCCTATATCAGCAAGGACTAGCTGTTCCACCAGTAGCTCATGTAAGAGAACTCTCATGTTCAGTGTGCTCAGGCTGGAGCAGCCATCAGATGGGTGACTGGATGGGAAGTTGTGTTGATGTTAAATTAACTGATAGGATGGGTCATATCTGTCAAATTAAATGACTAATATGACCCATCCCATGAGTTAATTTAACCTCAAGGTCCTTTTTTTTAACACATGTTAAAGAAGGTCTACCGCATTACTTTTTGACAATGTGCGATACGTGGCATACAGTTGATCCATCCGACCTGTTTGTGATGGAATAAGCCGTGTGTGTTGTGGGCAAACGATTGCTAGTGTACAACCGTTTGTGATTGATGAATTCATCACCGACGGGTTCCCTAGTGTGGTCCGTGTTCATCTCATCATCTACTTCTTGTGCTAGCTCGATGTTCTTTATATGCTAAGTTTCCATTAATTGATGGCGTTTTATGAACACGCCACCATTTCCCGCCATTTCCTCACCTGTTTCCCGCCACCCAGCGATGTTGCGCATAAACCTAGGCGGCGCGTGACGCATGGAGGCAATAAGCGCATCCTGTAGCACATCCACCTTTTCCAAGCATGCCAACCCACCAAAGCGCTGCCTCTGCCATCAACCTCGTCGACGAGGAAAACCAGAAGGCGCCACGGCCCGTCGAGGCCGCGGCGCTCCTCGGCAACGCGATGGACGACGCCGTGATGCGCGTCATAGCCAGTGTTGAGCAGACCCTTGGCGCATGGCGCTTCAACGCCGCGGATCAAGATAGGCATGTCAGCGTGACAGGCTGCAGCTCATCGCACAACATGATCGATGGCGTGCCACAGAGTCAGCTAGGCGCGTCCACGCCGATAGGCTGTGGCTTGCCGCACGACGAGACCGTTGGAGCGCCGCAGAGCGAGAGGTGCGGCACGTCGCACAACAAGAGCGGATCCATCGGCGCTTGCCTGCTGTCGACACGGCATCGCAGCTGGGTACACGTCCCGTCAGTACCCCCATTCCTCGCCAGGAGTGGGCAGAGGCTCTCTACGCCGTACTTGCACCAAATGTCGGCCGCGCCATACTTGCACCGGACGCCCGCCGCGTCGTCCGCATGGGTTGCGCTGTTCGCCTTGTCCGCTGCCCGCTCGATGCCAACGTGCTGGTCGGTAGGCTCAACCGCCTCCTTGGCCCAGGTGTCCACCTGGGCGCAGTAGAGGAACATGGCTGCCGCATCCTCGAGCTGGTGATCTCCGATGAAATAGCCAACTTGGAGCTCGAGATCGCGCTCTAGATGTACCGCGAGCGTGTCGACCACTTGGACGAACGCCTGCACGAGTTCAAGTAGAGCCAAGAGCTACCATAGGCAAGGGCTGCTGGTCATGGTCTCATGGACGCGTTTTATTTTGTTGAGTCGTTTCGAGTGGATAGCTATGTATTTACAGCAATCATATTATTTCTCTGTTTCAATGTGTGTACTCTGTTTTCCGTTCTTATATGTTCTGTTTCAATGTGTGTATATGCGCTTTACATTCTGTATATGTGGATGATAACAACTAGATTCAAATTAGTATACAAAAACAGATAGAAAATGGAATTCATAATATATATATATATTGTTCATTAGTTCATCACATAATATATATATAATATCATCACATATACGTGATGCTACTTAACTACTAGGTACAATGCATAAAATTGAAAACGAACAATACTAAAACTAATAATCCCTCCTGGGGCCAGTATTCCGGCAGCCCCTCGCGAGCAGCTCCCTGGTGCGCGGCGGCTTCCCAGTGCGGAGGCAGTACTCCGCCTCCTCCGCCTCACAACGCTTGACGTACCGATCTGCCTCTTGCTGGCGGACGAGCGCGAACGATCTTGCCATTTCGTTGGGCGCCCACCAGAGCTCCTCGTCGGTGGCACGCTGGAGCTTATTGGCCCACCTCCACGCAGTGACGAGGCACCCGGCGCCTTTGACCTTCCTCACGAAGTACCCGTCTTCGTACACCTCCCCCGCACGATGACGCGCCCGCCCCCAAAGCTCTGCGGCCTCCTTTTTCCAGGCAGCATCACGGGCTTCACAGGCCACCTGGTACCTAGCTTCCTCCTCCGCCATCTCCTTCTTGAACGCCACTTGCCTGGCTTTCTGAGCCGGCGGCAGCGACTTCCATAGACAAAGATTGTACTGGCCGCAAAAACAATCCAAAGTTGGGGGGTCCAGCGCAACCTCATCCGGCGGTGCGTAGGGGTCCTCGTCGCTGCTATTCGAGTGAGCGTCCTCGGGGGCCGGCGACTCCTCGTCGATGCGTGGGCAGACGGCGACACCATGGCAGAGATTTGAGAGAGAGAGAGAGAGACAGAGAGAGAGGGCGAGCGAGGGGAGGATGTAGATGAGAATGCAGGCATGATGACATGAGCAAGGTAGTATTTATTGGCGGCCGGAATCTAGATCGACGGGGAACAGTACACACGCCGGTCGTCGGAATTTACGAGTACTATAGTTTGAATTACACACGATTCCCGCAACAAAATCCGTGTGTGAACATAATAGCTGACGGTTTCCAATACAGAACAATGTCTGATTAATGACCCGTGAGATAGAGTGCCAATCCTGTGGGGGCCGGTTGTCTTGCTAGATCTTTACATTTTCTTTTTTGAACACCAGATATTTACATCGTCTGATGATTTTTTAACTCGCACACAAATACACAAAAATATGATTTTTCAAACCGTTATGGTTAGCCGTTGCATGTAGATGTAGTTCAAATTTTAATAACGGTCATTAAATGGTTAGAAAATCACTTAAATGTTTTTAAAAGGTAAGATGGCCCCTAAAATTTTCCAAATTTTCACATGACAATTGTAGTAGTGCACGTTAAATTTATAAAACAAATTGAAGGTCGTAAGAGGAAGCTGTCTCCCGTTCGTCATCAAACATGCATTGTTCCCTCTCGGAACCACGAGCCTTCTAGTGAGTTGATCCTGTTTGTGACGGGGTGTGTCCAAACTTTCATCAAACAGGCCAATTTTTTTACCGCATCATCTTGGTGGCATGACGTTACATCAAGCAAGGTTTCATGTTTTTCTGATCATTTTTTATTTTTTTGGAATTAAAATGCCATGGCACTCCATGCATGTGCCCATGCCGTGAGACCAATATGTTTGAAAATTCCTTCTAATTTACTGCACATCCAATTAACTTGCACACAAGTACACAAATATGATTTTTCAAACCGTTATGGTTAGCCGTTGCATGTAGATGTAGTTCAAATTTGAATTACGGTCATTAAATGGCTAGAAAATCACTTCAATGTCTTTAAAAGGTCAAATGACCCCTGGAATTTTCCAAATTTTCACATGACAGTTGTATTAGTGCACGTTAAATGTAGAAAAAAATTGAAGGCCGTAAGAGGAAGCTATCTCCCGTTCGTCATCAAACATGCATTGTTCCCTCTCGGAACCACGAGCCTTCTAGTGAGTTGCTCCGGTTTGTGAGGGGGTGTGTCCAAACTTTCGTCAAACAGGCCAATTTTTTACCACATCATCTTGGTGGCATGACATTACATCAAGCAAGGTTTCATGTTTTTCTGATCATTTTTTAATTTTTTGAAATTAAAATGCCAGGGCACTCCATGCATGTCACTGGTGTGCGTCGGTCCTAAACAAACGGTTTTAAACCCCTTTCCGCGACGGCATTTGGAACCGTCGCCAAGTGAGTGTCGGCGATAGGGGGTCCTCCCACACGACCCAGAAACTGTCGGGGATATGCTCTCCTGGCACACACGCTCGGCAAAATGAGGTCGTGTGCGACCGACGAGCGCTCAAATACGGAAATACGTATAGTAGAGCTAAAAATACAATTATACGGCAAAATTGTTTCCGGTCGCAAGTACATCCCACACAGTCAGTCCCCGCTAAACGCTTCCGTTCGTATGTACATCCCACACAGTCGCGCCAAGGAAAACGTTTCCGTTCACAGGTACATCACACACAATTTTTCCCATTAAATCGTTTGTGTTATTGAATGTATCACACACGATCCGTAGAAGAAACTGTGTGGCTAAGGCTGTCCATCACACACAGGTTTTATGTGGTAAACGTCTGCGCAAGGTGGCCTAACGCAAACAGTTTTCAAGAGAAAGTCGTGTGTGATTGTTCATTGATCCAACACGGTTTATTCCTAGCAACTGTGTGCGTTGCCTGAGGTCATCGCCCACGGTATTTTTTCAACAACCGTCTGCAATAGCAAAACCCAATTAGCAGGCTAATTCTCCATAAGCAGGCTAATTATCCGATTATTCATAATCCATTTATTAATCTAATTGACATTTCATATTAAGCACACAATATATTTCATTTCCATATTAAGGAAGAAAAATTTCATAATTGAAATACATCAGAGTACAACATGATATAGTTTCAGCACTCAGCTACCCCATTACACAACTGCACCAGCAGCAAGTTCCACATTCAACATGTAGAACCTTTCGAAATTAGCATCATAGACGTTATATAGACAGATCCATCTCATCTGGAAAACTGCTGAAGCGGAAGGCGAATATTGAGCCTTCATTCATGTTGAAGGTATTTGCAACTTTAGGCCAGTGCCTGTGGATGATTGACTGTCCGTCCTTCGTCCTCTTCAGGAACACTTCAATATTGAACCGTGGGTGTTGTATGAAAACCTTCCTTGCCTCCTGACCATAGAGGTGGTTTGAGAGGTAATCATCCGTGAACTGCTTTGGAAAGGCCTGAAAACAAGGATGTGCATAAATATCTTCTCTATATTGGAAATGGGGAAAAGGAATAAAAAAAGGCAAGGTATAATAGTTAGTACCATCTTGTAGTGAATTGATGTCTTCTTCATTGTGCAGACAAAGATCTTGTTGTTTTTTGTCGCTAATTTCTTTATCCTAACAATCTTTCTGAGTTTCTTGATTTGATTGATATTCATGGACAACTCATTTCCCCATATGCAAAAAGGGTCGAACAGTGGGTCAAAACCTCTGACAACAGGACCTACAAGTGCAAGAACAAATTGTTAAAAACCAAATATTAGAATGGTTCCTGCAATTGCACAATAATGTGCTATTAGAGAACGGACCATGCATGTGCTAACCTCGATTGTAAACCTCAGTGCTTCCCATTGTTTCCCTACAACACATATAAGGTAGTTAGTCATCAGGTTAAGTAAGGGTTCGCATGCTATTAGTAAAATATGTTGATGAAAAATAAGCACATTGCAGATTCATCAGATTAATTCAAGCCACACGGAAAACCCATTTACCCAAACCAAGCATGATTAAGTACTAGGAAATATAGCACTTATATATGTTTCTCATGTATTAAGTGCAGCCAAATTCGATTTGTTCCTCACATGCACAACAATACAAAATTCTACCCACGACAATTGGACATCGCATTGCAGAATTGAACCAAGCAGTTAACTAAACACCACAACAAATGAACCAAACATTAACTGAGCACCACATTGCACAATATAACATACTCCTAATAGAAAATCAGACAGTTCACCAAATAGTTAACTACAACCAGTTGTAGCAATTGTATTTGTTTCTCATGTATTTACTACAGCCAAATTCAATATATTCCTCACATGGTATACAATAACAGAATGCACCCACAACTATTGAACATCGCATTGCAGAATTCAACCAAACAGTTAACTAAACACCACAACACAAATGAACCAAACGTTAACTGAGCACCACATTGCACAATGTATAACCAAACCAAGCATGCTTGACAACTTGGAAATATAGCAATTGTATTCGTTTCTCATGTATTTTGTAAAGATAAATTCGATTTATTTCTCACATGGAAGACAATACAAAATTGCAGCCTGAAGAATTGAACATCACATTTGCAGAATTGAATCAAACAGTTAACTGAAGATGACAACTAATTAACAAAACAGTTAATAAGTGAGCACCACACTGCATGACATATAGAACATATACACTAGAGCAACATATTGCATGGTAAAATTAGATAGCACAATTCACTAGAATTTGTGAAGGAAAGGTAGGAGCAGCACACACAACAGGTAAACCGAGCATGCTTAACCGGCGTAGCTAGCAAATGGCAAGGTGCTCCTCCAAGATCTGGGGGTTGGCATGAATGGCAGCCATCGCGACCTCATCCGCGCGTGCGGCCGTGATTTGCTTCTCCGCTTCCAAATGCTCCTTGAGATCCTAGCTATACTGCATGCATCATGGCTTAGGGCGGCGCTTATTTGGTGGAGGGGTCGGTGATTTGGGTGGAAGGTGTCGCGCTGGCATCGGGGCATGTGGGATGTGGAAGGAGGAGGAGGATGGGGGTCGGGTGTGGATTGCCTGCCTGGATAGACGAAGCCGAGCAGCGTGAAGGAGGGTCACCGACGAGGAGGTGGCGGCGCTGCAAGCAAGGAGTGAAGGTTTCACCTTGGAAAGGAAGGCCGAAAGAGGAGAAATGTGGCTTTTGGTAAGGGGGAGGGGGCCGGGAGGTAGATATTTCCGTGGAAGCCGAAAATTTGGAATCGCTTCAGCCAAAAAACTGGCGCGCAAAGTGTCATCAGACACGGTCCCTTATTCAGAACTGTGTACGATATGTGGACATCACAAACGATTCAGATAGCTTAACCCGTGTGTGATGAGTTTGAACGTCAAAAGTTTTGGTTTGAATTTCCATGGCTAAAGTGGTCATCCACGTCATTGCATAATTTGGGTACACAAAGTAGACTACAGCACACCCACACTTCTTAATCGAGCAAGTTCAGCAATTAAAACGAGCTAGTTGACCTCAACATTACTCTAACAAATTAAAGACTGGCGCTCTTAATTAAACAAAACAAAGAGTACTACTACGACTGGTGCTCGTTGATCTCCGCCGCCGCCTCTATGTCCAGCTCGCGCCCGACGGTCTCCTGGGGAAGGGGCTCCATGGGATCCATCGCACCATACTCGGCAAGCATCTCGCCATCCGCGTTCGCCATCTCTTTGGAAAAGGCCGCCACGATCTGGGCATGGGCGGTCGCGATCTGGGCTTGGACGGGCACCTTCGTTGCAAGGTATGCGGCGGAGGAACGGACGGCTGCTCGAACGCTCTCGGCGATTGCCAGCTCTTCGGCCGTGGGATGCCGACCGTTGTTGGAGAAGCTTCGTTCGATTTGTGCGGTGACCGCCAGGAGATGGGCGTGGGTGATGACCCACAAGTATAGGGGGTCTATCGTAGTCCTTCCGATAAGTAAGAGTGTCGAACCCAACGAGGAGCAGAAGGAAATGACAAGCGGTTTTCAGTAAGGTATTATCTGCAAGCACTGAAATTATCGGTAACAGATAGTTTTGTGATAAGGTAATTTGTAACGGGTAACAAGTAACAAAAGTAAACAAGGTGCAGCAAGGTGGCCCAATCCTTTTTGTAGCAAAGGACAAGCCTGGACAAACTCTTATATGAAGGAAAACGCTCCCGAGGACACATGGGAATTATCGTCAAGCTAGTTTTCATCACGCTCATATGATTCGCGTTCGTTACTTTGATAATTTGATATGTGGGTGGACCGGTGCTTGGGTACTTCCCTTCCTTGGACAAGCATACCACTTATGATTAACCCCTCTTGCAAGCATCCGCAACTACAAAAGAAGTATTAAGGTAAACCTAACCATAACATGAAACATATGGATCCAAATCAGCCCCTTACGAAGCAACGCATAAACTAGGGTTTAAGCTTCTGTCACTCTAGCAACCCATCATCTAATTTTACTTCCCAATG
The DNA here is from genome assembly GCF_002575655.3 of Aegilops tauschii subsp. strangulata. Taxonomy (NCBI): domain Eukaryota; kingdom Viridiplantae; phylum Streptophyta; class Magnoliopsida; order Poales; family Poaceae; genus Aegilops; species Aegilops tauschii. The sequence continues at coordinate 343,015,557 of NC_053035.3, forward strand.
CCTTCCTCTAGGCCCAAATAATGGTGAAGTGTCATGTAGTCAACGTTCACATAAAACCACTAGAGGAAAGACAACATACATCTCATCAAAATATCGAACGAATACCAAATTCACATGACTACTTATAGCAAGACTTCTCCCATGTCCTCAGGAACAAACGTAACTACTCAAAAATCATATTCATGTTCATAATCAGAGGGGTATTAATATGCATCAAGGATCTGAACATATGATCTTCCACCAAAGAAACCAACTAGCATCAACTACAAGGAGTAATCAACACTACTAGCAACCCACAGGTACCAATCTGAGGTTTTGGGACAAAGATTGGATACAAGAGATGAACTAGGGTTTGAGAGGAGATGGTGTTGGTGAAGATGTTGATGGAGATTGACCCCCTCCCGATGAGAGGATCGATGGTGATGATGATGGTGATGATTTCCCCCTCCCGGTGGGATGTTTCCCCGCAGGAAAAGCTCCGCCGGAGCCCTAGATTGGTTTCGCCAGGTTCCGCCTCGAGACGGCGGCGCTTCATCCCGAAAGCTTCCTTCTGATTTTTTTCCAGGGCGAAAGACTTCATATAGCCAATGATGGGCACCGGAGGCCTGCCAGGGGGCCCACGAGGCAGGGGGCGCGCCTAGGGTGGTAGGGCGCGCCCCCACCCTCGTGGATGGTGGGTGGCCCCCCTCTGGTACTTTCTTCGCCCAATATTTTTTATATATTCCAAAACTGAGTTTCGTGGAGTTTCAGGACTTTTGGAGTTATGCAGAATAGGTCTCTAATATTTGTTCCTTTTCCAGCCCAGAATTCCAGCTGCGGGCACTCTCCCTCTTCGTGTAAACCTTGTAAAATAAGAGAGAATAGGCATAAGTATTGTGACATAATGTGTAATAACAGCCCATAATGCAATAAATCTCGATATAAAAGCATGATGCAAAATGGGTGTATCAACTCCCCCAAGCTTAGACCTCGCTTGTCCTCAAGCGGAAGCCGATAACGAAAAATATGTCCACATGTTTAGAGATAGATGTGTCGATAAAATAAAATACGGACATGAGCGCATCATGATCATTCTTATAACAACAACATATATATATTGCCATATGATTTCTTATGCTAAAGTAACAATCTATTCACAATGTAAAGTATGAATCAGAAACTTCATTGAAAACTAACAAACTATAATCTCAGTCAATGAAGCAATTGCAATTTATCATAACATCAGAAAGAGTCAATATAAGAGCTTTTCAGAAAGTCCACATACTCAACTATCATTTAGTCTTTCACAATTTCTAACACTGACGCAATACTTATGGGTATGGAGTTTTAAGCGGACGTAGAGAAAGATAGGGGCTTATAGTGTTGCCTCCCAACCTTTTACCTCGAGGGTAATGTCAACAATAATAATTTATGATAACTTACATCCAATTGGATATATATATATATATATCAGGATCTTTCCAACACAATGTGCTTGCCAAAGGATAAAGTGTAAAAAGGAAAGGTGAAGATCACCGCGACTCTTGCATAATGTATAAGACAAGAATAAAAGATAGGTCCTTCGCAGAGGGAAGCAGAGGTTGTCGTGCTTTTATGGTTGGATGCACAAAATCTTAGTGCGAAAGAACGTCACTTTAAATTGCCACTTGTGATAGGGACCTTTATTATGCAGTCCGTCGCTTTTATTGCTTCCATATCACAAGATCGTATAAAGTTAATTTTCTTCACACTAATAGATCATACATATTTAGAGAGAAATTTTTATTGCATGCAACAGTGACAACTTTCTTGAAGGATCTTACTTAATCCATAGGTAGATATGGTGGACTCTCATGGAAAAACTGGGTTTAAGGATATTTGGAAGCACAAGTAGTATCTCTACTTGGTGCAAAGAATTTGGCTAGCACGAGGGGGAAAAGCAAGCTCAACACGTTGGATGATCCATGACAATATACTTTATTTCGGATATAAGAAAACATAACCCATTACATTGTCTTCCTTGTCCAACATCAACTTTTTATCATGTCATATTTTAATGAGTGCTCACAATCATAAAAGATATCCAAGATAGTATATTTATATGTGAGAACCTCTCTTTCTTTATTACTTCCTATTAATTGCAACGATGACCAAAACTATGTTTGTCAACTCTCAACAACTTTTATTCATCATACTCTTTTATATGTGAAGTCATTACTCTCCATAAGATCAATATGATCTCTTTAATTCTTTTTATTCTTTCTTTTATTCCCTCAAGATCATAGCAAGATAACCAAGCCCTCGACTCAAAACTAATCTTTATTATATATAGCTCACGGACTCGATTACATAGAAGGATCATAAAGCATAACTCAAAACTAGATCATACTAAAACTTTATTCTACTAGGTCAAGATATTACCAAAAGGATCAAACTAAGTAAAATGGTAAAGATAGAAGTGTGATGGTGATACGATACGGGGCACCTCCCCCAAGCTTGGCAGTTGCCAAGGGGAGTGCCCATACCCATGTATTTATGTCTCTTTCTTCGGAAGTGGTGATGATGGAGTTTTTGATGACGTAGGCTTATCGTCCAACATCGAGCGTAGGAGGTGCTCCAACTTACGAATAATGCCCTTGAGTTCGGTGATATGCTCTTGCAACAGAATATTTTCACGAGTTAGATACTTGTTCTGCACCCGAACTATTTCAATAATCTTGGAAGCTTAAATTTTAGTGGGGGTAAGAAGATTGTAATGAGGTTGAAGGATGTCTTCTTCTTCTACTGCCGGAGATTGATCCTCCGTGGCCTTCTTGATCCTATCATCCTTGTTGATCTCCCCGGGTTCTTCTCTCTTTAGCTCTATCTTCATTAGCCAAGCATCGTCACCCTCATTGTTGGAGGAGGGGGACGACATGATGTCTGTCCTTGACAACTCTGGCAGAAAACAGCGCAAAACAAAAACAAAGGATATTTGTGTGATACGAGGGTCAAAACCTTCGGGAGAATATATAATGAATGTTTGCCGACCAAAAGAAGTATCGTGTAAGAAAAACGGAGTCCGGAGGGCACACGAGGTGCCCACGAGGCAGGGGGTGCGCCCAGGGGATAGGGCGCGCCCTCCGCCCTCGTGGATGCCTCGTGTCCTCTTCGGACTACTTCTTATTTTCCTATTTTCTTAAATATTCCAAAACAGAGAAAAATTGCTATTAGAACTGTTTTGGAGTCGGTTTACTTACCGTACCACATACCTATTCCTTTTTAGAGTCTGAAACGTTCTGGAAAGTGTCCCTTATGTATTCCTCCGGGGTTACGGTTTAAATAACATTAGTTTCGAAATTTATTGGATTACCTGATATATAATGTTTGATTCTTTGACCGTTCACCACCTTCGGATTTGTGTCTTCGAAGTTGTTGATTTTTATGGCACCGGAACGATAGACCTCCTCGATAACGTAAGGACCTTCCCATTTAGAGAGGAGTTTTCCTGCAAAAATCTTAAACGAGAGTTTTATAGCAAAACATAATCACCTACATTAAACTCACGCTTTTGTATCCTTTTGTCATGCCATCTTTTAACTTTTTCTTTAAACAGCTTGGCATTCTCATAGGCCTGGGTTCTCCACTCATCAAGTGAGCTAATGTCAAATAGTCTCTTCTCACCGGCAAGTTTGAAATCATAATTGAGCTCTTTAATGGCCCAATATGCCTTATGTTCTAGTTCGAGAGGTAAATGACATGCTTTTCCATAAACCATTTTATACGGAGACATACCCATAGGATTTTTATACGCCATTCTATAGGCCCATAATGCATCATGAAGTTTCTTGGACCAATTCTTTCTAGATCTATTAACAGTCTTTTGCAAAATTAATTTAATCTCTCTATTACTCAGTTCTACTTGACTACTGGACTATGGGTGATATGGGGATGCAATTCTATGATTAACATCATACTTAGCAAGCATTTTACGAAAAGCACCATGAATAAAATGTGAACCACCATCAGTCATTAAGTATCTAGGGACTCCAAACCTCAGAAAAATAACTTCTTTAAGCATCTTAATAGAGGTGTTATGATCCGCACTACTAGTTGGAATAGCTTCTACCCACTTAGTAACGTAATCAACAGCAACTAAAATATGTGTTTGCCCATTAGAGGAAAGAAGCGGTCCCATATAATCAAAGCCCTAAACATCAAATGGTTCAATAACAAGTGAATAGTGCATAGGCATTTCTTGACATCTACTAATATTACCAATTCTTTGACATTCATCACAAGACGACACAAACTTACGGGCGTCTTTGAAAAGAGTAGGCAAATAAAAACTGGATTGCAATACCTTATGTGCAGTTCTATCTCCAGCGTGGTGTCCTCCATAAGCCTCGGAGTGACACTTGCGTAGGATCTGTTCCTGTTCATGCTCAGGTACACAACGTCTAATAACACCATCTACTCCTTCTTTATAAAGGTGTGAGTCATCCCAGAAGTAATGTCTTAAATCATAGAAAAGCTTTTTCTTTTGCTAGTATGTGAAACTAGGTGGTATAAATTTAGCAACAATGTAATTGGCATAATCAACATACCATGGAGCAGTACGAGAAGCATTTATGACATATAATTGATCATCAGGAAAGCTATCATCAATAGGTAGTGGGTCATCAAGAACATTCTCTAACCTAGATAAGTTGTGTGCAACGGGGTTCTCAGCTCCCTTTCTATCTATAATATGCAAATCAAATTCTTGTAGTAGGAGAACCCATCTAATAAGTCTAGGTTTAGCATCTTTCTTTTCCATAAGATATTTAATAGCAGCATGATCAGTGTGAACAGTTACTTTAGAATCAACAATATAAGGTCTGAACTAATCACAAGCAAATACAACTGCTAAAAATTCTTTTTCAGTAGTAGCATAATTTCTCTGGGGACTGTCTAGAGTTTTACTAGCATATTGGATAACATTTAATTTCTTATCAACTCTTTGTCCTAGAATAACACCTACAGCATAATCACTAGCATCACACATAATTTCAAAGGGTAAATTCCAATCAAGTGGCTGAACAATAGGTGCAGAAATCAAGGCTTTCTTAAGTATTTCAAATGCTTCTACACAATCATCATCAAAGACAAAAGGAACATCTTTTTGTAAGGGATTAGTCAGAGGCCTAGAAATTTTTGAGAAGTCTTTAATGAACCTCCTATAAAAACCGGCATGACCAAGGAAACTTCTTATACCTTTAATGTCCTTAGGACACGACATCTTTTCAATAGCATCAACTTTAGCTTTATCAACTTCAATAGCTCTTTCAGAAATTTTATGCCCCAAGACAATACCTTCATTAACCATAAATTGGCACTTCTCCCAATTCAAGACAAGATTAGTTTCTTCACATCTTTGCAAAACTCGATCAAGGTTGCTTAAGAAATCATCAAAAGAAGTTCCATACACGGAGAAATCATCCATGAAAACCTCAACAATCTTTTCACAAAAGTCAGAGAATATAGCAGTCATACATCTTTGAAAGGTAGCAGGCGCATTGCATAAACCAAAAGGCATACATCTTTAAGCAAAGGTACCGAAAGGACAAGTAAAGGTGGTCTTTTTTTATCCTTTTTTGACACAGGTATTTGAGAGAAACCAAAATAACTGTCTAGAAAGCAAAAATGTGTATGTTTGGATAATCTTTCTAGCATTTGATCAATAAAAGGTAAAGGGTAATGATACTTTTTAGTAGCTTTATTTAATTTGCGGAAGTCAATTACCCTTCTATAACCTGTAACAATTCTTTCTGGGATCAATTCATCTTTATCATTAGGAACAACAGTAATACCTCCCTTCTTAGGGACACAATGGACATGACTTACCCACTGACTATCAGCAACAGGATAAATCACTACAAAAAATACACTTCCATGATGATACATGTTTGTCACAGTAGGTCACATTTTCTGTCATGCATGTACATCCATGACAAATTTATGACAGTATCAAGATAGTCATACATGTGATGTCATAGAAGTGTTCCATGACATTACCAAAATTATCATCACGGAAGTGTCCACTGCCATGACGATAAATTGCGTGTCACAGAAGTGCTTTCGTCAAGGGTGACCGACACGTGGTCCGGTTTTGGATCCGATAACCCGTTAACAACCCTGACCAATGGGGATTTTCCACATGTAAAATCATCATTCGCTGGAGGAAACACGTGTCGGCTCACCGTTGGGACAGATATCATCCACTCATTGGACCCAAAGCGCCTATGATACGTCGACACGTGGCACGGCCCAACAGAGGCCCATTCCTGTGAAAAGGCCGGCCCGTTTGACTTGGTCAAAAGGTGGCGGGCCGGCGGGCCGGCCCACGGCAATCCTGTTAACGGCCTGTTCGCATATAGCCCATTTACAGCCCGCTAACCTAGGGCCCGTTTACGGCCTATCCGAATTAGGCCCAGTAGCGTCATCTGGGCCGTCCAATATAATTCCAGCCTGTTTTAACTTCCGGCCCATGTATGGCCCATGACGTATTTCGGCCCATATGAGTCCCTTTGTAACTCTTGGCCCATTAATGGCCCGTGGTGAAACTGGCCCGTAATGAATAGTGTATCGCTTTATACCCATTAGCGGCCCATTATTTTATTGGGTCGTTTCCAGCCCGTGTTACCTTTCGGCCTTCTGAGGGCCCATTTATTCTTGGGCTCATTTCCAGCATTCAGTTACTTACGGCCCGTTACTGGCCTTTTCTTCTTGTGGGCCAAATTCAGCCCGTGCATACAGTCGACCCGTTTGTGGCCCGTTAATCTGTTGGGCCATTTTCATAGCATCATCAAATACGGCCTATTAACGGCCCGTTATGGTCAGCCCATAAAACGTACGATTTCCACTCTAGCCCGTTTACGGCCCCTTATACGGCTCGTACAAGGCCCATAGATGAGAAGGCCCGTAGAAGGCCCATGGATCGTACGGGACATAGAAGGCCCATTGACTCGACGGCCCGTAGAAGGTCCATTGATCCGACGGCCAATAGAAGGCCCATGGATCCGCTGGCCCATAGAAGGCCCATGGATCCGGCAGCCGATAGAAGGCCCACGGATCCGACAGCCCATAGAAGGCCCACGAATCCGACGGCCATAGAAGGCCATGGATCGTCCATCCCGTAGATGGCCCATGGATCGTACGGCCTGTGGAGGGCCATGGTCACTACAACGTTTGGGCGAGTTGGCCCCCATTTGAACGATATAGCATATTCAAAGAATTATCTTACTCTATACTATCACCTCTAAAAAACATACACTATACAATAAAGAGACTACGGCATAGAAACGTAGAATAATCCTACAGTATACAATAAAGAAATTACAGCCGATTATACCCACTGGGCATTATGGTTCGGCACCAGTGATAATAAAGCATACACAAACAGCAAATTACATACACTGGGCAAATACAGCTCATACATCATGGACGCGCATCAACATAACTTACCATTTGAACTATAATCTCTTCAAAAAATAGGATTGGCCGGATTTAGATAGCACAAATTTCAGTCTGCAAAATCTCCAATTCCTTCATTGTTACCTCAGTGTCTTGTTTCATTTTTGACTCCTGCATCTAATACCTGCATGTCCAGTCTCAACTTGTTGATTGTACGTTCAGAATCATGTACACGTTGTCTTGCCACCTCTAGTTGATGCTTGAGAACATCAGCACATTCCAATTCCAATCCATAATCATTCGGTAACGGCCATGCCGCACTGCTCGTAGATCTTTGTGTTGATGTCACTTCATCCTGAAATGTTTCTGTAAGTACACATGACTAGGGAAAAAATATAGTTACAATAGTGAAGCGAGCAAGACAGACTATTTTGTACATGGCAAAACAAGGCTAACAATAATGTTACACATCATGAAGCATAAGCAGGTGATATTTTAAAAATTATAAAAAAGGTAGTCTATGCAGCCTGCATACAGAAATCTCTCTTAGCTCACCAGAGGAGCATGATGTTGGGGCCCAATCCACAGACAAGTTACAAATTTAGACAGCACGTTGCGTAGAAGTAAGCAAGCAATTGGCCATTCTGTAGCTCAATTAAAGTCTTAGGGAGCATAATGAACATCAGAGGATTTCATACAAACATACTACAGCAAGCAAAACTATGCAATCATTAGCCTAGTATGAACTAGATTGTGAGCCTCATTCAATAATAGTTGGTTAATAGACTTCAAAGCTTCAGGCACACTTCGGCAGAGTAATTAAATGGTAAGGCCTTTAATTATGTCAACTAATAGTTATACAAGTACCCAACATCAGGCATCATTCTTTGGGCATCTCATTAACTGAGGACAAATAAAGCAATTGAAAAGAGCAAATTAACTATGCCTGGAACAAACAAGGAATTGAAATGTTGAGTTGGATACAGTGACTTACCTTAACAGGTTGAAGAGGCTCAGCGCAGCTCCTACTTCTCTTGCAAGGCTCCTTCCTAACATCTTGTACTTGGAAATCCTCAATCTTATCTTCATTGCACCCCCTCTGCAAGGTGACACAAACTAGTTACTCATCTCCTTGGAAGATAAATATGCATACTTTCCAGTCTGTGAACACAAAAGGATGAGATTATAAAAAACAACACCACATAATGAAACATGTCGCATCTCTTGCACTTGCACACAATGAAATGAGCATTTACTATGTCTGTACTATGTAAAAACTAGGCATACCTTCGAACTAGATCTCTAGGTACTCTTGGAGAGCCTACTTTAGTGTACAACCAAACCTTTATGTCACCTATGAGTTAGAAAAGGCCCCACTACAGCAACCCTTAGTGTTTAAATCGTTGACAAGCTCCGTTAGAGTGTTAGGTCAAGAACAACAAGTAATCAAAGCAAACAGTCGTAGTATGGCTGGCTGATGCAAACAAGCAATTGAACAGATGTGTGAGCAAATCTTACATATCAAGAAAAGAAGCAAAGAAGGAGGCTTAAAGACCATCACTTGACTGACCAGATTTAAGGGGCATTTAAACATCATGTGCAACGTATGAACTAACATAAACATTGCATATTTCAGATTCTACAATGGAATGCACATGTATTAGGTTATGCCATGTATGATGATGCCTAAATGTACACTATAGCAGGCATGAGTGATTCATCATTGCATGCACAATTGAATTGCAGGTTAAGGGCTAGTTCTATTCTGCCTTTTTAGGGCTTATTGTCAAAATAAGCCATAAAAGATATAAAGAAGTCATTTTTGAGTTATGGGCTTGGGCTTAACTAATTTCGCTTTGGAGGGGGGTGTTTCGGGTAGAACCTGACTAAAAATTGAAGGGAAGGGGAATAGTGAAATGACTCTGTTGTCTGCCTATATTACACTCAAAATGCAACTGGTGACGCCCGCGTCACACCTCACCCTCAAGTAAAAACAAACACGCAAGCGTTCATTGCCCTGCCCGCTTGCATCTCCTCTCCCCTTTCCCTCTACCTCGATCCCCTGCCTGCAGCACTAGGGTTCCTCCAGCAAGCCATCACCATTGGTCCCATCTGGCATGGTCCTCGACGATGCTTTGTCCAGCTAGGCTACATGGCCGGCGGGTAGGGGCAAATCTCCCTGGCTGCTCCTCCCTCTGGTACCGCCCCTCATTCTCATGGTCTCCAGCAGCTGCTCCACTGTGGTTTGTCCAACGCACTACTCTGGTAGGCGCTGCACAACTACGGCTGATGCCACACTGCGGCAGAAGGCACCTTATTCCCCCTCCCCACCTCCCAGGTCGTGGCCTTGAGGTGATGTTGAAGGATGAGCTCATCCAACAAGGTGAGGATCTCCTCTGATTTTTTGCCAAATTTTCATTCTAATCCACTATACGATGAATTGCTATGAGCTACTTCTGCTGCTACTATATGATGCATTGCTATGAGCTGCTCCTGCTGCTGCTATATGATGAATTGCTATGAGCTGCTGCTGCTATATGATGAATTGCTATGAGCTGCTGCTGCTATATGATGAATTGCTATGAGTTGCTGCTGCTATATGATGAGTTGCTATAAGCTGCTCCTGCTGCTGCTGTATGATGAATTGCTATGAGCTGCTCCTGCTGATGCTATATGATGAATTGCTATGAGCTACTCCTGCTGCTGCTATATGATGAATTGCTATGAGCTGCTCCTGCTGCTGCTATATGATGAATTGCTATGAGCTACTCCTGGTGCTGCTATATGATGAATTGCTATGAGCTGCTGCTGGTATATGATGAATTGCACACTACTGCTGCTGCTACTGTATGATGAGTTGCTATGAGCTGCTGCTATATGATGCTTTCAGGTGGTGCTGCTATATGATAATAACCATCCACTTGGACCATCGAATTTCAATAAATAATTGTTCTTCATTTAAATGTGGGTCATGCGTTTTTCGTTTAAATTTGGCAATGGGATCTCTATGGAAAACATTGACCAAAGTAGATTGTGCCAAGTAGATGGTATCTTTGTTTTTGCATTTTGAGCAAATAGTGATGGTCTGTTTTTCTATCATATTAATTACTGCACTTGGTTCAATTTGTGATGTTTGCAACTCAAATTAATTTTCATATGGGCAGCAAAATGAAAAAATATAATGCAATCTAGACTTTTCACTGATCATACCAAAGATAAGCTGAAAACGCAATGAAAAGAACTGGTTGGCTTATTACATGGAGCTTATATTCACAGGTGCTTATTTTCTTAGGATAACTCGTAATAACTGTCCCTAAGAAACTTGGCCAATAGAACTGACATACAAATAACATGTCACGATGATTGCAATGGAGGAGTGACGTACCATAGCACACTGTATAGGCTCATCGCTGGCTCTCCTTTTTTGCGATGTTCCATGAAATTGCCACATACATCTTGTACTTTTTCATTGTGTAACCCTATCTGCAAGTTGACACAGCTAATTTCAGACATCTCTACATGATAATACATTGCATATCCCTTCGCATATTTAAACCACCAATTAATGATTGTGTGCATAGCACAAAATAGCCATGACTCTGTGTGCTGGACTAGCAGGCACTCTAAGGGAGCCTAATGTTGTGTACTGGAATTCCTACATGCCACCTACGATTTTGTGTAATGTACCGCCTCTGTTCCTAAATATATGTCTATGTAGAGATTCCAGCATGGACCACATACAGATGTATATAGATGCATTTTCGAGTGTAGATTCACTCATTTTGCTCCGTATGTAGCCTATAGTGGAATCTCTAGAAAGACATATATTTAGGAACGGAGGTACGAGGTAGTATCATGTATGACATCTACATATCTAATTTAGCAGCCAGTAGTAGAAATCATTGTCTGCACAAAGGGATTACTGGTCGAAAATCCTAGCAAAGCACGCTGGCAGGCAGAAAACAATACAAGAGAGAGAGAGACACGCTTACAAGATCATAGCAATGCCTCGGTCCAGGATCTTGGTTGGCCAAGCTGTTAGATCCAGAAGAAACATCGTCCTTGTAGTTTTTGCCAGTTGCATAACAGGTAACAGCGACCTGTTAGTATATTTGAAGTACATTGGGCAGGTGATGCTGACGGGTTTAAAGGTGACAAGTACCTAGGCCGTGGCGGGTGCTTGGCATCTTGCCAGACGGTGGGAATTAGGTTAGAAACGTCAAGGGTGATGACGCTGCGCTGGCTGTCGGAGTCCGGTAAGGAGATCTAGAACCGTCGAGTAGGGTGTTTGTGGAGCGGCTCCGGTAGGGTGGACTACGGTGTGGGCGAAGCGGATCTGTGGTCGTGGACGAGGGCGTAGGTGAAGCTTCTCCGGTGGTTGGGTTAAGGATGGTGTCGACGATGCGGATCTGCGGCCGTGGACGGGGCGTCAGAAGCTGCTCCGGTAGGTAGGATGAGGGTGCGAGGAAGCGGATCTGAGGCCGTGGACTTGTGAGTTGGCGAAGCGGCCCCGGTAGGGTTGAAAATGGTATAGGCGAGCTACTCCGGTGGGGTTGACGATGGTGTCGGCGAAGCGGCTCCGGTAGGGTTGAGGAAGGTGTCGGCGAAGAGGATCAGAGGCCGTCGACCAGGGCGTCGGTGGGGTGGCTCCGGGGGGTGTGGACGAAGCGTCTCCGGTGGGGAGTACGAATGAGCCGGTGCAGATGCGCTGCGGTTGACGAGGGTACCGGCGAAGCAGATCTGACGCCGTGGACAAGGCCGGCACTGAATGGGCTATGGTACAGTGGTGGAGGAGCAGTCTACTTGTTTCTAGGGGAGGTGGGAGGGGTAGATGCGGCCGCAGAAGCAGATCCGGCAAGGTGGACGCCGCTAGCAGTGAATGGGCTCTGGTACGCCAGTGGATGAGCAGTCTAGGGTTTCGAGAGGGGAGGGGAGAAAGGCCGATGAAGTACGGACGGCGTGATGTGAGATGCTCTGGTGCTGTGGAGTTAGTCGTTTTTGCGGGAGGGGGAGAGGAAATGGGGGTGCCGTGTAGTGGGGGGAACCGAAAGTTACCAAAGCAGCCCCGACCTATTATGTAGATGAGGGCGGTATTGTAACTGTTGGTCTCCGTGCACCAAGGACAAAAGGGGAATTTTGCATGCTAAAGACTAAGGTGGCGGAAATTTTAGAAGGAGGCAGGAGATTTTGCCGCCCGCGGGATCGTTCGTATCCAGTTTCAACTAATTTTGGACCGTGCTAGCGGGAAGGTCATGCGAGACTGTGTACACGGGGCACGTGTCAGCAGTTAATAACTGGTGTGAAGACCACCCAGAAAAAAGACAATAACTCGGGATGATGCGCCGATAACTTGGACGTTCACACGGGCGCGGCCAATCGTACGGGTGTAGTGGCGCGTTCACAAAAAAGGGATGAAACGCTCAGCCTATGTATTTCTCGTGTAAATAGATAATTTGGCGCAATTGGTTATTTACTTTAAACATAATGCATTGATGTGTTAGTGTAGAGGCGCACAAAAAGAAATGGATATTGTAGTCCGCTACTTAAAAGTGTTACCTCATATGATTACATAGCCTCCATTTCATAAATTGCGTACCCGTTGAATTCATATATGGATATTACATATATTAATTCATAATAGAACCTTAAATCATCCAAGACTAATGATTTTGAATGCAAGAGTAACAATGGTGCATGTACATGATAGCTACATTGGTTGTTTGAAGAAACATCGCTGTAACTTTGGCATGCACAACTGAAAAGGTTTATTTAAATAGAAAAAATGTGATATGTGAGTGTCCAATCTTTATAGCGTTGAATCGATATTGTACCTTTGGCCACGATACGAAGTAGATATTGATTTATGTTCAAGCGATGCACGTCCACGATCGCTAGATAGTGATACGTGAATGAATTGTGCAATCTCTCTCACACGCATACATATCTCATTTCCCTGTGGGCATCGGAATCACACACGCGCACTTCATGTATTTCTCTCCCTCCGTCAAGGATAGAATTCGTCTTTCTACCCCATCCTACAAGTCTCTCACACAGAAACACACACGCTCTCTCTGTCGAACACGCCCACCCCTTTAATTCCACCCACCCACAGCCACTAATGTCTCAAAGTATAATAATGTCTCTCACACATATGCCTAAGGTTAACTCGAGTTCCGGAACCATATGAATACATACAATGGGATTCCAACAGAGCACCTTTTGTTTTGAGATTTCGCTCTCTCTCTCCCTCCCTCTCTCTCTCTCTCTCACACACACACACACGTGCACACACACACACACACATTGTTTCTCGCTTCATTTTTTTCGGCACTTGCATGCACACAATTTTGTTTATCTTCGTGATGCTTGAAGTATGCCTCGCACGAATGCTATCTACCTATCCCTTAATATAGCTAGATATGTGTCACACAAACTCCTTCTCCCTACTAGCAAGATGCCCATGCGTTGCACCGAACATCAAGATGCATTTGTATGAGTAGTTTATCTTGTGGGAGAAAAGGATGAATGAGGGAATGCCTTATTTGCAAATGCGGAGAGGGGTGTGGGTATCTTTTTGCAAAATTGCCACAGTTTCCTTCCTATCCGTCGGGTATAAATCGGATGGCCTGTCACGCCCAAGATGCGACCCTATCCTAAAGGAACACGAAGGTCCCACCAAGGATAGAACCGCATATTGACACGCTTTTGCAAGGTGGATATCACATCAACATTACATAATAGATGGGGATACATACAAGACATACAATTGCTGCAAGAATACATCAATACATCATACATAAGATCAACATCCGACTACGGATGAAACACAAACAGGAGCTCAAACGACATCCACCCTGCTAGCCCAGGCTACCGACCTGGAACCTATCCCCTGATCAAAGAAGAAGCAGAAGAAGAACTCCAAAACAAGTAAACATCGCTCTCGCGTCATGATCATCGCAAAACCTGTACCTGCAACTGGTGTTGTAGTAATCTGTGAGCCACGAGGACTGAGCAATCCCATTACCATGGGTATCAAGACTAGCAAAGCTTTAATGGGTAAGGAAGGGGTAAAGTGGTGAGGTTGCAGCAGCGACTAAGCATGTATGGTGGCTAACATGCGCAAAAGAGAGCGAGAAGAGAAGCAAAGGAACGGTCGTCAACTAGTAATGATCAAGAAGTGATCCTGAACTCCTACTTACATCAAACATAACCCAGAAACCGTGTTCACTTCCCGGACTCCGCCGGAAAGAGACCATCACGGCTACACACGCGGTTGATGCGTTTTAATTAAGGTCAAATGTCAAGTTCTCTACAACCGGATATTAACAAATTCCCATCTGCCACATAACTGCGGGCACGGCTCTCGAAAGTTTATACCCTGCAGGGGTGTCCCAACTTAGCCCATTATAAGCTCTCACGGTCAACGAAGGATATTCCTTCTCCCGGGAAGACCCGATCAGTCTCGGAATCCCGGTTACAAGACATTTCGACGATGGTAAAAGAAAACTAGCAAAGCCGCCCGGATGTGCCGACAAATCCCGATAGGAGCTGCACATATCTCGTTCTCAGGGCACACCGGATGAGCCAGAAGTCGGGTTGGCATAGACCCTGGTTGCCCAGGGGGCGCCGGACATTGCTCGGTTTGGACCAGCACTTGGAGAAGCACTGGCCCGGGGAGGGTAAAATGAATTTGACCCTCGAGAGCGCGACTCCCAAGGGAAAAAGGCTAGGTGAGGCAAATGTAAAACCAAGGTTGGGCCTTGCTGGAAGAGTTTTATTCAAAGCGAACTGTCAAGGGGGTCCCATAAATCACCCAACCGCGTAAGGGACGCAAAATCAAGGAACATAACACCGGTATGACGGCAAGAGTGGAACAAAACACCAGGCATAAGGCCGAGCCTTCCACCCTTTACCAAGTATATAGATGCATTAATTAAATAAGAGATATTGTGATATCCCAACAAAAACATAATCCAACATGGAGCAATCTTCATCTTCACCTGCAACTAGCAACGCTATAAGAGGGGATGAGCCAAGCGGTAACATAGCCAAACAACGGTTTGCTAGGAAGGGTGACAACGGCTAGAGGTTCATGGCAATTTGGGAGGCTTGAAGTGCAAGTGAATAGGTAGCGCAGCATAGCGATAGAACGAAGCAACTAGCATGGCAATGATAGTAATGAGATCCAAGGTGACGGTTATCTTTCCTGAAATCCCGCTAGGAAGAAGAACGAGTCCATGAAGAAGATGAAGCTACGAAGTCGAACGAATCCTCACGATCGCAACGACACGGGAACTATCGAGAAGAAGCACACAACAAGGTAAACACACCACACATGAACAAGGCATGATGCTCAACCAAGTATGATGCATGACAAGGCTACAGGAAGCTACACATGACAAGAGATGATGCATACAAGAACAACACATCAAAGCAAGTTTAAATGAGGCCGGAAACAACATATAACAAATCCGGTAAGTCCTCATATGCAAATTTTGAAATTGGTCCAGAACTGAATAAACCTTATGTTCAAGTTGTTAAACAGCAAGTTAAGATGCACCAAGATGATCTACATGAAATTCTAGTCAAGTTACATATAAAGTTCATTAGATTCGGAGCTACGGCCTAGAAGATATGAGCAAAACAAGTTAAACATGACATTGATGCAAAATGCATTCAAACATCAAACAAACACACTCAAGGCGTGGATGCAACATGATAGTATGAAACTACATGCAAAACTAAGCAAGTTTCATATAGAGCATGCTCAAAACGGAGCAACGGTGCAACACATACACTCCAAACAAGATATAGCAACAATCTGTCCAAAACAGCAACTAGGCATCTAGAAAGCATCAAAACAATATGCTACAACAACTCAACATGAAAACAAAAGGCATGGACACGATGTACAGGTAAAGCATGACAAAACATGATAACTGAGCTACCTCCAGAAATCACTAGAACATGCTCAAAAGGACATGGCAAGATTGCAAATAATAACAGATTCATTGACTTGGCAGAAATCACTGGACATGGCAGAAATAACATCAGGCTGCAAAGTTTAGAGCTAACAAACAACATGCTACAGGAACTTATCATGGCAACCAAAGGCATGACATGAATCTACTAATTGCATAGAACAAAAGTCCCTTACTGTCGGGGATATACCCCGTGGTATGACCCGGCCGGATGGATGACCCGGCTGGGACTTGGCGTTTCACTGGTAACCCGCCGGAGGTTTGGCGACTTATGAGTCTGGCGGCTCACTGGTCTGACGACTCACGAGCCTGGCGACTCATGGATGGCCCCGACGGCGGGTCAAACGGACGACAAGGCCCAAGGCCCAGTAGGCCGGTTCATGTGATGGTGGGCCGACTTAAGAAGAAAGGTGTGAGGAATATTTCCCTTACAAGGAATCAAGACCCGGACTTGTATCCGGCTTGTAGTAGAAGATAGGCTAGTCCTAGTCCTACTAGGACTCCACATGTAACCCGCCCCTTCAACATATATAAGGAGGGGCAGGGCTCCCCAAAGAGGGACAGGCAAGAAGAAACAATCTCTAGGGCTAGACACAAAAAGTCGGCTTACCGGCGACTTCCTCATGATCATAATGAGACCTAGCCACAAACAGCATGTAGGGTTATTACCGGATGATGTTTCCCGAGGCCCGAAGCTGTCTAAATCTTTGTCTTGCGTGTTGCGTCTCTTGATTCCGCCCAACCCCTCTCAAGCTACCACATAGAAGCGTGGGCCTCACGACTAAGTCCTGACACTAAGGACATCTGCCGTGACAATTCCACGACAGTTGGCGCCCACCGTGGGGCTCGCGCACGGTGGTGTTGAGTTCTTGGAGGGATATTTTCTAGGGTTCGAGAAGTTCGCAATTTTGCCGGTTTAAACTGGCGTAGAAAATTCACACCAGCGACAAGTTCATCATTCAAGATTGACGAAGGGTTCTGCAGTGGCGGGTGTGAGATGAAGACTATTTTAGGATTACACCTGTGCGCTACGGCACTACCGTAAGCCGCCGCGATCTACAGAGGCTACATCAAAATTGTACGTCGGTTGCTGTGTCTCATCGAAACCGACTACAACCCGGACGAAGAGTCAAAACCGCCTGGGTTGACCCGCCACGTCTTTGTTTTGAGCTGCTTGCCGCATGATGAGCCGCTTCCGCTGCGGCCTCGAGCTGCTGTCCCCGCGGCCAGCCGGAAGTCGGGCCGCCACTACTGTCCTTGAGCCCGGCTGTCGCCGCCCGTCAAGCGCTATTGCTGTTCCTTGTTTCTGAGTCGTCGTGGCTGCTATTATATTACCATCAAAATTAAAGTCCTGGGCATACGCCATATCTCTCTAGCCTAAAAAGACATCGCATCGGGAGTCATCAAAGAAGTTGTCTCACATGGAATATTCCAAAAGAGATCAAGGAATTACTTAAGGGAAGAATCCAGTGCTAAAGCATCCAAATCAGTTTTTTTACTCTTTTTTCAATGGACATGTCCACTGACGGCAGCTACTAATACGTGAAGCACCGTAGTGCTACTACATGACTAGCACGGAGAACAAGAATTGATTGCTACTCCACGTGATACCCAGACTTTTTTGGGACAACTTGAGATGTGGATGTGCGTAGAGTAAACCGACAAGAGGAGGATTCGGTCGATTTCGTCGTGGCCGCCTGCAACTTGGACTCGGACAGGTGCCGTGCATTGACAGCACACGACCCGGGGTCAGATCTAACACGAGCTCAGTTTTTACGATCGAGCCGCCCTTGCGGTCTGCTTCGGCCATCTGCTTATGCGAGGAAAGAAAGAAAGGAAAAGGGCCTGGTTGGAGTGTGAGCCAGTTGAAAAAGTTATCTACAGGTGCTACTTACGGATCATCAGTCGTCCGAACAAAATCAGATGAGACGTTATACTGCGGGTATAGAGCGCACTGGCAATGTTCTTGTACCGGCGTTTCGTCCGCGCCATACTGCCCGCTGAACGAACGTGTGCAAGTCGCCGTCCTTATGACCCGGTTTACATCAACTAACCGGGACCATGCCCGCGATTGACTCGCCGTCCGCACGGCTTACTGAGCTTGTGATTGATTTTTCCGTCTGCACCGTTTGCAATGCCGCGGCTGACTGTACCTACCGGGTGATTTTTATGGTCGGCTTGTTATCACAACTGGATCAACCTCCGACAAAAACCAGGTGCCATTCACCTTATTTTTAAGCACATATTAATTCATCCGAGCAAAGCTACTTTGCCCTGTTGTCTTTTATATGCAGGAAAATTATCCATCACAAAGTGGTATTATACCGCGGAGATGGAGACACGCCAAACATTATTTGGCACAGGTGGTTGTCCTTACTCAACGGATTCCCGCACCGGCTTACAACGCCGTGGCCGTCTCTCGCGACCGCACCGGCTTACAACGACGTGGCCGTCTCTCGCGACCGCACCGGCTTACAACGACGTGGCCGTCTCTCGCGTCCGCGCCGGCTTACAAACGAGGAGGACAACTTGCCCGCCCGCACCGGCTTACAACGCCACGGCCGGCTCATCTGTCTGTACTGCCTTTGATGCTGCAGTCGTCTTTGCCATCCGTCTCTCACGGCCTGGTCTACATCAACACACTGGGCCGCACTTGTCTGGATGAGCTGTTTATTGAATATGAGCAAGTCACTACTTGGGAAGCCCGGTTTTCTTCCAACAAATTGGAGGCAAATTATCATATATTATCAGCCGCCGTCTGCACTGGATGGTTCAATGGGCAGGTGCATAATTCGCCGCCAATACAGTTTGGTTAACTTCAAACAGCCAGTTGGAAGGAACCATTGGCCGGGTTGCTGACACGGCTCATACGGGATCATTTATAACCCGCCGCAGTCACCTCAACCTTCTATGGATTCACATTGCGTTATCAGCGCCAATGATATACACCTTCTGCTATGGTCAAATATGGAGAATCTCAAGCCAACTCCTCGAGTCGTCTTGAGACTCGGGGGCTACAATGGTATGACTCGACAAAATTAGCCGGTTTCAATAGATTCAAGAACTCTGGGTCATTGAAGGGAAAAATAACCCGACCCCGGAGATTACTGCTGGATCGATGAAAATTTAAAAGCCGTCAGAAGATTTCCGGCTCAAAATAAGGATTCTGGTTTAAAATCCGGTTCAAGAGAAATCTTTCTCCCACAAAGCACTGAAGCTCTCAAAACCGGTTCAAAATCCGGCCCAAGGTAAATTTGTCCCTCACAAATTTTTGAAGCTCTCAAATCCGGTTCAAAATCCGGCTCAAGGTAAATTTGTCCCTCACAAATTTTTGAAGCTTTCAAATCCGGTTTAAAGTTCCAGTTCAAAAAGAATTAATCTCTCGCAAGTTCGAGTTCTAAGAAAAATTAAAGGTTGCCAAAAAGAACTTGCTGCCATGATGCGCGGTTCAAACATAGGTATCCTGCCTTACGACTTATCTTATCATGGTCACTTGGGGGCTTCCTGTTCAAACATAGGTCGTATTCGAACCAAAGAGAACATAGCTGTCGAAACCCTTTTGATCGGCACACTGCCAAACTCACTAGGGGGCTTCTTGATCGTATCCGAATCATAGCTTAACCTCTTTTCGGTCCGACATGGATCGTATTCGAATCAGCATCGTTAAACAACTCTCAAGGTCATTTGTGGGCTTCCTGTTCAAAATAGGTCGTATTCGAACCAAAGAGAACATAGCTGTCGATACCCTCTTGATCGGCAACGCCAAAGCCACTGGGGGCTATATGATCGTATTTAAATCTTAGCTCAACCCCTTTGGAACGGTTTTCTGATCATATACGAATCAGAAACCTTAAAAACTTTTTAAGTCTTTTTTGAGAACAATTTTTGGGTTTGACTTGAGACCTTTTTTGGATCATATCTGAAGCATATATGAGTGGTTTATGCTTAAATTTTTTGACTATAAGTCGCCAGCTTATGAAAATCATCATCTATGTGGAAGCATTGGCTTCTAAAGATTGGGTTATCACCCTTACTGCACAGGTCATCTAAACCGGCAGTACAAATTCAATATCACAGTGGTTATATGTGAGGTATTATGACCCGCCCTGCGGCAAACCACCAAGGGTTCTTGTGATCTACTTGTGTGCAGGGTAAGACTACATTTGGGTGGTTACCCGCCCTGGCTCTTGATGTTAAGTCGCCAGGGCATATGTTGTTTAAACTCTGTGCAGGATTTGCAGAACTATGACTTATATAAATGCTTCAGTCCAAGCTCATCACTGAAATTGGTGTCTCAAAAGGGTTATCAATTATTGATTTTTTCTCAAGGGCTATAGGCCACCGCATTAAGTCGTCATCGGCCAAGAGCCGCCAGGTATTTAAACTCCGGATTTACTTGTCAACCGATGAGGTATTCAAATCTTTAATAGCCAAAACTGGCTGGATTTTCATGATGATATTGAATGATTGAGGTTTTCATACCGGATTATATTATTCAAATCTTGAATAGCCAACATGGCTGGATTTCTATTGTGATTATCAATAACCAGTGTTATGATTGAGGTTTTCAAAGTCGCTTTAGCGCAACGGCTATTATGTTTATCAATGGGCATGATTTATTTCACAATGGAGGAAATAGTCCTGAGTCGCTGCAGGCTTACGACCCAGCACTTGGGGGCTATTTGTTCAAATCGAGATTACATCGAATATACAAGTCCCATGTCACTACCAGCATGCACCATGGCACTTGGGGGCTAATGCAAAGTCATTTTTTTGCTCAACTTATTGAAGACCTGACTCATCACATTTTAAATGAGCCGGCCCTTGGGGGCTACCAATTGCTCCTGTCGGCAATTCAAGGTACACAAGCCTTAATCCATTATATTGAAAGATCCATTATTCAGTTGGTAGAGTACAAAGCTCTTAACCTTGTGGACGTGGGTTCAAGCCCCATGGTGGAGATTACATCATTTGATGGTATTATCAATGAATCATATACAAAGTCCTAGCTCATTAATATCTTATTGAGCCGGCCCTTGGGGGCTACACGTTGTTGCTCAAGTTTACATGATCATATTTACAAAGTCCCTGCTCATTATTGCATAATGACCTGGCACTTGGGGGCTACACTGGTTGAAATATTTATGAGCATAAGGCAATTACAAGTCCCAGGTTGCTGCAAGCATGACAACCCGGCACTTGGGGGCTACAAGTGATATGCATATAAGGGAGGAATAACTTCAAATCTTCAGTTTTGAGAAAATCGGGTATTATATTATTATTGAAGAAATCTGCAAAGTTTATGACCCGGCGTCATCATAAGATTAACCCGGCATCGGCAACAATTACATGACCCGGCATCATTTATTTATAACACGACAATTTTGGCAATCATAAATCGGCAAGATCTACATCTTTAAGCCGGTTGAAAGTCAGATGAGTATTTCAAGACTAATATTTTTTAAGCCGGCGTTTTGGAAGCCGACTCAAGTGGATTATTTCTTACAATATTTCTCTACAAGAAGACCAAGGTCAGCAAATTGATTCTGAAGTTGGCCTGTTAACCCGGATTTTTCAAAAGAAGTATCTGGATTTTTTGCATTGACAAAGTTGAAGCATATCTGTTGAGGATATAGACCTTAGAGTCACCCGCCAGAAGGGGCCGGGTTACTCATAATGGTCATCGCCAGAAGCCCGGCGACAAGCTTGAAGACGGTGGGCCAAAGATGGGCTTAAAGACCCGGATATGGCTTAAGGCCCGTAGTTACAATCATCATTATGGTAGAACTTGTAGTATAAGGCAGGAATAGTTGAGAGTCCGAGCCGGACACTCTTATGAGCCGGCCGGGACTCTGAGAGCCGCTGGGCGTCAACCTCTCTATATAAAGGGACGACCCGGCAGCGGTTTAGGGACAAGAAAAAGATCTCATCGAGAGCCAGGCATAGCAGTTAAGCTCCCTGGTCATCGAAACCCTAATCAATACCACCTCAACTGGACGTAGGCTTTTACCTTCACCGTAAGGGGCCGAACCAGTATAAACCCTCGTGTTCCTTGTCCTGTTAACCCCTTCAAGCTTCCTAGCGGCGATGGCTCCACGACTAAGTCCTAGCTTGAGGACATCTACCGTGACAATTCCACGACAGTTGGCGCCCACCGTGGGGCCAGCGCACGGTGGATTTGAGTTCTTGAAGGGCATCTTCGAAGGGCTCAAGGGATACGCTGTGGGCCGGATGACCAAGAGTCGTCGCGGCAAGCTCTACATCGACGATGCAAACTGGTGCCCCGACGCCGGCTCAATTGAGTACGGGTACCGGGTCCCCTTCGGCGGAATTCATGTTTTCATTGGCAAGATTGGTGAGCCGGGCCCTGAGCCGGATCTCTGCGCCGATCCCATCAAGACGGCTCAGCGTGCACGACCCGCCCGGGCCCTGCCTGCCTTAAAACATGCTTTTGTGGGATGTATCCATGGAGGGCTCTCTGATAGATCTGGATCTGGTGATGAGACGGCCGCCGGCTCTGACGGCGAGTCGTCCACCGATGAGTCAAACTCGTTGTATCAACTTGAAGATGGCAGGCTCATGGGTTGTTCCGATGGAGACAGTATTCCGGACCCGTTTGAGCCGCCAAGCCGGGTCAGAATCTTCATGGCCGGCGCGCAGCCTGTTCAGAACCCTGCGGCTGGAGCGGGAAACCCGGTGCCCTCGCCGGCTCAGGTGCTGATGGATCTCACGGACAAGATGACAGCCCTGTTGACCGCCGCGGTTGACCCGGCGGATCAAGCTCAGCATGATGCGGAGGTGGCGCAGTTAAAGTTGGATCTAGTGAAAGCTAAGGAGGATCTGGCAGCGGAAGGGATCAGGATGGCTGCAGAGAGGGCGGCTCTCGACGCCCAGACTCAGTTGATTCAGGCGTAGTCCTTCCGGCTCACGATGGATCAGAACGCGTCCAATGAGGTCATGAGAAGGAGGCATCAAAAAGCCCAATCTCGACTCCCTCCGGTTTACGATCCTCGAAACCTCTTCAACACGCCAGGTGCAGGGTCTAGTAACCCGCCAGGGATCATAGTGCCCGGGTCTGGGACCCCTGTTCAGCCACAAGTGATGGGGCCTCCCCGGGTGAACCCTGCCCCGCCTCAGTATGTGCCGATACCACCGGGTCATTATGCTAACCCGCTGGAGAACATGGTAGCCGCAGCAGCGCGGCTGGCGGCCCTCCCAATTGACGGCGACTCTCCGACGGCTATTGAAACCCACCGGGTCAGGGAACTCGTTCAGACAGCACTGGCGCAGCAAGAGGCGTACTCTTACAGCCGGGACAGGATCCACTCAACCCCTCGTCCGGGCCGGAGCCCGAGTTACAGCAGACACATGGTCTCAGCGACCGGCTCAAGTAATGTCCGACGCCATGACCCGCCCCCTGGCCATGGTCCGGCTCATAATGGAGCCTTTCACGCAGCAGACCAAGACAGGGCGCGGCAAGAGGCGGAGCAGGTGCCTCAGTTGACGGCTTACCAGACTCCCCCGGCTTATCCGACGGCTTCCGTCGACGTGGGTATCCCTACCAGGACTGGGGGTGTCCCGTGCTTGGTGCCGGCTCTCCGCAATGAGCGTCTACCCAAGGACTTCAAAGGCCCTAGGAAGGTGCCTAATTACACAGCTGACTTACAACCCGCAGCCTGGATCGAGAGTTACGAGATGGCCATGGAACTGCTGGAAGTCAGTGAAGCAGCGATGGCCAAGTACTTCACCATGATGTTAGATGGGACTGCCCGCACTTGGTTGAACGGGCTACCACCGAATTCCATCGGGTCTTGGGCTGAGCTGAAAGCCCGGTTCATCCAAAACTTCAAGGATACCTGTAGGCAGTCTATGGCAATTGTGGATTTGACTAACTGTAAATAGCAGGAGGGTGAGTTTACGACACATTGGGTTCGCTGGGTTAAGGAAATAATACATTCATCTGATAAGATGGATGCCGGCTCTGCAGTCTTAATGTTGGAACAGAATTGTCGCTTCGTGCCCCTGAAGATGAAACTCGGGCGGCTTAAGCGCGACTGCAATGATATGGGTACACTAATGGCGGCTCTCGTTAAGTACGCCGATTCTGATGGTACCAAGGACCCCGCTTCAGATGATGAAAGGACAGGGAAGGGAAAGAAGAACGACAATGGCAAGGGTCATCAGCATAACCCGGGGAACCAAGGAGGTGGCAAGCGCAAAGCCGATGGCAGCCTAGAGTTCGTAGCCAATGCCAGCTCACAGGGCAATAGCCAGAGACGCCAGGGGAGGCCCCCTCCCCGAGGCGGTGGGTCAGGACCGACGCTGGAGCAACTGTTGAATGAGCCTTGTCCAAGGCATGGCTCTAGAGAGAAGCCAGCAACTCATCTATGGAAGGATTGTGCAATCATGAAGGCCTTTAAGAATTCCAACGCCTTTAACGGCAATAATGGACCGGGCGGTGGCTCAGCCGCCGACGGCTTTCATGGCCCGGGCGGTGGCTCAAATTCTAATCCTCAGAACGGTCAAGGGGGCTTTAATCAGCAATCCGGCCAAGGTCATCAACAGCAGCAGGGGGTTATCAGACCAATCCAAAGCATCTTAGCGGTGGACAGTATCATGTGTTTACCACCAGTCTGTGTAAGCGGGATCAGAAGCTTCATAAGAGGGCTGTGAATGCTGTTGAGCCGGCGGTTCCACACTACTTACGATGGTCTGAGCAGCCTATAGTGTGGAGTAGGGAGGATCACCCTCCCCGGGTGGATAATCCGGGTCACTTGGCCTTGGTGGTGGCTCCTCAGGTGGGAGGATATAAGTTCACTAAGGTGCTCATGGATGGAGGCAGCAGCATCAACATCCTCTATTATGAGACTTTCCGTCGTATGGGGTTGATTGATAAGAACCTCAGCCAGTCAAACACCATTTTCCACGGTGTGGTACCTGGTAAGTCGGCTTACCCAGTCGGCAAGATCGAGTTGGAAGTGGCCTTTGGAGATGAGCACAATTACAGGGTGGAAAAATTGACCTTTGAGGTGGTCAAGATAAGAAGTCCGTACCATGCTATATTTGGGCGGCCGGCTTACGCCAAGTTCATGGCACGGCCGTGTTATGTGTATTTACAGCTCAAGATGCCGGGTCATAATGGGACCATTACGGTTCACGGTAGCCGGAAGGTAGCCTTGGAGTGTGAGGAAGGCGATGCGGCTTATGCAGAATCTGTTTGCGCAACGGAAGAGTTGAAGTTTTACAAGGACAATGTTGACCCGACAGATATGACCTAAAAAGCCGACTACGGAGCATGAGCCGGCAATGAAATTTAAGTCGGCTGATGAGACTAAACTTGTTGATTTCGTTCCAGGTGATTCGTCTCAGCAGTTTAGCATCAGTGCCAATCTGGATCCAAAATAGGAAAGCGCGCTCATCGAGTTCATCCGTGAGAATAGGGACATTTTTGCATGGAAGCCTTCGGACATGCCAGGTGTACCTAGAGAACTCGCTGAGCACACTCTCAACGTTGATCGAAATTTAAGCCGGTCAAGCAATTCCTTCGGCGGTTTAATGAAGAGAGGCGGAAAGCCATTGGGGAAGAGGTGGCCCGGCTCTTAGCGGCCGGGTTTATTGTTGAAGTCTTTCACCCAGAGTGGTTAGCTAACCCGGTGCTCGTACTCAAGAAGAACGGCACCTGGCGGATGTGTGCGGATTACACGGATTTGAACAAGGCGTGTCCAGCTGATCCTTTTGCCCTTCCCCGTATTGATCAAATTATTGATGCTACGGCGGGTTGTGAGCGCCTAAGTTTCTTGGATGCTTATTCTGGATATCATCAGATTAAAATGGCAGTTAAGGACCAGGAGAAGACGGCGTTCATCACTCCTTTGGAGCCTTCTGCTATGTGTCTATGCCCTTTGGACTCAAGAGTGCACAGGCGACTTATCAGCGTTGCGTGCAGAATTGTCTTCATAACCAGATTGGGCGCAATGTTCATGCTTATGTGGATGATATTGTGGTTAAATCCAGGAAGGAGGAAACCTTGATAGATGATCTGAGGGAAACCTTTGATAATCTCCGGGTCTACAAGATGATGCTTAACCCGGCCAAATGTGTTTTTGGTGTTCCTGCAGGCAAGCTCTTAGGTTTCTTGGTTTCTAACAGAGGCATTGAAGCTAACCCGGAGAAGATCAAGGCCATCACCTCCCTGGCTAAACCGGCATGTATAAACGACGTCCAGCGCCTGGCGGGTCGTATCGCTGCTTTAAGCCGTTTTATAAGCCGCTTGGGGGAGAAGGCTATGCCATTATATCAGTTGATGAAGAAAACTGATGACTTTGTCTGGAATGATGCAACTAATACTGCTTTTGAGGATTTGAAGAGGCAACTGGCCGAGCCCCCAGTCCTTGCTGCTCCGGTTGACAAGGAGCCTTTATTGCTGTATGTGGCTGCTAACACACGAGCTGTCAGTGTGGCTGTTGTGGTGGAGCGCAAGGAAGAGGGTAAGGAGCATCCGGTTCAGCGGCCGGTTTATTATGTCAGCGAAGTACTCATTGAGTCCAAGCAGCGGTATCTGCATTGGCAGAAGCTTGTTTATGGTGTGTTCATGGCAAGCCGGAAGCTTAAGCATTATTTCCAGGGTCACCCCATCACTGTGGTCAGTTCTGCCCCCCTTGGAGATATCATTCAAAACAGAGAGGCCACAGGGAGAGTGGCTAAGTGGGCTATAGAGCTCGGACCTCATGGTCTGAAGTATGTGCCACGCACTGCTGTTAAGTCTCAGGCTTTGGTGGATTTCATCAATGATTGGACAGAGCTACAAGTGCCCGAACAAAAGCCGGATAACACATATTGGACTATTCACTTCGATGGGTCTAGACAGTTGGAGGGCTCGGGGGCTGGAGTCGTATTGGCTTCCCCTAAGGGTGACAAGTTCCATTATGTGCTACAATTGATGTTTCCTTGTACCAACAATGCAGCTGAGTACGAGGCCTTGCTTCACGGTCTTCGGATGGATAAGGAGATGAGCTTGAGCCGGGTAAGGTGCTTCGGCGACTCAGACTTGGTGGCTCAACAAGTATCAGGAAAGTGGGACTCCAAGGACCCTCTCATGGCGGCTTATCGCCGCGAAGTTGATGCCATTGCTGGGCACTTTCAGGGTTACCAAGTAGAGCACATCGATCGCAGGAAGAACGAGGCAGCTGATGCTTTAAGCCGGCTGGGCTCTCAGCGGAAGCCGGTGCCGCCTAATACTTTCCTGGACATCTTGCATAACCCTTCGGTTAAGTTGCCTACAGAGGAAGACTTGGCTGTCCCTGACCCGGAGGCACGACTGGTGGCGGCTCTCCACATCATCCCAGACTGGACACTGCCCTATCTGGCTTACATGACCCGGGGAGATTTGCCTGAGGATGAAACTTTGGCCAGACAAATAACCCGGCGGTCTAAGTCAATGATTGTTATCAATGGTGAGTTGCATCGCCGCAGTGTTACGGGAGCGTTCCAGCGCTGTGTCTCCCCTGCGGAAGGTCAAGAGATCTTGCGTGAGATACATGAAGGGGATGGTGGCCATCACGCCGGCTCAAAGTCTCTTGTAGCCAAGGCTTTTCGTCATGGTTTTTATTGGCTGACGGCTCATGCTGATGCGGAGGACTTGGTCAGTAAATGTGATGGTTGCCAAAGTTTCTCGCGACGGGCTCATGTGCCGGCTCAAGAGCTGAGGATGATCCCAATTACTTGGCCCTTTGCGGTCTGGGGGCTTGATATGGTTGGGCCTTTTAAAAGGTCCAAGGATAAGAAGACCCACCTCTTGGTGGCAGTTGACAAGTTTACCAAGTGGGTTGAAGCAGAGCCAGTTAGCAAGTGTGATGCAGCCACGGCAGTTCAGTTTATGAAAAGGGTGATCTTTCGCTTTGGCTTTCCACACAGTATTATAACTGACAATGGTACCAATTTATCTAAAGGCGCCATGGAGGAGTTTTGTCAACGAGAGCATATTAGACTTGATGTTTCATCAGTGGCTCACTCTCAATCCAATGGTCAAGCTGAGAGGGCTAATCAGGAGATTTTGAAAGGCATCAAACCCCGGCTTCTGGTCCCTTTACAACGGACGCCGGGTTGTTGGGTGGAGGAGTTACCCTCCGTGTTGTGGAGCATCAACACTACTCCTAACAGGTCTACAGGTTTCACGCCTTTCTTCATGGTTTATGGAGCGGAAGCAGTCCTCCCCAGTGACATCCGTCATGACTCGCCTCGAGTGGCGGCTTATGTTGAGGTGGATAATGAACAGGCGCGCCAAGATGCTCTTGACTTGTTGGACGAGCAGCGTGATGTGGCAGCAGCTCGCTCAGCGATTTACCAACAGGACCTGCGCTGTTATCATAGTCGCCGGGTTAAATCCCGGGTCTTCCAGGAAGGCGATCTGGTGCTCCGGCTCATCCAAGATCAAACAGATGCGCACAAGCTATCCCCGCCTTGGGAAGGGCCTTTTGTGGTCAGCAAGAATTTGCACAACGGGTCATATTACCTTATTGACATTCGGGAGCACAAAGATTCACGTAAGTCGGAGGAAGAGACCCGTCGGCCGTGGAACATAGCTCAGCTTCGGCCTTATTACACTTGAGCCACCGGCTCTCATAATGTACATATTTCCCTAAGCCATGTATATATTATGATAAGCAATAAAGCAGGAACTTTGTCCTTTTTTCTCCTCCAAAGATAAACGTGTTGTTTTCATTACAAGATCATAT
Organism: Aegilops tauschii subsp. strangulata; assembly: GCF_002575655.3. Lineage (NCBI taxonomy): Eukaryota > Viridiplantae > Streptophyta > Magnoliopsida > Poales > Poaceae > Aegilops > Aegilops tauschii. The sequence continues at coordinate 343,044,685 of NC_053035.3, forward strand.
GATAATTTGAAGGAGGGTCCGGCTTATGATCGTATTCGAATCTAGCCATACACAATATAGTCACTTGGGGGCTTCCTGTTCAAACATAGGTCGTATTCGAACCAAAGAGAACATAGCTGTCGATACCCATTTGATTGGCAAAGTGCCGAGCTCATTGGGGATTTTTCTTTGATCATATTTGAATCGTAGTTTAACCCCTTTGGGAACCGACGTGGATCGTATCCGAATCAGCATCGTTAAACAATTCTGAAGTCATTTGGGGGCTTCCTGTTCAAACATGGGTCGTATTCGAACCAAAGAGAACATAGCTGTTGGTACCCTCTTGATTGGCATCGCCACACCCACTGGGGGCTATATGATCGTATTCGAATCCTAGCATAACCCCTTTGGGACGGGTCTCTGGTCGTATTCGAACTGGAAGCCCCTAAGTTTTTCTGAGTTATAGCGAGTTCTTCTGATTATTTCAAGTATGCACGGCCGGGTCTCACCTTGCCGGCTTAAACTTTGATCTACAGTACTGGTTGAATACAATCGGTGTTCTTAAGACTGGTAAACCGGAGTTGAGGTACCAACCTTATTACCCGGGTTATATAAGCCGGTAGTGTGCTTGCAGGCCGGTAAGTGTGTTATTACGGGTATGTCAAAGACATGATTGAGGACCAGTTTTTTTTGATTCATCTTCCGGGTTATATGTCTAAAACTACGATTCTCAGTGCGGTAAGCCGCCTCGAGACTTGTGATTTGTCTTTCTATGCAGGATAGTTAAAGACAACTATTCGTGACTAAGGAAAATGAATGACCCGGGGAAATATAAAGGAGACAACTGCAATGGATTTCAGCATTCAACGCGTGCACGATGGCACGGCAAGGTTAAAGTGTTGGTCCTACTCTATTACAAGACTCATTGAGTCCAAAAGGGTGGAGCATTGTTTAGTAAGCCGCTTGCAGAGTTACGATGCTTGCTGAGTTGAAGTCTCCGGCTCATCCCTCTCCTCTCCTCCGGCTGTTCCCAAGACCTGGAAGGTTGACGACTTCCAGTCAATGCCGCTCAGAGCTTCAAATTGAGCTTCCTCGTCAATTAACCCGGCCGGGTCAACTTCCGGGGCAAATGCGTGCTTACGAGTCGGCGGGATTAAGTTGATGGCTTCGTAGCGCGGAGTGGGGATCCTCTGATTTTCTGCATTGTAACCCGGCTGGTACTTAGTCAGATCCGTACCGGGCGTACGGTCTTCATGCAGGCTGCAAAGTCCCTTTGATCAAAGGGGGTGCCGTCTTCCTTCAAACTGGGGTAGCCCAGAGCGATGTCCGCCGGGTCTAACTCTGGAAGGAACGCCTTGGCCCGGCTTAGAGCGGCGATAGCTCCGGCTCTTGCCAAGGCCCGCCGTAGCTCTTGGACACGTTGGGGAAGAACGGCGAGCCGGCGAAGAACTTCCGCCAGGTGAGTCGGCACCTCATTGGATAAGGCCACCACAGCCAAAGCACGCTGTGAGCCGGTGTAGAGTTGCTCCACCAGGGTGTACTCGGCTTTCAACTTGGTTACCACACTTTGGTTGAGGTTGGCGCTTCTGGGACCTGTTTAACAGAATAAGATAAGCCGCCGACAAGGATGAGTTATGAGATATACAGATTATACACTTGATGAAAGCCGCTGAAATGACTTACCGAAGATTGCGGCAACCATCTGGGACACTTGGCGCTTTAAGCCGGAGAGTTCGGCGGTCTTCTCTGTTAGAGCCTTCTCCGCCTGTTCGGCCCGGTTCACCAGGGTGGCCTTTGCTTCGGCCCAAGCTTTCCGTTTAGCGTCAAACTCTGTCTTCCGCTTCTCTTGCGCAGCAATACTGGACACAAATTTGGCATTGGCCTTCCGGGTCTCAGTTTCTTGCGTTTTCAGACGGGTCTTGAGATCGGAGATGTCAGCTTCAAACTTCTTGCAAGCAGCCTGCATAATTTCCGGGTTATAGGATGAAAAGTTATTATGCAATTTTTAAAAAAAGTCCCAAGCACTTTCCAAGCAAAGACACTTGGCACTTGGGGGCTAATGCATATCGAACATTTCTATCTACAAATTGCCGGTTCAAGTGAGTAAGCCGGAACTTAAGTCTACAACATATTTTATCATAAGTCGTAGACTTGGGGGCTAGAGCATGGTAAGAATAACAAGATAACTATACAGTAAGCAAGAAGAAAGAAGAGTGGTACCTCAGACTTCTGCTGAATCTGGTTCACCATGCCGATTTCTGCATCCTGGCTCTTGTGCACTTGGCTGACGAAGCCGGAGACGATTTCTCCGATGTTCAGGTTGGCGTAGTCGGTGAGGTCCAGATTATCCCGGCGGGGCTGTAGCAACTCCCCCTTGGCGGAGCACTTGGCCAGCGCAGTAGGTCTCCCCGGCTCAACAAATTCCGTCCGTGTGATTACCACGTCCGGGTCATCTGCTGGTTGAGCCGAGCTGGAGGCCTCCGGGTTAGCAGAAGCTTCTGCTATTGGCTTGTCGGTCAGAGCAGTGGCTTCAGGAGCAGAGGCAGCTGGCGGTTCTTGAGCGGCTACCTCCGGTTCAGGCAAGTCCGGCTCTTCGACCGGCTTGTTCTTCTTCGCCCTTTTGCTTAGTTTTGCCTGGGCACTGAAAAGACAGAAAGGTTAAGCACAAAAGTGTAAGTAAAGACAAAGTACAACATGAGATGATCATCATTACCCGGGCACGGTCTTAAAAGCTGGCAGGTTTGACTGCATAGAGTCGCCAGAAGAGGGGGAAGTTTCCTGATAATTTGAGTCAGAAGAATTGAGCGGTTGATGTATAACACCTGCCAAAGGATGAAAAGGGTACAAGTTGGAGATAACCTCAGTTCGGCATTTCCTCGATGCGTCAGGTAACCCGGAGGAGAGGTCAGTGTCCTTGTTGGTCCGGGTGTGATGCCGGCTCTCATGAACCCGTCGCTTCAAAATAAATTGAGGGTCTTGATAAGCTAAAGGATGTGAAAAGCTTACTTTCCGGGTTACCCTTCGGATTTTCAGCCTTGGCAAGGGCTCCGAGTCGGAGGAAAGTATCATTACCTCTTCAACACCGGGTTACTGGCTCCGGTGTCATCCTGTTGATGAATAAGTATTGATAAGGCGGACAGAAATAAACAATAAACACAACAAAAGCTTACAGGTTCAGGGGTTACCTCTGACTCGGAGCTGTCACTCAGTTGCAGCAGCTCTGAAGCAGTAGGCCTACTTCCCTTCTTGCAGGGGGCGGCTCTCTTGGCGGCTTTCTTGGCTTTCCTGGCCTTCTTGGCCGCCTCATGGTCATATTTGACCTTCCAGAATTTGTCATCAGCCTGAAAAATACAATGATGATTTGTTAAAGATTCAGATGAAAGTTATCTACAGAAAAAGATAAGATGTTCAGATCAGCGGCTTACTGCTGGGGCTGGATTGGTCTTGCAGAAGGGGGCTAACCCGGTCCTCCCGCAGTCTGCCAAGCTCTCGTTCAAGAGAGCCTTGGTCATGTCCTCGGCAACGTCTTCAGGGAGGTCGCTGCGGCTGTGTCGCAGGGGGTCATCTTTCCGGCTTGTGTACTCACACATTAAGCCGGGGCGGCGGCTCAAGGGGATCACCTGCCACGAGATCCAGACCCGGACTAGATCAATTCCATTGAGACCATTGCCCAGGAGAGCCTTGATCTTGTTAATAGTGGGGAGGAGAGGTTGGCGCTCCGCTTGAGTCAGCTTGTCCGACAGTGGGTGTGTTGGTTCCAGACGCGAGGGGCGAAAGCCGGGCAGCGGACTCTCGTCAGCCGGTGACGTGTCTTGGCAATAGAACCACGTCTGGTTCCAGTCTTTGGGGTGGCTTGGCGGCTCTGCGTAAGGGAAAAGGCAGTCCCTCCGCCGCTGAATGGAGATGCCACCAAGTTCCAAGCTTGGCCCATTGGCGCACTCGTTCTGACGGTTCAGGTAGAAGAGCTCTCTGAAGAGCAGCAGGCTGGGTTCCTCTCCAAGGTAGACCTCGCAGAACAATTGGAAATTGCATATGTTGGACACCGAGTTGGGTCCTATATCTCGTGGCCTCAGGTCAAAGAAATTCAGTACATCCCTGAAGAACTTTGAGCCGGGCGGTGCGAAGCCCCGGCTCATGTGATCCGCAAAAATCACTACCTCCCCGTCCTTTGGCTGTGGTCTCTCCTCTGACGGGTCAGGGGCACGGTAGGACATGACGTCCTTCTTGGGCAGGTAACCCGACTTCATAAAGTCCGTTAAGGTCTCGTCGGTGACGTTGGACCTCATCCAGTTGCAAGTGATGGGTGCTTTGGGAGCTTTGGGAGGCATGGTGAACGTTGGAAGCCTATGATACAGGGAAAACTGTCCGGTTTAATAATGAGCCAGAGGAAATTTACAGTTCAATGTTAAAGTGGCGGCTTATGGAGGGGCCTAATGACATATATCTAATTGCATTGGGTTATCTAAGCCGCTGGAGTGATTCGATTGTCTACGACCTTGTTACAGATAAGCCGGAAAATTTTATGGCGCATGGCCTCCTTTGAGCCGGAAGATCCTACGGCGCGTGGTTTCTTTAAACCGGAAATGTTAACCGCCATGACTCAACGAGTGCAGTTTTTACTAAGTGTGGTGAAAACCAGTTTCACACATTGCGGTAAATAACTTGGATCAAGTGGTCGGCTGAAAAAGAAAATTTCTAGACCTAAAAACAGACGCGAGGGAAGTTCTTGGGCTCGAACGGGGCCTTTATGCAGTCAAAAGAGGTCTACTTGCATTTGAAATGAGTGCCAAACAGCCGCCGCGTTGATTCTATGCTATCTTAAGATCAAGACGAGGCAGTAAAAATGAAAACTACCGAAGAACTCGTGGGCGACGGCGAAGAACACGGAAGAACAACAGGAGCTTGACGCAGATCTGTCCTACGGGGAGGAAGGAACTTACGGATGCAGGAGTTTCGCCGCGGTTCTCTGGACGGTTCAGGGTGATGCAGCGGCTAAGGACGACGACGACGCGGAGCTCTGTTGCGGCGGCGGCGGCGGCGGAGCTCGAGCAGCACGGGGGCAGTGAGAGGAAGGAGACGACAGAAGAGGGAGAATGAGAAAGACCCGAGGGTCGGGCTATTTATAAGGCCAGTCTCATAAGTGGGCGCGAGAAACGAGGAGGTCACGGCGCGGTTATCTCGCTCGAGAGGCGTCTCGATTTTCGGGATGGCAGTAAAGATAAGATCCGTTGTGGATCTGGTGGAGTAAAAAATGGACTTAATGGAAGATGACGTCACGGCGGATCACCCGGAGTCCAGAGGATGACGTCACGCCGGGTTATGGCCTTCACACAATTGCAAGCCGGAGGGTTTCTGTCGAAAGAATTGAAGATTGACATGAACCGGCTCAAATCAATCTGGGGCCTAATGTTGAGGATATAGACCTTAGAGCCACCCGCCAGAAGGGGCCGGGTTACTCATAATGGTCATCGCGAGAAGCCCGGCGACAAGCTTGAAGACGGTGGGCCAAAGATGGGCTTAAAGACCCGGATATGGCATAAGGCCCGTAGTTACAATCATCATTATGGTAGAACTTGTAGTATAAGGCAGGAATAGTTGAGAGTCCGAGCCGAACACTCTTATGAGCCGACCGGGACTCTGAGAGCCGCTGGGCGTCAACCTCTCTATATAAAGGGACGACCCGGCAGCGGTTTAGGGACAAGAAAGATCTCATCGAGAGCCAGGCATAGCAGTTAAGCTCCCTGGTCATCGAAACCCTAATCAATACCACCTCAACTGGACGTAGGCTTTTACCTTCACCGTAAGGGGCCGAACCAGTATAAACCCTCGTGTTCCTTGTCCCGTTAACCCCTTCAAGCTTCCTAGCGGCGATGGCTCCACGACTAAGTCCTAGCTTGAGGACATCTACCGTGACAATTCCACGACAATATCTGTTAAAGAAGATTTTTCTATGAGGTTATGGACATATTTATATCAACAAGGAAATGACAAGGACTTAAAGATGTTCAGGTGCCGGCTTACAAGAACATTTAACCCGGAGCACAACCTGTCAAATTTGTTCTTGAGTTATTTTGCAGGATCAGTTTAACAAGGATAAATCCAAATTAAACTGGGGGCTAATGTCGGGGATATACCCCGTGGTATGACCCGGCTGGGACTTGGCGTTTCACTGGTAACCCGCCGGAGGTTTGGCAACTTATGAGTCTGGTGGCTCACTGGTCTGACGACTCACGAGCCTGGCGACTCACGGATGGCCCCGACGGCGGGTCGAACGGACAACAAGGCCCAAGGCCAAGTAGGCCGGTTCATGTGATGGTGGGCCGACTTAAGAAGAAAGGTGTGAGGAATATTTCCCTTACAAGGAATCAAGACCCGGACTTGTATCCGGCTTGTAGTAGAAGATAGGCTAGTCCTAGTCCTACTAGGACTCCACATGTAACCCGCCCCTTCAACATATATAAGGAGGGGCAGGGCTCCCCAAAGAGGGACATGCAAGAAGAAACAATCTCTAGGGCTAGACACAAAAAGCCGGCTTACCGGCGACTTCCTCATGATCATAATGAGACCTAGCCACAAACAGCATGTAGGGTTATTACCGGATGATGTTTCCCGGGGCCCGAAGCTGTCTAAATCTTTGTCTTGCGTGTTGCGTCTCTTGATTCCGCCCAACCCCTCTCAAGCTACCACATAGAAGCGTGGGCCTCACGACTAAGTCCTGACACTAAGGACATCTGCCGTGACAATTCCACGACACTTACTGATCATGAGATAAAAAGGCACAGAAGAAATGATGGCACCCAGGTAAACATAACAAGTTTTATTAACAGCTTCAGACTTAGAAGAAAAATAACAGGACATGGCAGAAACAACGATAAGTAGGCATGTTGGTGAGCTTGAACCACTCACCACAGAGCAATACATGGCATGACAAGGTAACCAAAAGTAAGATGGCATGAATATGAAGCTAAGCATGTCAATAGTATAGTCATAGGGTATATGGATCACTAGTAACAACCATGGAAAAATTGATTAACATGTAAGCAATCAGCCAGGAACATTTTATCGCAAAAGTAGAGCAAGATAACAACAAGCTACAACAGGCTATAAATGCACACAAGGGCATGGATGGATAAAGCATAACATGTATAACAAAACATCCTTAGTGAACATCTCCATATTATGCATAGAATGACTTGTAGCAGCATGTTTACATGGCAACAAAATATATAACAGACTCGGACTTGGCAGAAATCACTAAGTCATAGAAATCAGTAACATCACAGAGGCTACTTTGCATGCTTCTGCTAGTCACCACATAGATCCTAAAAATACAAGACTAGCACCACTGTACAGATGGCATGATGTAGATCAAAATACATGTAGACATCAAGCTCATAGGATGCACACACAAAATGCAATGAAAAAGACAAATCATCAAGTTCTAATAACAGACAGCAGATAACATCATATAGCACTCTTGCAACGATCATTAGGGCATCAAGATGAACCCAAACAAGCATAGAACTATGAAACAAAATGAAGAGCATCTCATGTCGAACATTTCGATATGCTATATGCATGAATCGGAGCACCGAGCACGAAGTTATGTCATGAAGAACAGAGCAACATAATGTAAATATTTCGGGACTTGGCAGTTTTTTACCCTCGCAGAAAACGGGACGGGGATGACCCGGGACGAAGCGGAGTGGGACGGGGCGGCGTTTGGATGACGGGGTTGGTGGATCTCGTCCCGATCCGGGGGACTTCGCCGGAGTTGGCCGGGGACGTGGCCGGAGAGGAGGAAGACGGCCGGAGAGGACGAAGGGGGACCGGATCCGAGGCGTTCCTCGCCGGATCCGGCGCCCACGGCGGCGGAGGAGGCCGGGCGCGATGGAGGCGGGCGCGGGGCGGAGTCGGCGCAAGGGCGCGCCGGCGAGGTCGGTGGCGGAGCCGGCGACGGCGGAGCGGCGGAGGAGAGGCGCGGGCAACCACGGCGGCAGGGCAAGGCGGGGCGCTCGGGGCGGCGCACGGCGGTGCTCCGGCACGGCGGCGGAGATCGGGCGTCGGACGGCGGCGCGGCCGGGAGCCGAGACGCGGCGGCGCTGGAGGCGGAGGGCGCGGGCGGCGAGCGGGGCGAGCGGCCCGGGGCGGGCCTGCCTCGGGCCCCGGCGGGCCTGGCGGCGGGGCGCGGTGGCTGGCGGTGGAGGAGGCCACGTGGCGGCGGCGAATTGGGCGAGGGATGGCACGGACATGTCCGGCCGTCGGTGGGAGATTTGTCCGGCGGCGGGGAGGAGTTTGAACTAGGGTTAAGGTAGGATTTGATCCGAAAATTCGGGGGAGGAGGTGTTTATATAGGTAGAGGGAGCTAGGAGAGTCCAAATGAGGTGCGGTTTTCGCCCACACGATCGTGATCGAACGACCGAGAGCATGGATGGGGTTTTGCTGGGCTAGTGGGCTGTGGTCAAGGGGTGCTGGGCTGCAAAGAGAGAGGGGTTTCGGGCTACGCGGTTAACCGTTGGGGCATCAAACGACCTCCAAATGGAACGGAATTTGACGGGCGGTCTACCGGTGCTATACCAAGGCCACTCGGCAAATCTCGGCCCATTCCGAGAACATTTTTATGCCACTTATAAAATAATATTTCAGAGGTGCCGCGGGCGCGTGCGAGAGTGAAAGGGGTCGGAACGGACAACGGAGAGAACCGGGAGGACCCAAACAGATGCAAGTTTTGAAAGACATGCAGATGCAATGTAGATGATGACATGGCAAAATGCAACACGCAAGCACATGACATGGCAACAATGACGAATAAATGGAAGACACCTGGCGCATCGGAACCGGGGCGTTACAACACTCCTCCACTAACAAGAGATCTCGTCCCGAGATCTTAGGACCGAGACGGGAGGAAAAAGGGAAGAGGTGAAACAAGAGCGAAGAGAGAGGATGAACAAAGTTAAGAACACTCGAGTAGGAAAGAGGGTTGTTGAATGAGACAAGAAGCAAAAGCTCAAGGAATAAGGCTGAATTTGAAACCACTCCGGTTAGGACAAGATCGAAAAGGAATAATAACGAAGGAATTTATGCAGCACTCCGGTTGAACAAGGAAAGAATAGAACATGAACTTGAGAAATGGAACGATACTTGACTTGAGGAACAACACAAAACCTCCGGAAGACTTGAAAGAGTGGAATGAGAATAACATTGAAGAAGATGACAACTTCTACCACGAATGAAATAGAGAGCTTCCTTAGAAGGAAACATTGACCGGAATTGTTGAGAAAATCAACAATGAAAAGAATAAGCTTGTTGTGGACTTATGGATAACATCTCAAAATTATGAGGTGATAACCGACCACAAATGAAAAATGGTTGAAAAAGCTGAGACGGACGAAGAAATGCAAAACTCCACTTTCAAAAGAATACGGAGAATTAATTGCACTTTGAGAGGCAAGAAGGAAAGATACTTGAGCTCCTCCAAAAGAATCTTGATGAACACTTGAAGAATGAATTAAATCATGACGAGCCACCGTGATGAACTCCGGTAACAAAAGAATGCCGAGATAAAACTGAAGGATGAAAGGGATAAGATTAAATCCTTGCGATGATTAGGATGGAGGTTCGCGACGAAATCGGCGAGAATCTTAGAACTCCGGAAAAGAAAAGATGAAAACACTTTGAATCGAGAATGTGATGAGATGATCAATCTCCGAAAAGAAGAGATTAATCCACATGAAGAAAGAAGAATAAGGATTACGTTATGCTTATCCTCCACCGATTAAATTTATGAGAAACAATGGATTTGCATACTACTTATTCTCGGTGGAAAAGATTAAGGGGGGATATAACGCAAAACTTGAGAAAGTCTTCATGAACCACCGGTAGGATTTGGAAATACGAATTAATTGATATGATTACAAATGACAAGGGGTCTTGAACGAACCACCGTTAGAATTCAAAATTGACTGACGAAGGAGAATGACTCACTAGGGAAAATTAGAAAAGCACGAGATACTTGAGGGAATTTAGAGACAAGAGAACGAAGAGATCGCGAACTGATTGAAGAATACTTGGATGAAGCACCGGAAGAATATTGAGAGAACGAAGGGGCACGGATATAGAATAATCGGAGAACGGATTTGAAAACTTAGAGCGAAGAAATATTCTGAAATGGAGGCCTCCGGATAATTGAGACGGAAAACAACTCCTGAGATACTCCGGATGGGTGAAAATAATTGCACGACTTGAAACAATTTGAGAGGATAACATGAAGCTAGCATCACGAATCTCCGAGAGAATGGGCAAGATTTAAAAGAAACTCTTCTTCGGTCCTCAAATGTTGAGAATGACGGTGAGCAATAACCCCAAAATTGTTGAGATACTCCGGGAGAATGAAAAGCGAAGAGGTTGAGCCAACAATGAAAATAATTTGAAATTGATCTTGGAAAAGCGTCTGACTGATGAAATTCATACTTACATCAAACTTCGAAAAGGATTTGAGAATAGCTCCGGGAAATTAGAAGAGTCAGGTAAGATCCTGGGAAAAGACCTATGGGTTAGGGTCCACTGAAAAGAAAATACCGTTGAAAAGGATTGTTGAAAGAGAAATGATGCACCGGAACGATTGAAATATTTGAATGAGGTGAGAACCTCGAATTAATTCGAACACAGACGAATCTCCTAAGATTTGTTCATCACTCCGGAATGATTAAAAGACGAGAGGGGAACGAGCAACGGGAAACATTTGAGCCGAGGAAAGAATATAGTAACTACGGAAAATTGAATCCACTTGAGAAGAAAAGAGATGAAGAATGTCAAACGAGACGAGAATTCACCGGTTGAAATAATTGAGGGAAGACTGAAGATACTCCGCACGAATGAAATAGATGCTCGAATAGAGGCTCAGACTCCGGGAATAAAAAGGGTGGGAGGGCGGGAAAAACACAGGCCACTTGAAACAGGGAACCGACGAATAACTTGAAGAGAAGACACCGGTTGAAATGATTGAGGAGAAAATGCAAAAACTTCGCACGAGTAGGGTGGATACTCGATTATGGACTCCGGTTCCGAGAAGAAAAAGGGTGGGCGGGTGGGAAAAACAAGGACAACTTCGGACAGGGAACAACATCGGTTGAAAAGAGATGAGGATTAATCTAACAAAAGATGACGAGGAACGAAACCACTCGAAGAGAGGTGCACGGACTGAAAAGAGGATGGGCAACGAACAAAAGCTAACCGCGAGATCCTAAAAAAATTGAAGGGGGAGAGGAATAGTTCAAAACAACTACGTCAAGATTTCTCACCAGAGCGACGAAGGGGCAGAGGAGTAAAAAGAAATCCTACTCTCCGATATAACTAGACTCCGAAAAAGTTTTCTTCTAGACTCAACAACTGCCAAACTATACGATCAATCAAGGGGGGGCTCCTAAAGTCGGTCGAGGCTCTGATACCAACTTGTCGCGCCCAAGATGCGACCCTATCCTAAAGGAACACGAAGGTCCCACCAAGGATAGAACCGCATATTGACACGCTTTTGCAAGGTGGATATCATTACATCAACATTACATAATAGATGGGGATACATACAAGACATACAATTGCCGCAAGAATACATCAATACATCATACATAAGATCAACATCCGACTACGGATGAAACACAAATAGGAGCTCAAACGACATCCACCCTGCTAGCCCAGGCTGCCGACCTGGAACCTATCCCCTGATCGAAGAAGAAGCAGAAGAAGAACTCCAAAACAAGTAAACATCGCTCTCGCGTCATGATCATCGCAAAACCTGTACCTGCAACTGGTGTTGTAGTAATCTGTGAGCCACGAGGACTGAGCAATCCCATTACCATGGGTATCAAGACTAGCAAAGCTTTAATGGGTAAGGAAGGGGTAAAGTGGTGAGGTTGCAGTAGCGACTAAGCATGTATGGTGGCTAACATGCGCAAAAGAGAGCGAGAAGAGAAGCAAAGGAACGATCGTCAAATAGTAATGATCAAGAAGTGATCCTGAACTCCTACTTACGTCAAACATAACCCAGAAACCGTGTTCACTTCCCGGACTCCGCTGGAAAGAGACCATCACGGCTACACACGCGGTTGATGCATTTTAATTAAGGTCAAGCGTCAAGTTCTCTACAACCGGATATTAACAAATTCCCATCTGCCACATAACCGCGGGCACGGCTCTCGAAAGTTTATACCCTGCAGGGGTGTCCCAACTTAGCCCATTATAAGCTCTCACGGTCAACGAAGGATATTCCTTCTCCCGGGAGACCCGACCAGTCTCGGAATCCCGGTTACAAGACATTTCGACGATGGTAAAACAAAACCAGCAAAGCCGCCCGGATGTGCCGACAAATCCCGATAGGAGCTGCACATATCTCGTTCTCAGGGCACACCGGATGAGCCAGACGTCGGGTTGGCATAGACCCTGGTTGCCCAGGGGGCGCCGGACATCGCTCGGTTTGGACCAGCACTTGGAGAAGCACTGGCCCGGGGGGGGGGGTAAATGAAGATGACCCTCGAGAGCGCGACTCCCAAGGGAAAAAGGCTAGGTGAGGCAAATGTAAAACCAAGGTTGGGCCTTGCTGGAAGAGTTTTATTCAAAGCAAACTGTCAAGGGGGTCCCATAAATCACCCAACCGCGTAAGGAACGCAAAATCAAGGAACATAACACCGGTATGACGGAAACTAGGGTGGCAAGAGTGGAACAAAACACCAGGCATAAGGCCGAGCCTTCCACCCTTTACCAAGTATATAGATGCATTAATTAAATAAGAGATATTGTGATATTCCAACAAAAACATAATCCAACATGGAGCAATCTTCATCTTCACCTGCAACTAGCAACGCTATAAGAGGGGATGAGCCAAGCGGTAACATAGCCAAACAACGGTTTGCTAGGAAGGGTGACAACGGCTAGAGGTTCATGGCAATTTGGGAGGCTTGAAGAGCAAGTGAATATGTAGAGCAGCATAGCGATAGAACGAAGCAACTAGCATAGCAATGATAGTAATGAGATCCAAGGTGACGGCCATCTTGCCTGAAATCCCGCTAGGAAGAAGAACGAGTCCATGAAGAAGATGAAGCCACGAAGTCGAACGAATCCTCACGATCGCAACGACACGGGAACTATCGAGAAGAAGCACACAACAAGGTAAACACACCACACATGAACAAGGCATGATGCTCAACCAAGTATGATGCATGACAAGGCTACATGAAGCTACACATGACAAGAGATGATGCATACAAGAACAACATATCAAAGCAAGTTTAAATGAGGCCGGAAACAACATATAACAAATCCGGTAAGTCGTCATATGCAAATTTCGAAATTGGTCCAGAACTGAATAAACCTTATGTTCAAGTTGTTAAACAGCAAGTTAAGATGCACCAAGATGATCTACATGAAATTCTAGTCAAGTTACATATAAAGTTCATTAGATTCGGAGCTATGGCCTAGAAGATATGAGCAAAACAAGTTAAACATGACATTGATGCAAAATGCATTCAAACATCAAACAAACACACTCAAGGCATGGATGCAACATGATAATATGAAACTACATGCAAAACTAAGCAAGTTTCATATAGAGCATGCTCAAAACGGAGCAACGGTGCAACACATACACTCCAAACAAGATATAGCAACAATCTGTCCAAAACAGCAACTAGGCATCTAGCAAGCATCATAACAATATGCTACAACAACTCAACATGAAAACAAAAGGCACGGACATGATGTACAGGTAAAGCATGACAAAACATGATAACTGAGCTACCTCCAGAAATCACTAGAACATGCTCAAAAGGACATGGCAAGATTGCAACCAAAGGCATGGCATGAAACTACTAATTGCATAGAACAAAAGTCCCTTACTGATCATGAGCTAAAAAGGCACAGAAAAATGATGGCACCCAGGTAAACATAACAAGTTTTATTAACAGCTTCAGACTTGGAAGAAAATAACAGGACATGGCAGAAACAACGATAAGTAGGCATGTTGGTGAGCTTGAACCACTCACCACAGAGAAATACATGGCATGACAAGGTAACCAACAGTATGATGGCATGAATATGAAGCTATGGCAATAGCATATTCATAGGGTACATGAATCACTAGTAACAACCAAAGCAAAATTGATTAACATGTAAGCAATCTGCCAGGAACATTTTATCGCAAAAGTAGAGCAAGATAACAACAAGCTACAACAGGGTATAAATGCAAACAAGGGCATGGATGGATAGAGCATAACATGTATAACAAAACATCCTTAGTGAACATCTACAGATTATGCATAGACTGACTTGTAGCAGCAGGTTTACATGGCAACAAAATATAACAGACTCAGACTTGGCAGAAATCACTAAGTCACAGAAATCAGCAACATCACGGAGGCTACTTTGCATGCTTGTGCTAGTAACCACATAGATCCTAAAAATACAAGACTAGCTCCACTGTAAACATGGCATGATGTAGATCAAAACACATGTGGACATCAACCTCATAGGATGCACACACAAGATGCAATGAAAAAGACAAATCATCAAGTTCTGATAACAGACAGCAGATAACATCATATAGCATTCTTGCAACGATCATTAGAGCATCAAGCTGAACTCAAACAAGCATGGAACACTGGAACAAAATGAAGAGCATCTCATGACGAACATTTCGATATGCTATATGCATGAATCGGAGCACCGAGCACGAAGTTATGGCATGAAGAACAGAGCAACATAATGTAAATATTTTCGGGACTTCGCCGGAGTTGGCCGGGGACGTGGCCGGAGAGGAGGAAGACGGCCGGAGAGGACGAAGGGGGACCGGATCCGAGGCGTTCCTCGCCGGATCCGGCGCCCACGGCGGCGGAGGAGGCCGGGCGCGGGGCGGAGTCGGCGCAAGGGCGCCCTGGCGAGGTCGGTGGCGGAGCCGGCGACGGTAGAGCGGCGGAGGAGAGGCACGGGCGACCATGGCGGCAGGGCAAGGCGGGGCGCTCGGGGCGGCGCACGGCGGTGCTCCGACATGGCGACGGGGAGGCGCGCCAGCGGCGGGCGGCGAGCGGGGCGAGCGGCCCGGGTGCAGCCCAGGGCGGGCCTGGCGGCGGGGCGCGGTGGCTGGCGGCGGAGGAGGCCACGTGGCGGCGGCGAATTGGGCGAGGGGCGGCACGTACATGTCCGGCCATCGGTGGGAGATTTGTCCGGCGGCGGGGAGGAGTTTGAACTAGGGTTAAGGTAGGATTTGATCCGAAAATTCGGGGGAGGAGGTGTTTATATAGGTAGAGGGAGCTAGGAGAGTCCAAATGAGGTGCGGTTTTCACCCACACGATCGTGATCGAACGACCGAGAGCATGGAGGGGGTTTTGCTGGGCTAGTGGGCTATGGTCAAGGGGTGCTGGGCTGCAAAGAGAGAGGGGTTTCGGGCTACGCGGTTAACCGTTGGAGCATCAAACGACCTCCAAATGGAACGAAATTTGACGGGCGGTCTACCGGTGCTATAGCGAGGCCACTCGGAAAATCTCGGCCCATTCAGAGAACATTTTTATGCCACTTATAAAATAATATTTCGGAGGTGTCGCGGGCGCGTGCGAGAGTGAAAGGGGTCGGAACGGACAACGGAGAGAACCGGGAGGACCCGAACGGATGCAAGTTTTGAAAGACATGCAGATGCAATGCAGATGATGACATGGCAAAATGCAACACGCAAGCACATGACATGGCAACGACGACGAATAACTGGAGGACACCTGGCGCATCGGAACCGGGGCGTTACATGGCCTATATTGCAGGATGGGAGGAACACCATCATCACCAACTCTGTTTTTATAAGAGTAGGGATATGTAAGTGTCACTACCCCCCCCCCCGACACACACACCCACACCCACACAATCACACACACACACACACACACTTCCCAACACCGAAGGAGTAGGGTGACACCTCGATCTTGATACAAATCTATCGACTGGCTTCTCTCTCAAGCACACACACAGGCACACACACTACCCGACACCGAAGGAGTATGGCGGCACCTCGATCTTGATAGTAATCTATCTACTCCTCTTTCAAACACACACACACACACACACACACATACACACACACTCGCTAGTTGAGCCTCTGTGCCTACTGCGCACACTCTCGATACGTCTTTCTCTCCCTCCCCCTCCCCCCCCACCCCAACAATGATAGCAGAAGGGTGACAAGTCGATCTGATCGTAATCTGTCAATTGGTTTCTCTCTCGAACATTGTGTCTCTATGCCTCGCTCAGTAGCCCCCTCGATATGTAGACTTCTCGTGCGCGCACAGCTGTAGTGACGATGACACTGAACCTAGTGTGCCTCGTTTTTACCGGCCTCATGTGATAGTTTTCACCCTGTTTTCTATTAATTAACAAGGCAACCTTTTCTTTGTTACTACTAGTGAATCTGAAATCATTCGGGGCAGACATAAAATATATCACTTCAACACAATTATCGCAGTAACTATTTTAAAAGAAACTAGCTAGATGCCCGTGCGTTGCACGGAACATCAAGATGCATTTGTATGAGTAGTTTATCTTGTGAGAGAAAAGGATGAATGAGGGAAGACCGTATTTGCGAACGTGGGGAGGGGTGTGGGTATATTTTTGCAAAATTGCCATAGTTTTCTTCCTATCCGTTAGATATAAATCCGACGGCCTATATTGCAGGATGGCACGCACACCATCAC
The DNA here is from genome assembly GCF_002575655.3 of Aegilops tauschii subsp. strangulata. NCBI lineage: Eukaryota > Viridiplantae > Streptophyta > Magnoliopsida > Poales > Poaceae > Aegilops > Aegilops tauschii. The sequence continues at coordinate 343,061,385 of NC_053035.3, forward strand.
CACCAACTCTGTTTTCTACTCCCTCCGTTCCTAAATATTTGTCTTTTTAGAGATTTCAACAAGTGACTACATATGAAGCAAAATGAGTGAATCTACACTCTAAAATATGTCTACATACACATCCGTATGTGGTAGTCCATTAGAAATCTGAAAAAGACAAATATTTAGGAACGGATGGAGTATAAGAGTAGACATGGAGATATATCTCCAGCATGGTCTACAACAAAAATGTGCTGGACTGGTTAGCGCCGGATGCTCGCAACGCGATGACATGAGTTCGAATTCTGTCTTTAACTTTAGATTTTTATATTATATATTACTTATTTAATATATACTTCTTTCGCTACTCTATTGACAGTGGAACCCATAGAGTACTTAGAATACAAGATTAAGGATGGACTTGTTTCTTTTTAACTTTCTGTAGGAAGCTGTAGCCACCCTGCAAGTCACGTGTACACTGTACATGCAATTAACTTTTTATAGAGGGACTATCATACACTTAATTAACTCAAATGGATTGGATGTCACTCTATTATTTCCAGCATAAGAGCATCTCCAACGACAGCCGGCAAATTTCCTCCCGCTTCCTTCCGCGGAGGACGACATCAAACGCAAGCGGCATACATTTTCACAACTGTAACCAACCAGATGAAATTCGTGCAAACACGGACTGACTTCATATAAGCATGAAGGATTTCGTATAAAAAAGTCGGATCTTCATATAAACATGATGGATTTCATTACATTTACATGAACTAAGCGGTGCCAATTCGGCTCTCTTGGTATAATTAATACTCCCTCCGTCCGGAAATACTTGTCCTAGAAATGGATGTATCTAGACTTATTTTAGTTATAGATACATACAATTTATCCATTCTTAGAACAAAAATTTCCCGCCAGCAGGAGAGGGAGTACATAATCTAAATGGCCGCCCGCGGATCCCTTTGTCTTCCTCATGTCCGGCAGACACTTTGCGGGGTCGACGAAGGTCCTCGGAAGAGACGAAGAAGCAAAGAAACCACCTGAATGCGCAATCGTCGCCTCGGCGGTGGCCTTCATGGGACCCAAGTGGCGGCGGCCTCCCGTGTTCTACTTCTCCTCGATGATGGCAGCGGACACGGAGAAGCTGGCCACCGTCGTCGCTCTCCACGCACCTGGCTTCTCTCTCTGCCTGCATGGCGTTGCCGCAGGCACGGGAGGCGCGCCGACAGACATGGGAGGCGCGGCACCGAAGACACTGGTGGCGCAGTACGATGCGGCAGCGACGACGCCTATACCGGTGTGCTCGCTACCGTGCTGGCGTGGAGCAACTCGCCACTCCTCATCGAGCTGAACTGGAGCGGCGAGTTGCTGAACCACGCGCCTGCTTGGGGTGGCAACTGGCTCCGTCGGGCCAAGCGAGGTTGGTGAAGCACCGAGTGGCCTTGCCCGTATCTGGAGGGCTCGACGGGCCACCCAGTCAGGCAATATGCCGGAGAACGGCTCCTCGGAAGCCATCGAAAGAGTGGAGAAAATGGTGAAGGAGGAGATGGGGGAGCGGCGGAGGGGTGCGATTCTTGCCCGCTGTCTGTCTGGCCTCGTGTAAATAGAGAGCGGATGGTAGGAGCTTGGCCGGCGTCTGGCCTCGTTTAAACTGAGGGCGGACGGGAGGAGCTCGGCCGGTGTTGCGTTTAATTCCGGCCCGCTCATGAACGGACGTGTGGCCGGAGTAGGTTTCTCGGTTTGCATGCGGGTTTAACGGAGGGGTTTGATGGAGGCGAGGAGGCGTGTTTAGCCGGGCGTGCAGCGGGTGGCGCAGTACTATTCGATTTGACAGCGGGCAACACAGTTCCCGATACGGCTTTAATGCAGACGAGGGAGGGAGTAGCGGTTCCCGAAATGTTGAACGGCCAATGCATCCTCCTTCAATTAATGCATGAGGGAAGTAATGGGAGGAGGACCGGGAAAAGAGGCTGCACGATGTGAATGCAACGCAATTTGCCCTCATATAAAGGCGCCCCTCCATTCCAATGCATCTACCACATCGTACGCACCTAAGCATTTGCCTAAGCACCTACACTAAGCGCAAAAGAGCTCACTCCAGACCATGGCAGCGATATGCGCGCGAGCGGCCAGCGGCTGTGCCAGATGGTCCACGACGTCGGCCTGCGGCATGGCGCCGAGGATCGTCTCCAAACGGTGTTGGAGACTGGCTGGTGGATGGCCGCCGTCGACGCCAACTACCACTCTCAGTTGGACCAGATGATCGTTGCCACCACCAACAAGTTCACCGTCCTCAAGAAGCTCGCGGACGACATCGTCGTACTCCTCCAGCCCGCGTGCCTGGGCTCCTCATTGCCTGCCACCCTAATCGGCCTCCATGGTCGGAACCTCTTTCAAGCACTGGTGGCCCTGCGACTGCCCGCCGACGCCACGAAGAATGTCCACCTAGAGGTCACGCTCGCTGCGAGGCGCCTCGCCCTGCAAGAATTCGTCGACCTACACATCCACGTGGACGAGCAAATAGTGTACATAGGTATCCACAAGGCCAGTGAGGACGCTATGACGTTGGCCGTCCTCAACCGGCTGGAAGCCTTGGATGCCTTTGCTAAGAAGCACCTCGACCTCGCCACAAAAGCCGTCGCTCCTTAGCCGCCGGTCGGTGGCCCGGCACACTAAGTTGAGGAGGAGGAGGTCGTACGTTGAAGGTTGGATCTTTCTTCTTGCCTTCTGTAACCACCACTGCGATCGCATCATCATCGTGGCCTTAATTCTTATTGTGCTGTTGCATTCTCGGTCCAGTCAATACCGACATGTGCAATCCCTTTGCTTAATTATATGCATCACTGTAACTAGTACTCCATCAGTCAATTTATAAGTTGTGCTTACCTTTTCCATCAACTTCGTGCAACGCGCGGGCATCTTGCTAGAAACACTAGAACATGTCGGACCGCGTGTGACCAAACCGACGATGCGCCAACCTAGCTACTACGTACCCTGCTTATCTGGCGGAAATAGCCCCGCCTTCGCGTTTCCAATCGTTATTCCTATCTATCGATCGTGCCAAGGAGCAGAACCAAAACGTTACAATTTATACATGTTTCTCTACTCCTACTCCTAAAAAAACTCAGTTGGTGATGGTGGTGTGTCAGCCATCCGTCGTTTCTGACCATTATATCTGCATCTAACGGCTGTGAGGTAAGTTGTGGCATTTTTGCAACAATAGCCCACTTCTCTGCTCCAATTTGCAGAAAACCCCTTATTATATTGAAAGCAACCACATCCCTCCCTCACCTCATCAAAACAGCCTGAGAAACATATAAACTCCTATAAAAGACTCAGTTGGTGATGGTGGTGTGTCTGCCATCCATCGTTTCTGACCATTAGATCTGCATCTAACGGCTGTGAGGTAAGTTGTGGCATTTTTGCAACAATAGCCCACTTCTCTGCTCCAATTTGCAGAAAACCCCTTATTATCTTGAAAGTGTAGCGACCAGACCTCAAATGGTCTGTGCTGCTGTGCACCAGTGTCATCCCTGGATCAGTAATGCTGACACGCACAGTACAAATGGAGGATTTATAACAGAGTAGCAACCACACACTTATTACATCGAATATCTCCAAAGAGATTAAGTATGATAAATATGGCTTAAGGCCATCTAAATACGATAACAGCGGAAGACTTGGAAGATAAGTGAGTCCATCAACTCCAGCGGCATCACTGAGTATAAGACCACGACCTAAGGCACCTTACTCGTCGTCTAAAAAGTCTGGAACATGAAATGTTGCAGCCGGAAAATGGGTCAGCACATAGAATATGCTGGCAAAGTAACACATAGAGAATAAGGAACAATAATAAGGCTATACTACATGCATATATGGCTGGTGGAAAGCTCTATGGTTAAAGTTTTTGTGAAAAGCCAATTTTTCCCTACTGCAAAGGATAAATTTTTTTTAACTATCATGGTGGTTGTTAAACATTGAGATGGTTGACAGCATCTCAATCCCAATTAAGAATCATCATAAACCCAGCAAAATTAATTAAGAGTAACATGGTGATGAGGTTCACATGAAAATCCAAGTACTAGATACTCAAGTTGTCCATAACCGGGGACACGGCTAACCATGATTAGTTTGTACACTCTGCAGAGGTTTGTGCACTTTTCCCCACAAGACTCGATCGCCTCCACTTGATTCTCGCACTACATGATGTTTGAGAAACGGATGACCGAGACACAGTCTTTCAGAAGTGTTTGCACCTTACGTATGGGTAGACAGTTACACCTACTTTCCCCTACATCTGCTAGTCTACCACTGTAAGAGTTCACACAACTTAGTCAACTATGCTAGAGCCCATAATAGCTTGTGGCTGCACATGGAAGTTTCTAGCATGAATAATCTTATGATCCCTTTGAACCTGGGTGGCGGTCCAAAAGAAAAACAGGCAATCCTGGAATACCCAGGTACCTCAATCCACCCAGATGTGAGTTTTAGTTGCCACCTTAGGTAAACCATTAATAACAATCTCACATCTGTCATGAATATCACTCAAACCCAATCCACGTCTACGAGCATAGCATGGCAATATAATAGCAAACGTAGAAGTAACACCCAAGGGTTTGATAAAAGAACAGGTAATAGGTACTACCTCAACTACTTCCCAATACCCACAATTTAATTAGATCCTAATCATGCAATGTTTGAGGAAAATAGATCTAATGCAATAAAACTGGGTATGGAAAGGTATGATCAAAGTGTTACTTGCCTTGCTGATGATCCGCGAAACCTAGCGATTCGAAGTAACAAGCGGCACACTCCGGGTACTCTATCGCAAACAAACAAGCAAACAATAAGTACTCATCTAATGCACAGGTAAAACTCGAATGAAAGATCCAACCAGAAAGTTCAACTTAAGAACTCCGGTTTGCAAAAAGAATCAACCCGAACGAAGCAACGAAAGTCAAACTGCGAAAGAAACAAGCTTCGTTTACTAATCTGGATCTAGGTCAAATTTTACAGTAGCAAAAACTTGTTTGAGTAGGTTAAACGGAAAGAGAATTTCGAGACGAAACTCTAGGCGCTTGAATCGCCTGATTCCGATAAACGAGCGAAAAGTTAAACAGAAACGAAGATTCGATCAGAAATCGAATCTGAAATAATCGCGGAAAAATCCGACGAAAAAGAAAAACGGACGAACGGTTAAAGAACGGACGTTCATTAACAGAGAAAATCCGACGAACGCGTTTGCTAAAACGAACGTGTCGGTGAACGCTCACAAAATAACAAAACCAAAAAAAACCGATCTAGGGTTTTTTTAAACGAACGGTTTTTTTTAAAACAAAACCGGCAACGAACGACGGCGAGGTATACCTCGTCGGGGCGGGCTCCGGCGGGGCTCCGGCTAGCTCCGGCGAGGGGCGGCGGGGGCGGCGGGGTGCGGGGGTGAGAGGGAGGGCAAGGGGCGGCGAGGGGGCGGCTCCGGCGAGCGGGGCGGCGGCTCGAGGCGGCGGCGGCACGGGCTTCCGGCGGCGGCGGCTCGAGGTGAGAAGGAGGGGGCGGCGGCCTATTTATGGAGGGGGGGAGGTGGCTTGGGGAAGGGGCAAAGGCGGCGGCGGCGGGCGGCGTGCTGGGGAAGGAGACGGCGCGGGCGGGCCGGCGGCTCGGCTGGGCCTCGGCCCGGTCGGGCTTGGCGCATTTTTTTTAAATACGTTCCGCGGAAAAAAAATTCGTAGATAAATAAATAAAAGTCCAAAAAAGATAAAATAAATTTTCCCCGTCTAGTTAGAATATTTAGAACAGGGTGAACATTTTTTTACACAAAAATAATTTTTGAAAACAAGCAGTATTTTTAATGCAATTAAAATTGCAAATAAAATCCGAATAAAATCCAATAAATGATTTTAACATTTTTCCTCCAATATTTCAATTGTTTTGGAGAAGTCATATTTTCTCCTCTCGTTTATTTTTAAATGAAATATTTTTCCGGAGAGAAAATAATTAAAACCAAAATCCTCGTTTTATAATTTGATGAAAATCAAATATGAAAATTTGAGAAAATCCCCAACTCTCTCCGAGGTTCCTTGAGTTGCTTAGGATTTATCGAGGATTTGTCAAAATGCAAATAAATATGATATGCAATGATGATCTATGTATAACATACCAAATTGAAAATTTGGGATGTTACAAACCTACCCCCCTTAAGATGAATCTCGCCCTCGAGATTCGGATTGGCTAGAAAACAGGTGGGAGTGGTCCTTCCGTAGATCTTCCTCTCGCTCCCAGGTGGCTTCATCTTCCGTGTGGTGACTCCACTGGACTTTGCAAAACTTGATAACCTTACTGCGGGTAACTCGGCTGGCATACTCAAGAATCTTAACTGGTTTCTCCTCATAAGTCAAATCACTTTCCAGTTGAATTGCTTCCAGTGGTACAGTATCTCTCAGTGGTATCTCAGCCATCTCTGCGTGGCACTTCTTCAACTGGGAGACGTGAAATACATCATGAACTCTAGATAATCCTTCGGGCAATTCCAGCTTGTAGGCAACCTCTCCCATACGTCCCAAAACTCGGTATGGTCCGATAAAACGGGGCGCTAACTTTCCCTTAACTCCAAAGCGCTTCACTCCTCGAAGTGGTGATACTCGAAGATAAACTCGGTCTCCGACTTCGTGAACTGTCTCCTTTCGTTTAGAATCAGCATAACTCTTCTGCCTGGACTGGGCTACCTTGAGCCTATCGCGAATCAACCTCACTTTCTGTTCAGACTCCTTAATCAAATCTGGTCCAAACAACTGACGGTCTCCAACTTCGTCCCATAACAACGGTGTTCTACACCTCCTTCCGTACAAGGCTTCGAAAGGGGTCATCTTCAAACTGGTTTGATAACTGTTGTTATACGAAAACTCTGCATATGGCAAGTTGTCGTCCCAACTCGATCCATAATATAGTGCACAAGCTCTCAACATGTCCTCCAAAATCTGGTTGACTCTCTCGGTGTGTCCATCAGTCTGTGGGTGAAAAGCTGTACTAAATTCTAGCCTGGTTCCCAATGTTTCATGTAACTGCTTCCAAAACTTCGAGGTAAATTGGGTTCCTCTGTCTGGTACAATGGTCCTCAGAACTCCATGCAAACATACGATCCTGGTCATGTATATCTTTGCCAACTTAGCACTGGTGTAAGTGGTCTTTACTGGAATGAAATGAGCCACTTTCGTCAAACGGTCGACTACAACCCATATTGAGTCATAGCCTGAACGAGTCCTGGGTAATCCCGTGATAAAATCCATGCCTATTTTATCCCACTTCCATTCGGGTATCGGCAATGGTTGTAGCAATCCTGCTGGCTTCTGATGCTCTGCCTTCACTCTCTGACATACATCACAAACTGCTACATATTCTGCAATATCCTTCTTCATTCCGATCCACCAGAAAGTATTTTTCAGATCCAAATACATCTTGGTATTCCCTGGGTGAATCGAGTACGGTGAATCGTGGGCTTCTTGCAAAATCAACTTCCTGATCTCCGGATCATTTGGCACATATACGCGGTCCTCAAACCATAAGGTATCGTGCTCATCCTCACGAAATCCCTTGGCTTTTCCTTTGCTCATCTTCTCCTTTATCTCTTCAATCTCCTTGTCTGTCTTCTGAGCTTCTCTGATCCTTTCCATCAAGGTAGACTGAATCTCCAGTGTCGCTAAATAGCCTCTAGGGACTATCTCCAAACATAGTTCGCGAAGGTCCTCGGCTAACTCCTGAGGTAACTCTACTGTCATGAGGGTGTTGACATGACTCTTGCGGCTCAACGCGTCTGCTACTACGTTAGCCTTTCCTGGGTGATAATGCAATCTCATATCATAGTCCTTTATGAGCTCCAACCATCTCCTCTGTCTGAGATTTAACTCCTTCAGCGTGAAAATATACTTCAAACTCTTGTGATCCGCATACACCTCACAATGGTTTCCGATGAGAAAATGTCTCCATGTCTTCAACGCTTGCACCACGGCTGCCAACTCCAAATCATGCGTAGCATAATTCTTCTCATGGGGTTTAAGTTGTCGTGAAGCATATGACACAACTCTTCCTTCCTGCATAAGCACTGCTCCAAGTCCTCGACGAGAAGCGTCGCAATAAACTTCATAGTCCTTGCGTTGATCTGGCAGAATCAACACTGGTGATGTAACCAATCGTTTCTTCAACTCTTGGAAACTAGCTTCACATTCCTCAGTCCAATTGAACTTGGTGTCCTTCTTCAATAGCTCAGTCATGGGCTTAGCAATCTTCGAGAAATTCTCGATGAATCTCCGGTAGTATCCTGCAAGTCCAAGAAAACTCCGAATTTCTCCAACTGTCGTGGGTGATTCCCAACTTGTCACTGTATCAACCTTGGCAGGGTCTACCGCTATTCCTTCTCCAGAAATAACATGTCCAAGGAATCCAACTTCCTTCAGCCAAAATTCACATTTGCTGAACTTGGCATATAACTGATGTTCTCGGAGCTTCTCAAGTACCAATCGCAAATGCTGCTCATGCTCTTCCTCATTCTTGGAAAAGACCAAAATATCATCAATGAACACCACGACGAACTTATCCAAAAACTCCATAAACACTTTGTTCATCAGGTTCATGAAATAGGCAGGTGCGTTAGTCAGACCAAATGACATAACGGTATACTCATACAATCCATATCTGGTGGTAAAAGCCATCTTAGGTATATCCTGCTCTCGAATCTTTAACTGATGGTATCCTGATCGTAGATCGATCTTGGAAAATACTTTAGCTCCTTGTAGGCGGTCAAACAAGTCGTTGATCATCGGCAGTGGGTACTTGTTCTTGATGGTCACTTCATTCAATCCACGGTAATCAACAACCATCCTCAGCGATCCATCTTTCTTTTATACTAGAAGTACTGGTGATCCCCAAGGTGACGAACTTGGACGAATATAGCCTTTATCCAGCAACTCCTTGATCTGCTTCTTAATTTCCTCCAAATCTTTTGCGGGCATCCTGTACGGTCTCTTAGATATTGGCCCTGTGCCTGGCAAAAGTTCAATCAAGAACTCAATGTCTCTATCCGGTGGCATGCCTGGCAACTCTTCTGGAAATACATCCGGATAATCCTTCACCACTGGTACTTCCTCCTGTACAACTCCTGATAAGGAATTCACTTGAGTCCTCTTCGGCATGTGCCGGGATACATACTTGATCCTTTTTCCTTCTGGGGTGGTAAGCAAAATCGTCTTGCTGGCACAATCGATGTTTCCTCCATACAACGATAGCCAATTCATTCCCAAAATCACATCCAAACCTTGTGACTCCAAAACTATTAGGTCTGAGGGGAAAACATGCCTACCAATGGCCAATGGTATCTGAAAACATCCTTGGCTTGCCATATACTCTGCTCCTGGCGAGGTTACTAACATAGGGGTTCTGAGAACTTTGGTGGACAGCTTAAACTTATTCACAAATCCCCTTGATATGTATGAATGCGATGCACCAGTATCGAAAAGAACGGTTGCAGTAAATGACTTAACCAAAAACTTACCTATTACTGCATCAGGCTGAGCTTCAACCTCCTCCACGCTCACGTGGTTCACATGTCCTTTGTTGAACGGGTTCAGCTTCTTCCCAGAGCTTCCATTGCCATTTCCATTTTGGGCTTCAGGACATTCATTGGCATAATGTCCAGTCTTCTGGCACTTAAAGCAAGTGACTTGGCTCAGGTCCCTCTTGGCTGGGGTAGATGGGTTGGTGCGGTTCTGTCCGTTGCTTCCTCCATTCCCATTACCATTTTTAGAGCCATTATGGTTGTGCGAACTACCTCCTCCATGGGTATGCTGAAACTGTCCTCCCGGCTTCGGGGCAAAACGAGGCTTCTGTTGAGCTCTTGAGTTATACTTCCCTTGTCCATACTTCCTCTTACGGTTTTCAATCTGCTGTTGCTTCCCTTCAATCATGAGAGCTCTATCTACCAACTCCTGGTAGTTGTTGAAGGTTGCTACGATCAACTGCATACTCAGTTCATCATTTAGTCCTTCCAAAAATTTCTCCTGCTTGGCAGCATCTGTAGCAACGTCATCTAGTGCATAACGTGCTAACTTACTGAAATCCTCCACATACCGGCCTACGGTGTGTCCTCCTTGGCGTAGGTTGCGAAACTCGCGCTTCTTCATAGCCATAGCTCCTGCTGAAACATGAGCTGTACGGAAAGCTTGCTGAAACTGGTCCCATGTGACAGTGTCAATAGGGTGCGTGGCTGTATAATTCTCCCACCATGATGCTGCGGGTCCATCAAGCTGATGTGTGGCAAAACGCACTCTTTCCGCATCTATGCATCCTGCAGTGGTCAACTCCCTTCCAACTTTGCGGAGCCAATCATCTGCAACAATCGGCTCGGTGCTACTGGAAAACACCGGCGGGTTTAGCCTCAAGAAACGGGCTAAGTGATCAACAGGTGGTGGTGGCGGTGGGTTGTTGTTGTTGTTGTTGTTGTTGTTGTTGCCTTGGTTCTGCACTAACACTTGCATCAGGGCATTCTGTTGCTGAATCAACTGGGTGATCTCCGGTGGGAAAACAAATCCGGTGTCGCGTCTCGGAGGCATCTGATGGGTTAGAAAAGATGAGAGTTAAGAATAGAATGAGGTCTAGAGGGAAAACACTACCCATATGCTCATGAGACAAATACAATCAATATCACTCAATCAATTCAAACAAGGCATAACAATTGATCTAACTAGCGTTACAAAAGTGCTTGAACTATACTATTAAATGGGGGAAAACTACTACTGATATGGTGGTCTACTAGAAATTCTGATCAGTTGAAGACTCCATGATGTCTGCTCCAGCTTCATCAACGAAGTCATCTTCACTTGGTTCTGAGTCGGTGTCGTCGATGATGATGTAGTTATCCGGACAAGTGCATTCGTCAACCTTTGCTTTTGGCACTGGATTTCCCATGAATACTCCAATCTTCTTCTCCAGGTCGTCATTCTTCCCTACTAGTGCGATGATTTCCTCCATATAATCCTCGCGTGTAGCCTTGAGTTCTTCCTCCAGCTCCTTGATCTTTGTCAATGCCTTCTTCAGTTCTTCCTTGTCCGTGCACATCTGGTTCTCCTGGCGACGAATATGTTGGTTTTGCTCCTGGATGAAAGCTGCAATTGATCCATCCTTCTGATCATCTCCCATTGAGCATCTCGGCGTCCACAAATCTGATAAATTGTATCCTTAAGCTCCTGGCGGTAGACTTCTCCAATGCGTCCCATAGTGATGTGTGCGGCCATGCTCTTCCCTAAACTCCAGGTTGGTGCTTCGAAAACCAATCTTATGGGTTCAGTAACTGGCACAAACGTCCTTCCTGGAATGTGAACTTGAATCTTCCAGCTCTCCTCTTCGGGTAATGTGGCGTTGTAGGTTCCGGTGATGCTTGGTATTCCTATGTTCAAATACTTTGTGACTTCCTTCAAGTGTCGACCAAAAGGCGTGTCTTCATCTGGTTGCATGAACTTTCTCCTTGCATCCGCCATTCCTAAAAGAGTAGAAAGTGGAGAGGGGTCAGAAATGAGAAGAGAGAAGTGTTCTAGGGCTTAAGCTTAGTGGTCATGTCCTACAGTCAGCGTGTGCTTTGATACCACCTTTTGTAGCGACCAGACCTCAAATGGTCTGTGCTGCTGTGCACCAGTGTCATCCCTGGATCAGTAATGCTGACACGCACAATACAAATGGAGGATTTATAATAGAGTAGCAATCACACACTTATTACATCGAATATCTCCAAAGAGATTAAGTATGATAAATATGGCTTAAGGCCATCTAAATACGATAAGAGCGGAAGACTTGGAAGATAAGTGAGTCCATCAACTCCAGCGGCATCATTGAGTATAAGACCACGACCTAAGGCACCTTACTTGTCGTCTGAAAAGTCTGCAACATGAAACGTTGCAGCCCGAAAATGGGTCAGCACATAGAATATGCTGGCAAAGTAACACATAGAGAATAATGAACAATAATAAGGCTATACTACATGCATATATGGCTGGCGGAAAGCTCTATGGTTAAAGTTTTTGCGAAAAGCCAATTTTTCCCTACTGCAAAGAAATAAATTTTATTTAACTATCATGGTGGTTGTTAAACATTGAGATGGTTGACAGCATCTCAATCCCAATTAAGAATCATCATAAACCCAGCAAAATTAATTAAGAGTAACATGGTGATGAGATTCACATGAAAATCCAAGTACTAGATACTCAAGTTGTCCATAACCGGGGACACGGCTAACCATGATTAGTTTGTAGACTCTGCAGAGGTTTATGCACTTTTCCCCACAAGACTCGATCGCCTCCGCTTGATTCTCGCACTACATGATGTTTGAGAAACGGATGACCGAGACACAGTCTTTCAGAAGTGTTTGCACCTTACGTATGGGTAGACAGTTACACCTACTTTCCCCTACATCTGCTAGTCTAGCACTGTAAGAGTTCACACAACTTAGTCAACTATGCTAGAGCCCATAATAGCTTGTGGCTGCACACGGAAGATTCTAGCATGAATAATCTTATGATCCCTTTGAACCTGGGTGGCGGTCCAAAAGAAAAACAGGCAATCCTGGAATACCCAGGTACCTCAATCCACCCAGATGTGAGTTTTAGTTGCCACCTTAGGTAAACCATTAATAACAATCTCACATCTGTCATGAATATCACTCAAACCCAATCCACGTCTACGAGCATAGCATGGCAATATAATAGCAAACGTAAAAGTAACTACCAAGGGTTTGATAAAAGAACAGGTAATAGGTACTACCTCAACTACTTCCCAATACCCACAATTTAATTAGATCCTAATCATGCAATGTTTGAGGAAAATAGATCTAATGCAATAAAACTGGGTATGGAAAGGTATGATCAAAGTGTTACTTGCCTTGCTGATGATCCGCGAAACCTAGCGATTCGAAGTAACAAGCGGCACACTCCGGGTACTCTATCACAAACAAACAAGCAAACAATAAGTACTCATCTAATGCACAGGTAAAACTCGAATGAAAGATCCAACCAGAAAGTTCAACTTAAGAACTCCGGTTTGCAAAAAGAATCAACCCGAACGAAGCAACGAAAGTCAAACTGCGAAAGAAACAAGCTTCGTTTACTAATCTGGATCTAGGTCAAATTTTACAGTAGCAAAAACTTGTTTGAGTAGGTTAAACGGAAAGAGAATTTCGAGACGAAACTCTAGGCGCTTGAATCGCCTGATTCCGATAAACGAGCGAAAAGTTAAACAGAAACGAAGATTCGATCAGAAATCGAATCTGAAATAATCACGGAAAAATCCGACGAAAAAGAAAAACGGACGAACGGTTAAAGAACGGACGTTCGTTAACAGAGAAAATCCGACGAACGCGTTCGCTAAAACGAACGTGTCGGTGAACGCTCACAAAATAACAAAACCAAAAAAAACCGATCTAGGGTTTTTTTAAACGAACGGTTTTTTTAAAAACAAAACCAGCAACGAATGACGGCGAGGTATACCTCGTCGGGGCGGGCTCCTGCGGGGCTCCGGCTAGCTCCGGCGAGGGGCGGCGGGGGCGGCGGGGTGCGGGGGTGAGAGGGAGGGCGAGGGGCGGCGAGGGGGCGGCTCCGGCGAGCGGGGCGGCGGCTCGAGGCGGCGGCGGCACGGGTTTCCGGCGGCGGCGGCTCGGGCGGGTGCGGGCGGCGGCTCGAGGTGAGAAGGAGGGGGGGCGGCGGCGGCTCCCGTGTCCAAGCCGGACTCCGGCGGCGGCGGGCGGCGTGCTGGGGAAGGAGACGGCGCGGGCGGGCCGGCGGCTCGGCTGGGCCTCGGCCCGGTCGGGCGCGGCGCATAATTTTTTTTTTAAAACGTTCCGCGGAAAAAAAAAATTCGTAGAAAAATAAATAAAAGTCCAAAAAAGATAAAATAAATTTTCCCCGTCTAGTTAGAATATTTAGAACAGGGTGAACATTTTTTTACACAAAAATAATTTTTGAAAACATGCAATATTTTTAATGCAATTAAAATTGCAAATAAAATCCGAATAAAATCCAATAAATGATTTTAACATTTTTCCTCCAATATTTCAATTGTTTTGGAGAAGTCATATTTTCTCCTCTCGTTTATTTTTAAATGAAATATTTTTCCGGAGAGAATATAATTAAAACCAAAATCCTCATTTTATAATTTGATGAAAATCAAATATGAAAATTTGAGAAAATCCCCAACTCTCTCCGAGGGTCCTTGAGTTGCTTAGGATTTATCAAGGATTTGTCAAAATGCAAATAAATATGATATGCAATGATGATCTATGTATAACATACCAAATTGAAATTGAAAATTTGGGATGTTACAGAAAGCAACCACATCCCTCCCTCACCTCATCAAAACAGCCTGAGAAATATATTTTGAGTGAAAAGTACTCCCTCTGTTCCTAAATATTTGTCTTTCTAGAGATTTCAATAAGTGACTACATACGGAGCAAAATGAGTGAATCTACACTTCAAAATATGTCTATATAATCCGTATGTGATAGTCCATTTAAAATATCTAAAAAGTCAAATATTTAGGAATGGAGGGAGTAATATATTAGGAGTATATCAAAACAAGAGTGATTTCTTTCAAGTTTGTGAACAAGTACTACTATTCTACTACTTTGGATCCGCCGCAACGCACGGGCACATTGCTAGTAAAAGGAAAAGGCCTGCCGCGTTCGCGTCGCACTCCCCCCACACATGCCCGGGAATCGGGAGTACTCCACGGCCCGTCCGGCACGACACATAGCTTAGGGAAGGCGTGTTGCCTAGCATTTTCACTTTCATGTAGGACCGCCGTTGAGCAAACCGACTATTGGCAAACCGCACCCCGCCCGCCGCCGGGTTGGAAAACAGAAACGAGGGGAAGATCTAGCTGTAGCACGGAAGCCAAGAAATTTGGTGTCAGATGGGGCTCGTTGATAGAGTAGGAGCATTCCATACTACTCTACTCCTACTAGTACCAAGTTTGTACTATACAACTAGTAGGTACGTGCACGGCACAGCATCGTATGAAGAAAAAACGGGAAGATCTTGTTTTGGGTGATTTATCTTTTTTTCTATCAACGTAGTATGAATAATATGATGTGGCGGGGGGCACCCATGAAGATTATGTGGCTTGGTTGCATGGCGATGAAAGGTTAGAGAAAAATAAATAGATAATGTGTTTAGAGTGCACTCCACTAAACAGATATACTTTGGATCCATTGCAACGGGCCGGCACATCTATACCTATACCCCCTATATAGTGTGTGAATAACTTTGAAAGTTGGTCATTGGATGAAGCCAATCCAACGGTACAAAGATGGCAAATCCGAGCACTACTGGCCGTTGGATATCATCTACATTCCACCAGATTCTGCCACATGTAGAATCTAGAAGACTCCATGGTTGAACTTCATTCATGACTAACTTTGCCACAACTAAGCTTAGGTAAAGTGTGTCTGCCACAAAAAATGTGGCTAACAAAATGGCCACCACAAGTGTGCCAAGATTTGGCAAGAAGTTGAGTCTATGACATGTGGACCATGTAGCTAGAAAAGTGTGGCAAGCCAGAAGTGCGGCAATGAACCAAACACATGCCTGGTGTGTTTGGTAGGGTGTATGAAGGGTGCATGATCCCAAGAGTTCCCTTCTCGACCCATTTTTGGGTGTTTGGTAGAGTGTATGGAGGGTGCATGAGTCCACACTAGATTAGCACAAATACACTAGAAGCATGCATGAAGAGAGCATACATGAAGAAGGGTGTTGAGTTGAGCATGCATGAAGAGGGAACAACTATGCTGAGACGAGAACGCAACCAAACACACTTGTGGCACGCCTAAGCTTAGGCGTGGCAACCTTAGGCTGCAAACCAAACCATAACTTTGAAAGTTGGTCGTTGGATGAAGCCAATCCGACGGTACAAAGATGGCAAATCCGAGCACTACTGGCCGTTGGATATCATCTACATTCCACCAGATTCTGCCACATGTAGAATCTAGAAGACTCCATGGTTGAACTTCATTCATGACTAACTTTGCCACAACTAAGCTTAGTCAAAGTGTGTCTGCCACAAAAAATGTGGCTAACAAAATGGCCACCACAAGTGTGGCAAGATTTGGCAAGAAGTTGAGTCTATGACATGTGGACCATGTAGCTAGAAAAGTGTGGCAAGCCACAAGTGTAGCAATGAACCAAACACATGCCGGCACGCCTAAGCTTAGGCGTGGCAACCTTAGGCTGCAAAACAAACCATAACTTTGAAAGTTGGTCCTTGGATGAAGCCAATCTGACGGTACAAAGATGGCAAATCCGAGCACTACTGGCCGTTGGATATCATCTACATTCCACCAGATTTTGCCACATGTAGAATCTAGAAGAGTCCACATGTAGAAGCATAATGCACAAACCACTAGAATCTCATGCGTGCAATGCACGTGTACCTTACTAGTAGTTGGTAGTAGTAGGAAACAAATTCCTGGTTTGGCACGAGCTCTTACTGCGGGAGCACCACAAGGCCTGCCGCAGGAGTTACATTTCCCTCTCAGGGCCCATGAGACCGAACTTCAGTGGCTTAGTGCCCGGCCTATGAGTCAATGACATGCGGACCTTAAATGCGGCTGGCCCACATGTCATTCTCATGGTGGTGGTGTGGTTCGCGACTCACTCGTTCGAGATGAACCGGCCGATGGTGGCGTGGCCGTGGCGAGGGTGCCACAGCTGGGCGTCGGGGCGTTACGAGGCGTAGATGGCCACACCGGCGGGTAATACCTGTAGTACAGAAGTACTCCAGCTGAGGACTGATGCCCGGGACAAAATGTGTCACAGCCGCTGGATGGAAATTCGATGGTGCGGGTCGTGTGGTGTCATGGGTTCGTGCGGCGTCGTGGGAATCGCGTGTGGCTGTGGTAGAAACTTGATGCTCGCCGCATTTAAGGTGGCCTACATGTCATGCACACAAAGGCAGAGGGGCGGTGTGGCCGAGAGGGGTGAGGCGCACGTCGGGGGACGTGGTGCCATGGGTTGGAGCGGCATCATGGGAATCTCGTGTGGCAGTGGATGAAACGTGATGGTCGCCGTAGTTGAACTTCCATGGACAAGTTGTCATGTCTACGGACACATGCATTGCATACCGATCACTGGAAGGAGTAGTAGAGAAAGCTAGGCGGATAAATAGTTCCTTATAGTCAATCGGACCCATGCTACTACTTGTTCCAAAGACATGCACACCATCGAAATAGTCCATCTATATCAATATACATAGAGAGGGAATATTTTTTTTACAAGAGAGGAAATAGTTCATCCATCCATAATGCCCTGCTGCTGGTGCAGCATCTTCTTCTTCTTCTTCTTCTTCTTCTTCTTGTTCTCATTTTCTGTGGGAGACGGCTTCACAACAAGCTCTCTGGACCTTGCAGCTATCTCGAAACTCACAAGGGCATCGAGGGCAGCATATTTTATCCGCTCATACGTCAAGGGATAATTCTCCCATCGAGACGACCTTAATGCCAGCGTCTCATCACCCTTCTGAAGATTTGTTCCTAGCACAAAATTTGCTACGTCAAATAGGGATGGTGTCGGTTTATCACAATCTTCTACAGGAATTTTTATTCTGGTTTGTAGGTCAGCGATGCTTTTCAAATAAAGGTTGTACGGCTCCAACTTTTGTTTGACCCCCGCGATGGCTGCCCCACAGGAGTATATGTCCTCCCGAGACAAGAAATCGTGAAGCTCACCTGGTATGGAGGGCGCGTGTATGATGTGGTACACCAAAACATCATCTTCGAGGCACAGCTGAAGGACAGCGGCGCGTTATATCTTCCCAGTGGCACGCTCCATGTACTCTGCGTCGAGACCGATGACATTCATCTCCACCTTTTGGAGGGAGTTGGATACATTGTTGATCCACTTCCGAACAACCCTTGGGTGGTCGGTGACTGTGGCAACTATGCTCAACGAGCCTTCGACGAGGACATGTTGGACGCTAAAAACCTGCATCTCGATCTCTTTCGCCATTTGGAACCGCTGGACCGGAGGGCTATGGTTTGGAGAATTAGGATTAGATGGCTAGTCTAACTGAAGAAGATGATTATTTATAGGGGCTTTGGAATTACTCCAGGAGGATGTGAAGAGGTTAAAACAATGTGAATGCAGTGTGGTTTGGATGAAAATGAAGATCAAGGAGTAGTGAAAAAGCCGAGGAAAATCGGTTCCCGATGGAGAAGTAAATGGGAGAAGTTATGCGCATGCATGAGGAGACGTGTGGTGGCTTGACTGCTGCATGCAATGGATTGGACGGGCTCTTTGGTTGCCTTTTCTCTCTCCCACGCGCACAGAGTGGCCCACTTGCATGCTGTAGTTTATTGGCTGGAGTCTGGCTGCAGCTGCTCATGCGTACGCTAATTAATGCTGTGAATGCTGGGCATGGAGGGAAATGGGCGCATGCAAAAGGGTATATACGCAGACTAATTAGAGAAATACTGAAAAAAGTTATGCACTGACAAAAGAGTACCGGAGGGAGTACTACTCATGTTCCTACTACAGTTAAGGAATATGCGGTTATCCTCAAAAAATAAAAGTCCTTCTTCGCGCTTCCGCATGCACGAGAATTTGGTTCTGCTCGCAATATGGATGATAGCTGGAGGATGAAGTGAACCCAGAGGCATGCTAGCACGGGAGTGTACTGATGTTCCTACTACTCCTACTAGTAGTAGTAGTAGTACAACTGTGGTACACTTGATGGTCAAAATACTATTATTCATCCGGTCCTGACAGTGAAGTGACAAGACCCTGCGCCCGAGGTGACACCATTCCAGACGGCGTGTCCGGGTTACTGAAGTCAGACTCACCTTGTGCACTGTGCAGTCACTGTCACCGCCATTGTATAGCATGCCTCGCCTCGTCTCCCTCTCCCCTAGCACCACTCCATCTCCATGTCCGTCTCACCGGAGATCCTGAGGTCACTCTTCATTATCTCAATGTGCCCCCGCATACCCTCGCCTCGCTCGCCTCCCCCAGTACCACTATTCCCTCGCTAGCCGCTCCAGCACTGACAGCCTTCTCCCCCATAAATCAAGCCCCCCAAAAACCCACCTTCCAAACTCCACCATGGCCGAACGCGAACCACGCAGGATCCATATGAGCCGTGATTGGAGCAATCTCCCCAGTGACGTCCTCGACCTCTGTTGTTCGTGTATGGATATGTTGAGTGCCCTGCGGCTGGCTGCATGCTTGAGGGGCATGCACACGGCCACCATTGAAGCGAGGCCAAAGCTTTTCAAGACACCATGCTTGCTGCTATCTGGTCTTGCGAGATTGGCTCACCATGATACGGAGGCGTACATGATGACCCTCGACTTCAATCCGATCTCCATTAGCCGAAACTTCTTTGCAGGTATGTAGTGGGTCGCCGTACATCATTTCCCTCGACTTCGATTCGATCACCATCGCCCGAAACTTCTTGGCAGGTATGTACTGGGTCGGCATGAACTCCCACTGGATGGTTGCCTTCATAGAAGACGGTAAAAAGTTGGTGCTCGTGAACTTCCAGACCTCCCATGAGATTATCCTTCCTCCGTTGGATTATATAGAGTTTTACCATCGCGGTCCTAGTCATCTAGATTACCACGTCAGTTGGACGGACCTTGTTTTGCAGAAGATTGTAATCTGCCAAGTGCCCACACGACATGCGAATTACGCAGACTTCAAGCTAATTGCCTTGTTCGACCGCGAACTCGCCTATCTTTACGCCGGTGCCTTCTTTAGCTGGAGACAACTCAGCTCGCAGTGGATCATCGTCAAAGTTGATACACACTTTTGTGATGCTATTGAACACAATGGCATCATCTACGCGGTCGACAAAGCAGATGGCACCACGTATTGCTGGGACGGCGCGTGTAAGTTGTTTCCGTCTCATGTTAATGATGACGCCATGACACTGTTTGAACTTTTTGTGATGATTGGCATATCCCTGTTTGAGCAGAATTTGAGTAGAACTATGGCAATGTATTAGAGACGCCGTAAATCAGCTATATTTGGAATGAGTTAATTGATGCGATTGTGACCATGTCATTACAGCCAGTTTGTACCCCTGAATAATCAAACGGTTAGGAATATGTGGATATTCTCCTTATTTTACAGTAATCTATATACTACTACTAAATATGAGTGTGTATCAATGGCCATGTTAGTTTCCTCATTTTCATGATGTAGAAACATGCACCACACTGTTGGTTTCATCTAACCATACATTAGGGAAGTAAATGTGCATATGGAGAACTCTATATTTGGAAGTAGTGAAATCCTGTAATGCTTACCATGTGTACATACCTATATTCGCCCTTCAGCAATCAATGGCTAGAATAATATCGTCACAAAAATTTTGCCCACAGAACACGAGTATATAACAATGCATGGTCTGTTACTTACCTTGAAGAATTTGTTTGTGAGGACAGAACATGATTCCATAACATGCATGGCATGGTAGTTTCCTATGAAGAATCGATTGCGAGATAACATGTGTATAGCCATGCATGGCACTTCTATATTGTCGAACCCAGTATACATTTCCCTATATTTTCCTCCCAGTTCCAATAGGGACATATCAATGTTGTTTCTTGCATTATCCTACTCATACTCTGAACAATGCTGATCTTACATTAACAATGCATGTCCTTTTTGATATGATGCAGTGTCCCTACAGTTACTGCCCTTTGTAATCACACCACCTTTGCCAAAAACAGGGAAGCACAACTGGTTCCTCGCTCGATCAGACGACGGAAAAAGACTGATGATCATTCGGACACATGAGCTAGAAAAGTTATATTGCAAAAACCCCACTGTATACGAGCACCGTGAAATACGTGAGTATCCGGATAGTGGCTGTTACGTCTATGAGCAGGATACCAGCTTGTTGGGGACTTCAGGATTTTTTAGTTGGAGGCGGGTAAACAGGCTTGGTTCACACTCTCTGTTTCTCGGACTCAATTATCCGATTAACCAGGAGATCACCATTGGCAAGACCTTGATGGCAGAGAGGCTCAGTTTGCTATGGAAAACTGTGTCTACACGGCGAGCCCTAGGAGTTCGGGAGCAAACTCCCCTGATTGTCAACGATACAGCCTACAGCCAAAAGAAGGTGAGAATGACAAAGGCATATGGATTAACTTTGATCCTTGGATGTCTTCATTACGACAGGCAGTGATGTGGTTCAAGCCTTCAGGTTGATAGGTAATTGGGCTGTTGCGTCGAAAGGGTGGAGTACTGGTGTCTCCGGATCATTGGTCGCTGAAGCAGGGCTGCAAATTATGATGGTGTTGGATCATCTCTTCGAATGACTTTGTTGTCTTTGCTGCTTGTTCTGGATGGGTAGTTCTTTCTTTTGTTATGCATATTCCTTGTCATTTGGTCATCCTCGTCTATGTCACTCTTACTATGTAATAGTTGGCTCTATTTAGAATGTCATTCTCGTCTAGATCACGAGATTCTGAGCACTGCAGATGGGTGTGTTTTGGTGGTGTAGCAAGACTTTTTATTAACTATCATGTCTTGTTGTTTATGTCAGTGGTAGTCACTAGTTAGTGTTTGAATGTTGTATATATCGTTGTTTCGAACTGTTTATTGTCTCGAACTACTGGTGGGCTAAATGAGGGCATCACCATTCTCCAGTGTTCAGAGTGTATCTCCTTTTTTCAAGTTATATAATTTGAGCTCAGTGTCTTTTCGATGATGTACACTTGTTTGGGCCAGTGAGGTGTCGTTGAATATGGGCCGAGTAGTAACGCAATGCCAAACAGGTCAATTATGACTCTCAGGCCGGGCTCTCAAAAGATCCTCAAAAAAAGGCCGGGCTCTCCAAAAAAGAAAGAATAAGGACTCTTAGGCCGACATGTGGGCGCCACCGGTGTTTTCGTGCGCTTGCGCGCCAAGAGCATATTGGCGCGTGTTCGAGATTCAAGCTACCTTTTCATCCCCAATCTCCCGCCCTTCCCCCACCTCTGGAATCTCGATTCCTACTCCAGTTCCCCCAAATCCGCCTCCTGTACTCCCTATAATCAAGCTCACTATCATGTCGCCGGTCAACACGGATCTCCGAGCCAGAGATCCTGAGGTCCGTCCTGCCTTCGGTTGCTGCATGCTGTCGCTCAACAGTGGATGGCGGCGCTTGACGACCAGTTTGCCGGCAAAGTGCTGATGGTAACCATCAACGGCGACCGGCCTCCCGTCTCGCCGGATGACCATGTCAAAGCTCTTGGCATTGCGCGCGACATCCAAATAAGTGACTTGCTCGTCGAAGTCTGTCCGCCACCGGCTGATTTCTTCGTCAGGTTCCAGACAACTTTCGACTGCAGTCATGTGTTCGAATCTTCCCGGCGTTTGTTCTGCGATGGCGTGCTGGTGAGCTTTGATCGGTGGCACCCATGATGGGGCTCGGTGCCCTCTAAGCTTGTGTTTTTAACAAATCTTACCTTCCAGGGCATGCCTGGACGTGCTTGGAACAGCGAGTCCATGAATGAGCTTATCAACGACCTTGGAGGTGAGCTCGTAAGTATGTTTGTTCCTGCAGACAGCTGGGCTCTCACGGTTATGGCATGGATGAAGAAGCCGTCCACCATACCAAAGGTGATTGGTGTTGAGATACCGGTGCAGGAACCGGGGTTGTACTATTCGTCGCCACCAAGGCCGTCGCGGACCACGTTAGGGATGTACCTGTATCGAGTGTTCGTGCATGTCGAAGAAGTGGTCAATCCATCAATCGAAGTCCTGCCGCCGCCGCTGGTGCCAGGGTCCGTCGACGACGTCCATTACAGGAGTCAATGTCAGACTTTCCCCGTGTTGCTCGGAACGATGGATGGCACAGGGCCTACTCCATCGCGCGGCGGAGGCCGCTGCTTCTTTGGGAGAAGAGGCAGGGCTGGCTGCCTGGATCTGCTCTAATTTGAGGTAACAACCGAATCTTGTCAGATACTAGTTAAATCCGAGCTATGGGTGTCAAGCACTGCTGTGCCAGTACATTTGATTGTGACCTGTTCTATTTTTGTACCTGAACTTTTTTTAGAAAGGGTTGTACGTCAACTTAATGTGCTAGCAGAACTTATTGTGTTGTCTGTCTATTTTCTTTGCACAGCATTCAAGATATGTCCGTGTCATTGATAAAGACGATGAACCGTTATGTACGAGTTCGTTGGTTTCAACATAGCCCTACCCGTAGTGATCCACTGCTTCCATCCTGATTGTGCCGACTGCATGAAATTTTTGTATGCAAGTTCAGTGTGCTATGATGTTCTATATGATTGTGTCAACTATATAAGTTTTTACTGAGCATCAGCAATGCATATGGCTGAAAGATGTATTTACGAGCATCGACCGATGGGTCTCTCTCTCTCTCACACACACACACGCACAAGTGGGACCCGTTGAATTATCTCTTTGCTCGTGACAGCTTTTAATTAGGTTCCACTGTAATCTAACTTTTTTCTTAAGTTATTAATTGAGCTCAGTGACTTCAAAAAGTTGTACAGAAGCCTTGTTTGGGCCTTTCCGGCGTCGCTGAATGTGGGCTGAGTAGCCATGTTAGGTTGTACTGTACTACACAGGCCTTTTTTTCAACATCAGCAATGCATTTGGGCTGACAGTTGTACACAATATCCGGGTCAACTTGTTATTCTCCGCCTCACTGGGCTGCAAACTTTCCTAGGAGGTATGCATTAGGCTTAACAAGAAAATGAACTTTAAGAAATAATAAATGGAATGTAATTATAATAACTGGGCAGTAACTATAAAAAAATTCACCAAACACGTAATTAGTTTAAAAATATATTATTTTCAGAATTTGAAAATTTTAATTTCATTACTTGTTGCGCACGCAATATTTCGTTGGATTTTAACATAATACAACTTTATTTTGAAGTTATATTTAATCTGACTAGAAATTTCGGATAAAAATATTTCGGATCCCATAAAAATGTGGGATTTTTTTTTAATTCTGTTTTGAGCGGTTGGTTGAAATTATTAATCGTTGTCCTAGCTAGAAAATGGGTTGTACTTTTAACAAACTGTAAATGGGCTGTAGTAAATTCCATTAGAATTAAAAAATGGGATGTACATTCTTACAAATCGCAAATGGGCTATATGTTCTCTGCCACACACTTGTGGGCCTTCTAAGTTGACGCGTCCCCTAAAAAAACTAAGTTGACGCGTATGCAAGGCTTTCTCAACAACACACGGTTCTGGCAGCTGTGGCCGTTGGATGTCCATCCAATGGATGTCGTGCTTCTTCTTCAATCTCGGATATTCTTGCTTCAGCCGCCCAAAAAAAAGATTCCTCCCCCTGACATCTAGGACGCACCGTTTCGGAGGCTGACCTGTGGGCCTACTAAGTTGACGCGTACCAAGGGCTTTGTCAACTTAGTCAATATAAACGATTCTAGCTGCAGTGACCGTACGATGTCCATCGAACGACCGTAGTGTTTCTTCAACTTCTGGTCTTCTTGCTCCAGCCGTCCAAAGCAGTGCCGGTCCTGCCGCGTGCTCCTGCCTCCCGTGGTCGGCTGTGATGCCGCGGAGGCCTCACCGCCCCCTACTACTCCCACCGCTGGCCAGGCCATCCCTCTACTCACCCACACCCCCTGTTATTCTGCGGCGGCGGCAGCCTCACACCGCAGCCGAACCAGTGAACCCTAGTACTCCTCTCCGCGCGGGCTTCCACTGCCGTGTCTTCCCCGGATCCGCGTCGTCCCCTTCCTAGGCCTCGCCGTCGTCCACCGCCCTGGTGCTCTCGACGCGGCATGGTCAACGTGGTCAAGGAACGGCTTCCATCGGACATGGACTGTACGTGGAGAGGCTGACAGCTGGGTCCACGACGGCAGCAAGGAAGTGCCTCCTTATTACGCGGAAAATAATGATTCCTCCACCTGACAGCTGGGACCCATCGGATGGGCCACCGTATTTCATGAAAAAATGTTTGCCCCCTAACTACTGGGACACATCGGACGGGCCACCGTATTGCGCGAAAAAAACATTCCCCCCGCTGTCAGCTCGGACCCACCGGAAGTGCCTCCTCATTACGCACAAAAAAATGAATACTCCCCTTGCTGGTTGGGACCCACCTTGGTGGGAGGCTGACTTGTGGGCCTACTAAGTTGACGGGGACGGAGTGCTTTGTCAACTTAGTCAATATGAACGATTCTAGCTCAAGTGACTGTACGATGTCCATCCAACGGCCGTAGTGCTTCTTCAACCTCTGGTCTTGTTGCTCCAGCCCCCAAAGCAGCGCCGGTCGTGCCGCATGCTCCTGCCTCCCGTGGCCGGCTGTCCTGCCGCGGCGGCCTGACCGCCCCCTACTATTCCCACCGCTGGCCAGGCCATCCCTCTACTCACCCACACCCCCTATTATTCTGCGGCGACGACAGCCTCACACCGCAGTGAACCAGTGAACCCTCATACTCCTCTACTTGTGGGCATCCACTACCGTGTCATCCCCGGCTCCGCGTCGTCCCCTTCCTAGGCCTCGCCGGCGTCCACCGCCCTGGTGCTCTCGGCGCGGCATGGTCAACGTGGTCAAGGAACTGCTTCCATCGGACGTGGACTGTACGTGGAGAGGCTGACAGCTGGGTCCACGGCCGCAGCAAGGAAGTGCCTCCTTATTATGCGCAAAATAATTATTCCTCCACCTGACAGCGGGGCCCACAGGACGGGCCACCGTATTTCGTGAAAAAAACGTTTCCCCCTGACTACTGGGACCCACCAGCTACATCTTCGCATGCAAGGAAGTGCGTCCTGGCAAAAAAACGATTCGCCCCCTGACTACTGGGACCCACCAGCTACATCTTCGCACGCAAGGAAGTGCGTGATAGTCGGGACCCACCTGGTCGAAACATACGTAGCGTCGTCATTCTAGTCGCGAACGTGTACATACATACTGGTCGATGTAGAGGCACGCACGTGTCGTAGTAGAGGCGCGCACGTAGCATGTACACGTACGTACAGCGGCCAGGGTGCAAGAAAGTAAATACGACCACGTACGTACATACGGGCGGGGTCTCGAACGCCTACTCGCGCGTACGTACGGCCAGGGCTCGTGTACATGGCTGGGTCGAAACAGAGAAACAACATCGTCGTTGTGTTCATGGAGGGCCAACCGGCTGGGTCGGAACGGAAGGCGTCGTCGTGTTCATCGGGAGGGCTTGGACGGAACAGCTGATGGAAACGAGGCCTGGCGTACCGCAGAACGGAGGAAACGGCCTTGTGTTCGACCAGCCACGTTTGAAACGGGATCCTGTTCATCGGGAGGGGTCTGGCGTACCGCAAAACGGAGGAAACAGACCTCCTACGGTCGAAACGGGGGGTCCTGTTGATCGGGAGGGGTGTGGCGTACCGCAAAACGGAGGAAACGGACTTGTGTTGGAGCGCTACGGTCGAAAACGGGGGTCCTGTTCATCGGGAGGGATGTGGCGTACCGCAAAACGGGACTCCACGGGATACTGTTCATCTCCACCGTCGACCCCCTCCAGCCTCCATGGGCTACTGTTCATCCACCGTCGACCTCCTCCAGCCTCCACCTGCGACTGTTCATCCACGGGCTCCTGTTCATCCAGCCCTCCACGGGGTGGTCCTGTTCATCCTGCCCTCCACGGGGTCCTGTTCATCCAGCCCCAACCAGCTCGATCGATCGGGGTCCTGTTCATCCAGAGGCAACACCACGGGGTCCTGTTCATCCACGCCCACCGGGAACTGTTCATCCAAACCCCCCCAGCAACGCTCACTGTTCATCCAGAGGCTGCATCGATCGGCTTCAGTTAGCAGCAGTAGCGAAGGAATCGCTCGATCGGGTTCAGTTAACAGCCATCGATCGATCACTCGGGTTCAGTAACGCGTAGCCTGCAGTGCAATCGCTCGGGTTCAGTTAGAGCCCAACGCATTGCTCGGGTTCAGTTAGATCCCAATGCCTCGCACCCACGCGCGTGCGTGTACGAGAGAAACGCGCATCGCTCGGCCCCGACCACCCACCATAACCGGGAACACCCCGATATTTTCCTCGCCCTCGCTTCTACCATGGACGGCCCAAAGAATGTCATGCAGCTGCGTCTCCGGCCCGCCCAGGACGAAAAGCCCATTTTCTGTCATGATTTTTTTTCATAGAAGTAGGACCCCACCACATCTATGATGATACCGGGTTTTCTCACAATTATCGTCATAGATGTGTCATTAGTATGACAGGAAAAAAATTCGTTCGGCCCAAAATGTCACGGATGTGTCTTTTTTTTGTAGTGAATTATACCTGCCTCCAGAAGCTTTAGTATTTCTTTCCTTACCACTTCTTTCATCTTACAATTTAACCTTCGTTGGTGATCAACAACCGATTTAGCGTCTTTCTCCAATTTTATTTTCTGCTGGCATAGAGTGGGACTAATGCCCTTAAGATCATCCAGAGTATATCCAATAGCGGCACGGTGCTTCTTCAGAGTTTTCAATAATTTCTCTTCTTCTTGCTCTGAAAGGTTAGCACTAATAATAACATGATATATCTTCTTTTCATCAAGATAAGCATATTTAAGAGTATCAAGTAATGGTTTAAGCTCAAACACAGGATCACCCTTGGGTGCAGGAGGATCCCCTAGAATTTCAATAGGCAAGTTGTGTTTCAAAATAGGTCCTTGTTTAAAGAATACTTCATCTATTTCCCTTCTTTCATTCATAAACATATCATTTTCATGGTCTAGCAAATATTTTTCTAAAGGATCATTAGGAGGCACGACAATAGAAGTAAGACCAATAATTTCATCTTTACTAGGCAATTCTTTATCATGGGGTTGTCTACGAAATTTAGCAAAATTAAAATCATGAGACATATCCCCTAAACCAATAGTAACAACATCCTTTTTGCAATCTATCTTAGCATTAACCGTATTCAAGAAGAGTCTACCAAATATAATGGGACAAAAGTCATCTTGTGGGGAACCAAGAACAACAAAATCAGTAGGATATTTGACTTTCCCACACAAGACTTCAACATCTCTAACAATCCCAACTGGTGAAATAGTTTCTCTATTGTCAAGCTTCATAGTAACATCAATACCTTCTAACTCAGCAGGTGCAATATCATGCATAATTTCTTCGTATAAAGAATGAGGTATTGCACTCGCACTAGCACCCATATCACATAAGCCATGATAGCAATGATCTCCTATTTTAACAGAAATAATAGGCATGCCTACAATAGGGCTATGTTTATTTTTAGTATCGGGTCTAGCAATTCTAGCAGCTTCATCATAGAAGTAAATAACATGCCCATCAATATTATCGACCAAGAGATCTTTAACCATAGCAATACTAGGTTCAACTTTAATTTGCTCAGGGGGTGTAGGTGTTCTAGTATTACTCTTACGAACCACAGTTGAAGCTTTAGCATGATCCTTTATTCTAGCAGGGAAAGGTGGTTTCTCAATATAAGCGGTAGGAACAATAGGATCAACATTATAAGTGATAGTCTTTTCTTCAACTTTAATAGGTTCAACTACCTTTACTTCAATGGGAGGATGATATTTAAACCAGTTCTCCTGAGGAAGATCAACATGAGTAGCAAATGATTCACAGAAAGAAGCTACTATCTTAGAGTCAAGTCCATATTTAGTGCTAAATTCACGAAAAAACATCGGTATCCATAAAAGATTTAACACAATCAAACATAGGTGTTATACCTGACTCCTTACCTTCGTCGAGTTCCCAATCTTCAGAGTTGCGTTTAATTCTTTCCAATAAATCCCATCTGAATTCAATAGTCTTCGTCATAAAAGAACTAGTACAAGAACTATCGAGCATGGAGCGATTATTGAGAGAAAGCCGAGCATAAATTTTTTGAATAATAATTTCTCTTGACAACTCATGATTGGGGCATGAATATAACATTGACTTAAGCCTCCCCCAAGCTTGAGCGATGCTTTCTCCTTTGCGAGGCCAAAAATTATATATATAATTACGATCACGATGAACAAGATGCATAGGATACAACTTCTGATGAAATTCCAATTTCAATCGGTTGTAGTTCCATGATCCAATATCATCACATAGCCTAAACCATGTCGATGCCTTTCCCTTCAAAGATAAAGGGAATACGTTCTTCTTGATAACATCCTCGGGCATACCTGCAACCTTAAATAATCCACAAACTTCATCCACATAGATTAAGTGCAAATTGGGATGCAATGTTCCATCTCCCGTAAAAGGGTTAGCTAGTAGTTTCTCTATCATACCCGAAGGAATTTCAAAGTAAAAATTTTCAGTAGGTTCAGTAGGTTGAGGAGCAACTCTTTTCTCTACTGGTCGGGGTGAAGATACCCCGAACAAGCCCCTCAAAGGATTACTTTCCATAGTAACAAGTGACAGTAAATTTCAGCACGCTATATAAATTTTTCCTTACCAAATTCCACTTACCAAAGGCGCTTCACTCCCCGGCAACGGTGCCAGAAAAGAGTCATGATGACCCACAATTATAGGGGATCTATCGTAGTCCTTTCGATAAGTAAGAGTGTCAAACCCAATGAGAGCAGGTGGAAATGGCAAGCGGTTTTCAGTAAGGTATTCTCTGCAAGCACTAAAATTATCGGTAACAGATAGTTTTGTGATATGGTAATTTGTAACGGGTAACAAGTAACAAAAGTAAACAACGTGCAGCAAGGTGGCCCAATCCTTTTTGTAGCAAAGGACAAGCCTGGACAAACTCTTATATGAAGGAAAACACTCCTGAGGACACATGGGAATTATCGTCAAGCTAGTTTTCATCACGCTCATATGATTCGCGTTCGTTACTTTGATAATTTGATATGTGGGTGGACCGGTGCTTGGGTACTGCCCTTCCTTGGACAAGCATCCCACTTATGATTAACCCCTCTTGCAAGCATCCGCAACTACAAAGAAGTATTAAGGTAAACCTAATCATAGCATGAAACATATGGATCCAAATCAGCCCCTTACGAAGCAACGCATAAACTAGGGTTTAAGCTTATGTCACTCTAGCAACCCATCATCTACTTATTGCTTCCCAATGCCTTCCTCTAGGCCCAAATAATGGTGAAGTGTCATGTAGTCGACATTCACATAACACCACTAGAGGAAAGACAACATACATCTCATCAAAATATCGAACGAATACCAAATTCACATGACTACTTATAGCAAGACTTCTCCCATGTCCTCAGGAACAAACGTAACTAATCACAAATCATATTCATGTTCATAATCAGAGGGGTATTAATATGCATAAAGGATCTGAACATATGATCTTCCACCAAATAAACCAACTAGCATCAACTACAAGGAGTAATCAACACTACTAGCAACCCACAGGTACCAATCTGAGGTTTTGGGACAAAGATTGGATACAAGAGATGAACTAGGGTTTGAGAGGAGATGGTGCTGGTGAAGATGTTGATGGAGATTGACCCCCTCCCGATGAGAGGATCGATGGTGATGACGATGGTGATGATTTCCCCCTCCCGGAGGGATGTTTCCCCGGCAGAACAGCTCTGCGAGAGCCCTGGATTGGTTTCGCCAGGTTCCGCCTCGAGACGGCGGCGCTTCGTCCCGAAAGCTTCCTTCTGATTTTTTTCCAGGGCGAAAGACTTCATATAGCCAAAGATGGGCACCGGAGGCCTACCAGGGGGCCCACAAGGCAAGGGGCGCGGCCAGGGGGGTAGGGCGCACCCCCCACCCTCGTGCATGGTGGGTGGCCCCCCTCTGGTACTTTCTTCGCCCAATATTTTTTATATATTCCAAAACTGACTTTCGTGGAGTTTCAGGACTTTTGGAGTTGTGCAGAATAGGTCTCTAATATTTGCTTCTTTTCCAGCCCAGACTTCCAGCTGTCGGCATTCTCCCTCTTCGTGTAAACCTTGTAAAATAAGAGAGAATAGGCAGAAGTATTGGGGCCATTTACATTTCTGCCCCTAACTGGATCCCACTACTCAGATTTGCCCCTAATTTCAAAGGGTGCTCAAATTTGCCCCTCTCCCGTCAATTCCACTTATAGAAATGCCCCTCCGTGCCATTTTTGTCCTGTCAAGGTTGTTTGACCGCTAACTTGCCGTCAGTTTGACATATTTGCCCCTCCGTCCTTACAAGTGGGCCCAAACTTACCTGTTCGATGCAGTCTGTCTCTCATTCTGTTTCTTCGACCTCTCGATGACGGCAGGGGCAATTTGGACGGCGTTTGGAGGCGGTGGGAGGTCGTGGATCTAGAGGGCGACGACACTAGGTTATTGATGTGCACATCGGGCATGTCTTCGTCGAGCTCCTCAGTTCATGGCGAGGTAACTGTTCTGACTCGATTTGGGTATTGTCGTGGAACCTTCACGGCAAATGTCCTCGTGCAAGGACTTAGTCGTGGAGCCATCGCAACTAGGAAGCTTAAAGGGGTTAAACGGGACAAAGGACACGAGGATTATACTGGTTCGGCCCCTTACGGTGAAGGTAAAAGCCTACTCCAGTTGAGGTGGAATTACTTAGGGTTTCGATGACCAGGGAGCTAAACCGCTATGCCTGGCTATCGATCTGGTCTTACTTGTCCTGACCCGCCGCTGGGTCGTCCCTTTATATAGAGAGGTTAACGCCCAGCGGCTCTCAGAGTCCCGGCCGGCTTATAAATAGTGTCCGGCTCGGACTCTTAACTATTCTTGCCTTACACTACAAGTCATACCTTAACGGCGGTTTATCACTACGGGCCTTAAGCCGCCTCTAGGCCTTAGGCCCATTACTGAACCGCCATCCTCAAACTTGAGATTGGGCTTCATGTGATGATCGTCATAGCATAACCCGGCCCCTCTTGGGCGGGTGACTCCAGTAGTTATATCCCCAACATTAGGCCCCAGATTGATTTGAGCCGGTTCATGTCAATCTTCAATACCTCAATAAAAAATCTTCTGGCTTCTGTTTGCGCAAAGGCTTTAACCCGCCGTGACGTCACCTTCTGTATTCTTGGTAACCCGCTGTGACGTCATCCGCCATTAATGCACGTTTTGCTCAACGTATCTCAACGGATCCTTATCTTAATAACTGTCCCGAAAATCGAGGCGTCTCCGCAGCTGGATAACCATGTCTTCAGCCTCCTCGTTTCTCGCTCCCATTCATCAGCCGTCCCTTATAAGTAGGCCCAGCCCTTAGGTCTTCGTCATTCTTCCCTTTCCATCGTCTTCCTCCTCTCGACGCTTCAAAGCCCGAGCTCCGCCGCCGCCGCCGCACATCCCGTCTGTACCAACTAAGGCCGCTGCATCGACCTGTCTTGACAAGAGAACCGCGGCGCACCTCCACTGCTCATCAGCACCAGTAAGTCCTCGCCGTCCCGTATATTAGATCCGCATTAGGGTTCGCAAGTTCTTCTGTGTTGTTCGTGGTTCCTCGCGATTCCTTCGCAGTTCTTCAACAACGGCCTCCTTTGATCCAAGAGTAGTGCATAACTTTGGCGGTAGTTGTTTCACACCCATTTTCAATACTAGCAGATCCCTTTTGCATGCAAAAAGACCTCATTTAGAGCTCATGAACTTCTCTATACCAGTTTTTAGGTCTAGAAATTTTTCTTTTCTGGACGATCGTTTGATCCAAAATAATCCCTACAATCAGTGAAACTTGTTTGTGCAACACTTAGGAAAACTGCATCTGTTAGCCATGGCGGCTCATATCGCCGGCTTAAAAGAGGCCATGCTTTGTGAAATTTCCGGATCATTCATAATAGAGTTAAATAACTTAATTGCTCATGATATCCACGGCGGCTTAAATAACCTGACACAATTAGCCATATATCATTAGGCCCTTTCATAAGCCGCCATCTTGAATACTGAACTGAAACTTTCCTTCGGCTTAAATTTGAACCGGAAATTTTATTTGGTCATAGGCTTCCATCTTTCACAATGCCGCCTAAGGCTCCCAAAGCACCCGTCACATACAACTGGGTTAGATCCAACGTTACTGACAGCATCTTAGTGTTGGGGAACGTAGTAATTTCAAAAAAATTCCTACGCACACGCAAGATCATGGTGATGCATAGCAACGAGAGGGGAGAGTGTTGTCCACGTACCCTCGTAGACCGAAAGCAGAAGCGTTAACACAACGCGGTTGATGTAGTCGTACGTCTTCACGATCCGACCGATCCAGTACCAAACGCACGGCACCTCCGAGTTCAGCACACGTTCAGCTCGATGACGTCCCTCGAACTCCGATCCAGCCGAGTGTTGAGGGAGAGTTTTGTCAGCACGACGGCGTGGTGACGATGATGATGTTCTACCGACGCAGGGCTTCGCCTAAGCACCGCTACGATATTATCGAGGTGTAATATGGTGGAGGGGGGCACCGCACACGGCTAAGAGATCAATGATCAATTGTGTGTCTATGGGGTGCCCCCCTGCCCCCGTATATAAAGGAGCAAGGGGGAGGCCGCCGGCCAAGGAGGAGGGCGCGCCAAGGGGGGAGTCCTACTCCCACCGGGAGTAGGACTCCTCCTTTCCTTGTTGGAATAGGAGAAGGGAAGGGAGAAGGAGAAAGAAGGAAGGGGGCGCCCCCCTCCCTAGTCCAATTCGGACTAGTCCATGGGAAGGGGTGCGGCCACCCTTTGGAGCCTTTCTCTCCTTTCCCGTATTGGCCCATTAAGGCCCAATACGAATTCCCGTAACTCTCCGGTACTCCGAAAAATACCTGAATCACTCGGAACCTTTCCGATGTCCGAATATAGTCGTCCAATATATCGATCTTTATGTCTCGACCATTTCGAGACTCCTCGTCATGTCCCCGATCTTATCCGGGACTCCGAACTCATTCGGTACATCAAAACTCATAAACTCATAATAAAACTGTCATCGTAACGTTAAGCGTGCGGACCCTACGGGTTCGAAACCTATGTAGACATGACCGAGACACCTCTCCGGTCAATAACCAATAGCGGAACCTGGATGCTCATATTGGTTCCCACATATTCTACGAAGATCTTTATCGGTCAGACCGCATAACAACATACGTTGTTCCCTTTGTCATCGGTATGTTACTTGCCCGAGATTCGATCGTCGGTATCTCGATACCTAGTTCAACCTCGTTACCGGCAAGTCTCTTTACTCGTTCCGTAATACATCATCCCGCAACTAACTCATTAGTTACAATGCTTGCAAGGCTTATAGTGATGTGCATTACTGAGTGGGCCCAGAGATACCTCTCCGACAATCGGAGTGACAAATCCTAATCTCGAAATACGCCAACCCAACAAGTACCTTTGGAAGCACCTATAGAGCACCTTTATAATCACCTAGTTACGTTGTGACGTTTGGTAGCACACAAAGTGTTCCTCCGGTAAACGGTAGTTGCATAATCTCATAGTCATAGGAACATGTATAAGTCATGAAGAAAGCAATAGCAACATACTAAACGATCGAGTGCTAAGCTAACGGAATGGGTCAAGTCAATCACATCATTATCCTAATGATGTGATCCCGTTAATCAAATGACAACTCATGTCTATGGCTAGGAAACATAACCATCTTTGATCAACGAGCTAGTCAAGTAGAGGCATACTAGTGACACTCTGTTTGTCTATGTATTCACACATGTATCAAGTTTCCGGTTAATACAATTCTAGCATGAATAATAAACATTTATCATGATATAAGGAAATAAATAATAACTTTATTATTGCCTCTAGGGCATATTTCCTTCACTCTCCCACTTGCACTAGAGTCAATAATCTAGTTCACATCGCCATGTGATTTAACATCAATGGTTCACATCACCATGTGATTAACACCCATAGTTCACATCGTCATGTGATCAACACCCAAAGGGTTTACTAGAGTCAGTAATCTAGTTCACATCGCTTATGTGATTAACACCCAAAGAGTACTAAGGTGTGATCATGTTTTGCTTGTGAGATAATTTTAGTCAACGGGTCTGTCACATTCAGATCCGTAAGTATTTTGCAAATTTCTATGTCTACAATGCTCTGCACGGAGCTACTCTAGCTAATTGCTCCCTCTTTCAATATGTATCTAGACCGAGACTTAGAGTCATCTAGATTAGTGTCAAAACTTGCATCGACGTAACCCTTTACGACGAACCTTTTGTCACTTCCATAATCGAGAAAATTATCCTTATTCCAGTAAGGATAATTTTGACCGCTGTCCAGTGATCTACTCCTAGATCACTATTGTACTCCCTTGCCAAAATCAGTGTAGGGTATATAATAGATCTGGTACACAGCATGGCATACTTTATAGAACCTATGGCCGAGGCATAGGGAATGACTTTCATTCTTTTTCTATCTTCTGCCGTGGTCGGGCTTTGAGTCTTACTCAATTTCACACCTTGTAACACAAGCAAGAAACTCTTTCTTCGACTGTTCCATTTTGAACTACTTCAAAATCTTGTTAAGGTATGTAGTCATTGAAAAAACTTATCAAGCGTCTTGATCTATCTCTATAGATCTTGATGCTCAATATGTAAGCAGCTTCACCGAGGTCTTTCTTTGAAAAACTCCTTTCAAACACTCCTTTATGCTTTGCAGAATAATTCTACATTATTTCTGATTAACAATATGTCATCCACATATACTTATCAGAAATGCTGTAGTGCTCCCACTAACTTTCTTGTAAATACAGGCTTCACCGCAAGTCTGTATAAAACTATATGCTTTGATCAACTTATCAAAGCATATATTCCTACTCCGAGATGCTTGCACCAGTCCATAGATGGATCGCTGGAGTTTGCATATTTTGTTAGCACCTTTAGGATTGACAATACCTTCTGGTTGCATCATATACAACTCTTCTTTAATGAATCCATTAAGGAATGCAGCTTTGTTTATCCATTTGCCAGATTTCATAAAATGCGGCAATTGCTAACATGATTCGGACAGACTTAAGCATCGCTGCGAGTGAGAAAATCTCATCGTTTTCAACACTTTGAACTTTGTCAAAAACCTTTTTCCGACAAGTCTAGCTTTGTAGATAGTAACACTACTATCAGCGTCCGTCTTCCTCTTGAAGATCCATTTATTTTTTATGGCTCGCCGATCATTGGGCAAGTCAATCAAAGTCCATACTTTGTTCTCATACATGGATCCCATCTCAGATTTCATGGCCTCAAGCCATTTTGCGGAATCTGGGCTCACCATCGCTTCTTCATAGTTCGTAGGTTCGTCATGGTCTAGTAACATAACCTCCAGAACAGGATTACCGTACCACTCTGGTGCGGATCTTACTCTGGTTGACCTACGAGGTTCAGTAACAACTTGATCTGAAGTTTCATGATCATCATCATTAACTTCCTCACTAATTGGTGTAGGTGTCACAGGAACCGTTTTCTGTGATGAACTACTTTCCAATAAGCGATGAGGTACACTTACCTCATCAAGTTCTACTTTCCTCCCACTCACTTCTTTCGAGAGAAACTCCTTTTCTAGAAAGGATCCATTCTTAGCAACGAATGTCTTGCCTTCGGATCTGTGATAGAAGGTGTACCCAACTGTCTCCTTTGGGTATCCTATGAAGACACATTTCTCCGATTTGGGTTTGAGCTTATCAGGATGAAACCTTTTCACATAAGCATCGCAACCCCAAACTTTAAGAAACGACAACTTTGGTTTCTTGCCAAACTACAGTTCATAAGATGTCGTCTCAACGGATTTATATGGTACCCTATTTAACGTGAATGCAGCTGTCTCTAATGCATAACCCCAAAACCATAGTGGTAGATCGGTAAGAGACATCATATATCGCACCATATCTAATAAAGTACGGTTACAATGTTCGGACACACCATTACACCGTGGTGTTCCAGGGGGCGTGAGTAGTGAAACTATTTCACATTGTTTTAACTGAAGGCAAAACTCGTAACTCAAAATACTCTTCTCCACGATGAGATCGTAGAAACTTTATTTTCTTGTTACGATGATTTTCCGCTTCACTCTGAAATTATATGAACTTTTCAAATGTTTCAGACTTCTGTTTCATTAAGTAGATATACCCATATCTGCTCAAATCATCTGTGAAGGTCAGAAAATAATGATACCTGCTATAAGCCTCAATATTCATCGGACCACATACATCTGTATGTATGATTTCCAACAAATCTGTTGCTCTCTCCATAGTTCCGGAGAACGGCGTTTGAGTCATTTTGCCCATGAGGCACGGTTGGCAAGCATCAAGTGATTCATAATCAAGTGATTCCAAAATCCCATCAGTATGGAGTTTCTTCATGCGCTTTACACCAATATGACCTAAATGGCAGTGCCACAAATAAGTTGCACTATCATTATTAACTTTGCATCTTTTGGCTTCATTATTATGAATATGTGTATCACTACGATCGAGATCCAACAAACCATTTTATTGGGTGTATGACCATAGAAGGTTTTATTCATGTAAACAGAACAACAATTATTCTCTAATTTAAATGAATAACCGTATTGCAACAAACATGATCAAATCATATTCATGCTCAACGCAAACACCAAATAACACTTATTTAGTTTCAACACTAATCCCGAAAGTATAGGGAGTGTGTGATGATGATCATATCAATCTTGGAACTACTTCCAACACACATCGTCACCTCGCCTTTTACTAGTCTCTGTTTATTCTGCAACTCCCGTTTCGAGTTACTACTCTTAGCA
Source organism: Aegilops tauschii subsp. strangulata (assembly GCF_002575655.3). Lineage (NCBI taxonomy): Eukaryota > Viridiplantae > Streptophyta > Magnoliopsida > Poales > Poaceae > Aegilops > Aegilops tauschii. Next base: position 343,099,020 of record NC_053035.3, read on the forward strand.
ACTGAACCAGTATCAAATACCGAGGGGTTGCTATAAACACTAGTAAAGTACACATCAATAACATGTATATCCAATATACCTTTGTTCACTTTGCCATCCTTCTTATCCACCAAATAGTTGGGGTAGTTCCGCTTCCAGTGACCAATCCCTTTGCAGTAGAAGCACTTAGTCTCAGGCTTAGGACCAGACTTAGGCTTCTTCACTTGAGCAGCAACTTGCTTGCCATTCTTCTTGAAGTTCCCCTTCTTCCCTTTGCCCTTTTCTTGAAACTAGTGGTCTCGTCAACCATCAACACTTGATGTTTTTCTTGATTTCTACCTTCGTCGATTTCAGCATCACGAAGAGCTCAGGAATTACTTTCGTCATCCCTTGCATACTATAGTTCATCACAAAGTTCTACTAACTTGGTGATGGTGACTAGAGAATTCTGTCAATCACTATTTTATCTGGAAGATTAACTCCCACTTGATTCAAGCGATAGTAGTACCCAGACAATCTGAGTACACGCTCACTGCTTGAGCTATCTCCTCCATCTTTTAGCTATAGAACTTGTTGGAGCTTCATATCTCTCAACTCGGGTATTTGCTTGAAATATTAACTTCAACTCCTGGAACATCTCATATGGTCCATGACGTTCAAAACGTCTTTGAAGTCCCGATTCTAAGCCGTTAAGCATGGTGCACTAAACTATCAAGTAGTCATCATATTGAGCTAGCCAAACGTTCATAACGTCTGCTCCTGTAATAGGTCTGTCACCTAGCGGTGCATCAAGTACATAATTCTTCTATGCAGCAATGAGGATAATCCTCAGATCACGGATCCAATCCGCATCTTTGCTACTAACATCTTTCAACATAATTTTTCTCTAGGAACATATCAAAAATAAACACAGGGAAGCAACAACGCGAGCTATTGATCTACAACATAATTTGCAAAATACTATCAGGACTAAGTTCATGATAAATTTAAGCTCAATTAATCATATTACTTAAGAACTCCCACTTAGATAGACATCCCTCTAATCATCTAAGTGATTACGTGATCCAAATCAACTAAACCATAACCGATCATCACGTGAAATGGAGTAGTTTTCAATGGTGAACATCACTATGTTGATCATATCTACTATATGATTCACGCTCGACCTTTCGGTCTCAGTGTTCCGAGGCCATATCTGCATATGCTAGGCTCGTCAAGTTTAACCTGAGTATTCCGCGTGTGCAACTGTTTTGCACCCGTTGTATTTGAACGTAGAGCCTATCACACCCGATCATCACGTGGTGTCTCAGCACGAAGAACTTTCGCAACGGTGCATACTCAGGGAGAACACTTTTATCTTGAAATTTTAGTGAGAGATCATCTTATAATGCTACCGCCAATCAAAGAAGGATAAGATGCATAAAAGATAAACATCACATGCAATCAATATAAGTGATATGATATGGCCATCATCATCTTGTGCTTGTGATCTCCATCTCCAAAGCACCGTCATGATCACCATCGTCACCGGCGCGACACCTTGATCTCCATCGTAGCATCGTTGTCGTCTCGCTAACTATTGCTTTTACGACTATCGCTACCGCTTAGTGATAAAGTAAAACAATTACATGGCGATTGCATTTCATACAATAAAGCGACAACCATATGGCTCCTGCCAGTTGCCGATAACTCGGTTACAAAACATGATCATCTCATACAATAAAATTCAGCATCATGTCTTGACCATATCACATCACAACATGCCCTGCAAAAACAAGTTAGACGTCCTCTACTTTGTTGTTGCAAGTTTTACGTGGCTGCTACGGGCTTAGCAAGAACCGTTCTTACCTACGCATCAAAACCACAACGATAGTTTGTCAAGTTGGTGCTGTTTTAACCTTCGCAAGGACCGGGCGTAGCCACACTCGGTTCAACTAAAGTGAGAGAGACAGACACCCGCCAGTCACCTTTAAGCAACGAGTGCTCGCAACGGTGAAACCAGTCTCGCGTAAGCGTACGCGTAATGTCGGTCCGGGCCGCTTCATCTCACAATACCGCCGAACCAAAGTATGACATGCTGGTAAGCAGTATGACTTATATCGCCCACAACTCACTTGTGTTCTACTCGTGCATATAACATCAACGCATAAAACCAGGCTCTGATGCCACTGTTGGGGAACGTAGTAATTTCAAAAAAATTCCTACGCACACGCAAGATCATGGTGATGCATAGCAACGAGAGGGGAGAGTGTTGTCCACGTACCCTCGTAGACCGAAAACGGAAGCGTTAACACAACGCGGTTGATGTAGTCGTACGTCTTCACGATCCGACCGATCAAGTACCGAACGCACGGCACCTCCGAGTTCAGCACAAGTTCAGCTCGATGACGTCCCTCGAACTCCGATCCAGCCGAGTGTTGAGGGAGAGTTTTGTCAGCACAACGGCGTGGTGACGATGATGATGTTCTACCGACGCAGGGCTTCGCCTAAGCACCGCTACGATATTATCGAGGTGTAATATGGTGGAGGGGGGCACCGCACACGGCTAAGAGATCAATGATCAATTGTGTGTCTATGGGGTGCCCCCTGCCCCCGTATATAAAGGAGCAAGGGGGAGGCCGCCGGCCAAGGAGGAGGGCGCGCCAAGGGGGGAGTCCTACTCTCACCGGGAGTAAGACTCCTCCTTTCCTTGCTGGAATAGGAGAAGGGAAGGGAGAAGGAGAAAGAAGGAAGGGGGCGCCCCCCCTCCCTAGTCCAATTCGGACTAGTCCATGGGGAGGGGTGCGGCCACCCTTTGGAGCCTTTCTCTCCTTTCCCGTATTGGCCCATTAAGGCCCAATACGAATTCCCGTAACTCTCCGGTACTCCGAAAAATACCCGAATCACTCGGAACCTTTCCGATGTCCGAATATAGTCGTCCAATATATCGATCTTTACGTCTCGACCATTTCGAGACTCCTCGTCATGTCCCCGATCTCATCCGGGACTCCGAACTCCTTCGGTACATCAAAACTCATAAACTCATAATAAAACTGTCATCGTAACGTTAAGCGTGCGGACCCTACGGGTTCGAGAACTATGTAGACATGACTGAGACACCTCTCCGGTCAATAACCAATAGCGGAACCTGGATGCTCATATTGGTTCCCACATATTCTACGAAGATCTTTATCGGTCAGACCGCATAACAACATACGTTGTTCCCTTTGTCATCGGTATGTTACTTGCCCAAGATTCGATCGTCGGTATCTCGATACCTAGTTCAATCTCGTTACCGGCAAGTCTCTTTACTCGTTCCGTAATACATCATCCCGCAACTAACTCATTAGTTACAATGCTTGCAAGGCTTAAAGTGATGTGCATTACTGAGTGGGCCCAGAGATACCTCTCCGACAATCGGAGTGACAAATCCTAATCTCGAAATACGCCAACCCAACAAGTACCTTTGGAAGCACCTGTAGAGCACCTTTATAATCACCCAGTTACGTTGTGACGTTTGGTAGCACACAAAGTGTTCCTCCGGTAAACGGTAGTTGCATAATCTCATAGTCATAGGAACATGTATAAGTCATGAAGAAAGCAATAGCAACATACTAAACGATCGAGTGCTAAGCTAACGCAATGGGTCAAGCCAATCACATCATTATCCTAATGATGTGATCCCGTTAATCAAATGATAACTCATGTCTATGGCTAGGAAACATAACCATCTTTGATCAACGAGCTAGTCAAGTAGAGGCATACTAGTGACACTCTGTTTGTCTATGTATTCACACATATATCAAGTTTCCGGTTAATACAGTTCTAGCATGAATAAGAAACATTTATCATGATATAAGGAAATAAATAATAACTTTATTATTGCCTCTAGGGCATATTTCCTTCACTTAGCTGATTTCGTGAAAACGGGTTACCTGCCAAAGAAAGAGGTCCTGTCCTATCGTGCTCCTGACCCGTCAGAAGAGAGGCCTCAACCCAAGGATGGGGAAGTTGTCATATTTACTGATCACATGAACCGGGGCTTTGCTCCTCCCGGCTCAAAATTCTTCAGAGATGTCCTGCACTTTTTTGATCTGCGACCTCAAGACATCGGACCCAATTCCGTGTCAAACATCTGCAACTTCCAAGTGTTCTGTGAGGTGTACCTCGGAGAAGAACCCAACTTGCTACTCTTTAGGGAGTTATTTTATTTGAACCGCCAGAATGAATGTGCCAACGGGCCCAGCTTGGAGCTCGGTGGAATCTTAATCCAACGACGGAGAGATTGTCTCTTCCCTTATGCTGAGCCACCAAGCCACCCGAAAGATTGGAACCAGACATGGTTCTGCTGCCAAGACACTTCTCCGGCTGACGAGAACCCTCTGCCCGGCTTTCGCGCCCTGCGTCTGGAGTCAAATCACCCCTTGCCAGACAAATTATCTCAAGCTGAACGTCAACCACTTACTCCCACCATCAACAAAATCAAAGCTCTTCTGGGGAACGGCCTAAATGGCATTGATCTGGTCCGGGTCTGGATTGCCTGGCGGGTGATTCCTTTAAGCCGCCGCCCCGGCTTGATGTGTGATTAGACGGGCCAGAAGGATGGTCCTCTTCGACACAGTCCAGACGACTTACCTGAGGACGTCATTGATGATACAACTAAGTCTCTTCCGAATGAGAGCCTGGCAGATTGCGGGAGAGTGGGCTTAAGCCCTTTTTGCAAGGCTAACCCGGCTCCAGCGGTAAACCATTGACCTGAATACTTCACCTTCCATTTTAATGATTTTGTCTTAAATTACTAACCTTTGTTGTATTTTACAGGCTAATGATAAATTCTGGAAGGTCAAGTATGACCACGAAGCTGCCAAGAAAGCCCGAAAAGTTAAGAAAGCCGTCAGGAAAACTGCTCCCCGTAAGAAGGGGAATAAACCTAGCGCCTCGGACCTGCTTCGTCTGGAAGACACCTCCGAGTCAGAGGTAGCTCTTGACTCTTTAGGCTCCTTTTTTAACCATCTTATTGACACGGATTATCAGCAGGAGGACACCGGAACGAGTCATGAAGTGAATGAAGAGGTAACTATAATTTCCTCCGACTCCGAGCCTTTGCCGAGACAGAAAGTCCCAAGAGTAACCCGGAAAGTAAGATTTTCACATCCTTTAGCTTATCAGGATCCTCAATTTCTTTTGAAGCGACAAATTTATGAGAGTTGGAGGCAGCCCCGGACCAGCAAAGATGCAGACCTCTTCTCCGGCTTACCCGAAGCATCAAGGAAGCGCCGGACTGAGGTTATCTCCGACTTATATTCTTTATATCCTTTGGCGGGCGTCCCTCGTCAACCACTCAATTCTTCTGACTCAAACTACCAGGGAACTTCGCCTTACTCCGGCGACTCAATGCAGTCCAGCTTGCCGGCTTTCAAAACCGCTCCCGGGTAATGATGATCAGTTGATTTTGTACTTATCTTACTCATGTTTTTGCACTAACCCTTTGACTTGCAGTGTACAAGTGAAGCCCAGCAAGAGGGCAAAGAAAAATAAGCCGGCCGAAGAGCCGGTCCTGGCTGAGCCGGAACTCAGAACGGCTGCTCCTAAAGCCTCTGCTGATGAGTCGTCGGCTGTACCATCTCCTGATGCCACCGCTGCTCCCACTGTTGAACAAGCTATGGAAGGTTCTGAGAACCCGGAGATCCCCAGCCCGGCTCATCCAGATGATCCGGATGTGGAGATCACCTGGATTGAGTTTGTCGAACCGGGACGACCTACCGTGCTGGCCAAGTGCTCTGCCAAGGAAGAACTTCTGGAGCTCCGCCGGGCCAAGTTGGACATCACTGATTATGCTCATCTGAGCATTGAAGATATTGTCTCTGGCTATGTGAATCAAGTGCACAACAGCCGGGATCTGGAGATTGACATGGTGAAACAAATACAGCAAAAATCTGAGGTATAACTCTCTTTCTTACTCCATAGTTATACTTACCATGCCAGCCCCCAAGTCTATTACTTATGATAAAATATGTTGTAGACTTAATACCGGCTTAGTAAGCACTGCAAGAAAACTGGCTTACCTGGTAGCACTCAAGGTCCGGTTTAATCAGCATATCTGAACCGGTCCTTACCTTGTTTTAATCAAGTAGTTGAACAGCAATATGCATTAGCCCCCAAGTGCCAAGTACCTTTGCTTGCAAAGTGCTTGGGACTTATTTGCATGAACCGCCACTGTAAATAGAACTCTTCAGCATAGATTAGCCCCCAAGTGCCAAGTGTCTTTGCTTGCAAAGTGCTTGGGACTTAATGTTGCATTATAATCACCCTAACTGTGACCCGGAATTTGTACAGGCCGCCGTCAAGCAATTTGAATCGAAGATCTCTGATTTAAAGAACCGCCTGAAGACTCAAGAAAATGAAACCCAAAAAGCCAACTCCAAGTTTGAATTCAGTGTATCTGCTCAAGAGAAACTGAAGAAGAAGTTTGAAGCAGAGAGAAAAGCCTGGGCGGATGAAAAGACAGCTTTGCTCAGCCGGGCCGAACAAGCGGAGGCCACTCTTGCTGAAACAGCCGCCGAGCTATCCGGCTTAAAACACCATGTTTCTCAGATGGTCTCCGCAATCTTTGGTAAGTTACTCTATAAGTGTTTAGCTAGTTTACATCTTTTCCAAAGAGCATCTCAATTGTCATCAGCTTACCTGTCTTTGCAATGCAGGCCCCAGGAGCTCCAATCTTAATCAAAACGTGCTGACAAAATTGAAGGCGGTTTATACCTTGGTAGAGCAACTTTACACGGGGTCACAACGTGCCTTAGCCGTTGTGGCTCTGTCAAATGAAGTTCCCACTCACCTGGCGGATGTACTCAGGCGGCTTGCCGTACTTCCTCAACGCTTCCAAGAGTTGAGACGGGCTTCTGCAAGAGCCGGAGCTATAGCCGCTCTGAGCCGGGCCAAGGCTTTTCTACCGGAGCTAGACCCGGCCGACATCGCCCTTGGGTATCCCAGCTTGAAGGAAGACGGCACCCCCTTTGACCAGAAGGACTTCGCCGCTTGTGTGAAGAGCGTACGCCCTGTGGCCACTTTGATTGGCAATGACACAGATCTTACCAAATATCAACCGGGCTATGACGCGGAGAATCAGAGAATCCCAACACCACGCTATGAAGCAGTCAGCCTGATTCCTCCAACTCGTAAGCATACCTTCGCCCCTGAAGTTGACCCGGCCGGGTTAATTGATGACGAGACTCAATTTGAAGCCTTGAGTGGCATTGACTGGAAATCATCAACCTTCCAGGTCATGGAAACAGCCGGAGGAGCGGAGAGGGATGACCCGGAAACCTCAGGCCAACAACGCCCTTGATCTCGCAGGCGGCTCATGGATATGTCTTAAAAGCCGATGCCTCACCTTTTGGACTCGGGGAGTCATGTAATAGAGTAGGACAAACACTTAATTTTGTCGTGCCATCGCGCACGTGTGTAGCGCTCAACATTGTTTAAGCTGCCCTTTTATATTCTTCTGGGTTATGCTTGATCCTCTGTTTTCCTTATGTTTAAAGAGCTGTCTTTAATTGTCCTGCATAGAAAAAACAAATCACAAGTCCCTTGGCGGCTTACTGCATGGAGAGTCATACACTTTACATATAACCCGGAATCACAACAAACCGGTCCTCCATTATATCCTTGAGACAACCATAACAACATACCTGTGATCCTTCAAGTACACCTCCGGTTTATGTAATCCGAATAATGAGTAAAAACCCCACTATGTAATATGATGCTTATCATGTGCGATCAACTTTATTGACCAAATTTAAGCCGGTGGAGTAGAAACCACCCTTGAACACTTTAGATATAATCAAAAGAACTTGTTTGCAACAAAGAGACTTCAAAAATTTGGAGGCTTCTGATTCGAATACGACCAGAGAACCGTCCCAAAGGGGTTAAGCTAAGATTCGAATACGATCATATAGCCCCCAGTGGCTTTGGCGTTGCCGATCAAGAGGGTATCGACAGCTATGTTCTCTTTGGTTCGAATACGACCTATGTTTGAACAGGAAGCCCCCAAATGATCTTGAGAGTTGTTTAACGATGCTGATTCGAATACGATCCACGTCGGTTCCCAAAGGGGGTTGAGCTATGATTCAAATATGATCAAGAAACTCCCCAGTGAGCTCGGCAATATGCCAATCAAGTGGGTATCGACAACTATGTTCTCTTTGGTTCGGATACGACCTATGTTTGAACAGGAAGCCCCCAAGTGATCATATATTTAACGGCTAGATTCGAATACGATCATAAGCCGGATCAGCTTCCAAGTGATCATGTGATATCATAATGAAAATAACAATGACACATTTACCTTTGGAGGGGAAAAAGGACAGAGGTCCTGCTTTATTATTCATCATAATATATACATGGCTATAGAAATATGTACATTATGAGAGCCGTTGGCTCAAGTGTAATACGGCCGAAGATGAGCAATATTCCATGGCCGGCGGGTCTCCTCCTCCGACTTACGTGAATCTTTGTGCTCTCGAACATCGATGAGGTAGTATGACCCGTTGTGCAAGTTCTTGCTGACCAGAAAGGGCCCTTCCCAAGGTGGGGATAGCTTGTGTGCATCTGTTTGATCCTGGATGAGTCGGAGCACCAAATCACCTTCCTGAAAGGTCCTGGACTTAACCCGGCGGTTGTGATAGCGGCGCAGGTCTTGTTGGTAAATCGCCGAGCGAGCTGCTGCTACGTCACGTTGTTCGTCCAACAAGTCCAGAGCATCTTGACGCGCTTGCTCATTGTCCGCCTCGACATAAGCCGCCACTCGAGGCGAGTCATGACGGATGTCGCTAGGGAGAACCGCCTCAGCTCCGTAGACCATGAAGAAAGGCGTGTAACCCGTAGACCTGTTAGGAGTAGTATTGATGCTCCCTAACACAGAGGGTAACTCCTCCATCCAACAACCCGGCGTCCGTTGCAAAGGGACCAAAAGCCGGGGCTTGATGCCCTTCAAGATTTCCCGATTGGCTCTCTCAGCTTGACCATTGGATTGGGGGTGAGCTACTGATGAAACATCAAGCCGAATATGCTCTCGTTGGCAAAATTCTTCCATGGCGCCTTTAGACAGATTGGTACCATTGTCAGTTATAATGTTGTGTGGAAAACCAAAGCGAAATATCACCTTTTTTCATGAACTGAACCGCCGTGGCTGCGTCACACTTACTAACTGGCTCTGCCTCAACCCACTTCGTGAACTTGTCCACCGCCACCAAGAGGTGGGTCTTCTTATCCTTGGACCTTTTGAAAGGCCCAACCATATCAAGCCCCTAGACTGCAAACGGCCAAGTGATTGGAATCATCCTCAACTCTTGAGCCGGCACGTGAGCACGTCTTGAGAACTTCTGACAACCGTCATATTTACTGACTAAGTCCTCTGCGTCAGCGTGAGCCGTCAGCCAATAAAAACCATGACGAAAAGCCTTCGCCACAAGGGATTTCGAGCCGGCATGATGGCCACAATCCCCCTCGTGAACCTCTCGTAAAATTTCTTGACCCTCCTCAGGGGAAACACAACGCTGAAAAGCCCTAGTAACACTGCGATGATGCAGCTCGCCATTGATAATTATCATTGACTTAGACCGCCGGGTTATCTGTCTGGCCAAAGTTTCATCCTCAGGCATGTCTCCGAGGGTCATGTAAGCCAAGTATGGCACTGTCCAATCTGGGATAACGTGAAGAGCCGCCACCAACTGTGCTTCTGGGTCAGGAACAGCCAAGTCTTCCTCTGTAGGCAACTTGACAGAAGGGTTATGCAGAATATCCAAGAAAGTATTAGGCGGCACCGGCTTACGCTGAGAGCCCAGCCGGCTTAAGGCATCAGTCGCTTCGTTCTTTCTGCGGTCAATGTGCTCCACTTGATAACCCTGAAAATGCCCGGCGATGGCATCAACTTCACGGCGATAAGCCGCCATGAGGGGGTCCTTGGAATCCCACTTGCCTGATACCTGTTCAGCCACCAAATCTGAGTCGCCAAAACATCTCACCCGGCTTAAGCTCATCTCCTTAGCCATCCGAAGACCATGGAGCAATGCCTCATACTCAGCTGCATTGTTAGTACAGGGAAACATCAACCGTAGCACAGCTAAAGGAGCAGAACTAACCACAATGATGGGGTGGCCCTGGAAATAATGCTTAAGGTTCCGGCTTGCCATGAACACCCCATAAACAAGCTTCTGCCAATGTGGATACCGTTGCTTGGACTCAATGAGTACTTCGCTGACGTAGTAAACCGGTCGCTGAACCGGATGTTCCTTACCCGCCTCCTTGCGCTCCACCACGACGGCCACACTGACGGCTCGTGTGTTAGCGGCTACATACAACAATAAGGGCTCCTTATCGACAGGTGCAGCAAGGACTGGCGGCTCAGCTAACTGTCTTTTCAAATCCTCAAAAGTAGCATTAGCAGCATCACTCCAGACAAAGTCATCTGTTTTCTTCATCATCTGATACAGTGGTATGGCCTTTTCGCCCAACCGGCTTATAAATCGACTCAAAGCAGCGATGCGACCCGCCAGACGCTGGACGTCATTTATGCATGCCGGCTTAGCCAGAGAGGTGATTGCCTTGATCTCCTACGGGTTAGCTTCAATGCCTCTGTAAGAAACCAGAAAACCCAAGAGCTTGCCTACAGGTACACCAAAAACACACTTGGCCGGGTTAAGCATCATCTTGTAGACCCGGAGATTATCAAAGGTTTCTCTCAGATCATCTATCAAGGTCTCCTTCTCTCTGGATTTGACCACAATATCATCCACATAGGCATGAACGTTGCGCCCAATCTGATTATGAAGACAATTCTGCACGCAACGCTGGTAAGTCGCCTGTGCACTCTTGAGCCCAAAAGGCATAGACACATAAAAGAAAGCTCCAAAGGGAGTAATGAACGCCGTCTTCTCTTGGTCCTTAACAGCCATTTTGATCTGATGGTAACCAGAGTACGCATCCAAAAAACTCAAACGCTCACAACCCGCCGTAGCATCAATAATTTGATCAATACGAGGGAGGGCAAAAGGATCAGCCGGACAAGCCTTGTTTAAATCTGTATAATCCACACACATACGCCAGGTGCCGTTCTTTTTGAGTACGAGCACCGGGTTAGCTAACCATTCTAGATGAAAGACTTCCACAATGAACCCGGCCGCCAAGAGCCGAGCTACTTCCTCACCAATGGCCTTCCGCCTCTCCTCATTAAACTGACGGAGGAATTGCCTGACTGGCTTAAATTTTGGATCAATATTAAGAGTGTGCTCAGCGAGCTCTCTCGGTACACCCGGCATGTCAGAAGGTATCCATGCAAAGATGTCCCGGTTCTCACGGATGAACTCGATGAGCGTGCCTTCCTATTTAGGATCCAGATTGGCGCTGATGCTGAACTGCTTAGATGAGTCACCTGGAACAAAGTCAACAAGCTTAGTCTCATCGGTCGACTTAAATTTCATTACCGGCTCATGCTCCGTGGTTGGCTTTTTCAGAGACGTCATATCTGCCGGGTCAACATTATCCTTACAAAACTTCAACTCCTCTGTCGCACAAACAGATTCAGCGTAAGCAGCGTCACCTTCCTCGCACTCCAAAGCTACTTTTTGGCTACCATGAACCGTAATGGTCCCGTTGTGACCCGGCATCTTGAGCTGCAAATATACATAACACGGCCGTGCCATGAACTTGGCGTAAGCCGGCCGCCCAAATAGAGCATGGTACGGGCTTCTGATCTTGACCACCTCAAAAGTCAGTTTTTCTGCCCTGGAGTTGTACTCATCTCCAAAGGCTACTTCCAGCTCGATCTTACCAACTGGATACACCGACTTACTAGGCACCACGCCGTGGAAAATAGTATTGGACTGGCTGAGGTTTTTATCGGTTAATCCCATACGACGGAAGGTCTCATAATAGAGGATGTTGATGCTGCTGCCCCCGTCCATGAGCACCTTAGTGAATTTATACCCACCAACCTGAGGAGCCACCACCAAAGCCAGGTGACCCGGATTATCAACCCAGGGAGGGTGATCCTCCCTACAACATACAATAGGTTGCTCAGACCATCGCAAGTAACGTGGAACCGCTGGCTCAACAGCGTTCACAGCCCTTTTATGAAGCTTCTGGTCTCGCTTGCACAAACTGGTAGTAAACACATGATACTGTCCACTGTTGAGCTGCTTTGGATTGGTCTGATATCCCCCTGCTGCTGCTGCTGATTACCCTGGCCAGATTGCTGGTTGAACCCCCCTTGATTACCTTGAAAATTCTGAAAATTGGAATTTGAACCGCCGCCCGGGCCATGAAAGCCGCCGCCGCCCTGCCCATTGTTGCCATTGAAAGTGTTGGAATTTTTGAAAGCTTTCATGATTGCACAATCTTTCCATAGATGAGTGGCTGGCTTCTCCCTAGAACCGTGCCTTGGACAGGGCTCATTCAACAATTGCTCAAGCGTCGGGCCTGATCCTGCGGATCGGGGAGGTGGTCTCCCCTTACGTCGGTGGTTGTTACCTTGCGCATTGGTGTTGGCCACAAATTCCATACTGCCATCAGCCTTACGTTTATTACTTCCCTAGTTCGCTGGGTTATGCTGAGGGCCCTTGCCGTTGCCATTCTTCTTTCCCTTCCCTGTCTTTTCCTCATCAGACGCGGGATCCTTGGTACTATTAGAGTCGGCGTACTTGACCAGAGCCGCCATCAGCGTACCCATATCGTTGCAATCGCGCTTGAGCCGCCCAAGCTTCATCTTCAGAGGTGCAAAACGACAATTTTGCTCCAACATCAAGACCGCAGAGCCGGCGTCCATCTAATCAGACGAATGTATTATCTCTTTGACCCGGCGTACCCAATGGGTTGTAGACTCGCCTTCTTGCTGTTTGCAGTTAGTCAAATCCACAATTGACATTGATTGCCTACATGTATCTTTGAAGTTTTGGATGAACCGGGCTTTTAGCTCTGCCCATGATCCGATGGAATTGGGCGGCAGTCCCTTCAACCAAGTGCGGGCAGTCCCATCCAACATCATGGTGAAGTATTTGGCCATTGCCGCTTCGCTGACCTCCAGCAACTCCATAGCCATCTCGTAGCTCTCAACCCATGCTCCGGGCTGTAAATCAGCCGTGTAATTAGGTACCTTCCTAGGTCCTTTGAAATCCTTGGGCAGACGTTCGTTACGGAGAGCCGGCACCAGGCAAGGGATGCCTCCGGCTCTTGTAGCCATGCCTGCCTCAATAGAAGCCGTCGGGTAAACCGGAAAAGGCTGGTAAACCGTCATCTGAGCCGCCTGCTCAGCTTCCTGACGCGCTCTGTCTTGATATACCACATTAAAGGCTCCATTATGTGCTGTGCCATGCCCCCCGGGAAAGTCATGGCGCCGGACGTTGCTTGAGCCGGTCGCCGACGCCATGTGTCTGCTATAACTCGGACTCCGGTTTTGACGAATTGCCTGTCGAGGGGTCGAATGAATCCTGTCCCGGCTATATGAATATGCCTCCTGCTGCGCCAAAGCCGTCTGAAGAAGTTCTCTGACCCTGCGGGTTTCGACCGCCGTTGGGGAGTCACCCTCAACCGGAAGATCCGCCAGTCGCGCTGCTGGAGCGATCATGTTTTCCAACGGGTTAGAATAATGACCCGGTGGTGTTGGCACATATGGAGGCGGTGCAATATTCACACGGGGAGGCCCCATCACTAGTGGCTGAACCAGCGTTCCCACCCCGGGTGCTGTGATCTGATTTATCTCTGGCGGGTTGCTAGGCCCTGCACCGGGTGTGTTGAAGAGGTTGCGAGGATCATAAACCGGAGGGAGCCGAGATTGAGCCTTCTGATACCTCCTTCTCATGACCTCATTGGATGCGTTTTGATCCATCGTGAGCCGGAAAGACTGCGCCTGAATAAACTGAGTCTGGGCGTCCAGAGCGGCCCGCTCTGCAGCCATCCTAACTCCTTCCGCTGCCAGGTCTTCCTTGGCCTGTGCTATGTCCAATTTTAGTTGTGCCACTTCTGCATCATGTTGACCTTGATCCGCCGGGACGACCGTGGCAGTTAACAGGCCTGTCATCTTATCTGTGAGATCCATTAGCACCTGAGCCGGCGAGTGCACAGGGCCTCCTGCCCCAGCGGCGGAGTTTTGAACAGGTTGTGTGCCGGCCATGAAGATTCCAACCCGGCTTGGCGGCTCAAAGGGGTCCGGAATACTGTCGCCATCAGAACAACCCCTGAGCCTGCCATCTTGAAGTTGATATAACGAGTTGGTCTCATCTGTGGACGACTCGCCGTCAGAGCAGGCGGCCTTCTCATCGCCAGATCCAGATCCTTCAGAGAGTCCTCCATGGACGCATCCCACGAAAGCACGCTTCAAGGCAGGCAGAGTCCGGGCGGGTCTCGCACGCTGAGCCGTCTCGACGAGGTCGGTGCAGAGGTCCGGCTCAGGGCCCGGCTCGCCAATCTTGCCAATGAAAATGTGGATTCCGCCGAAGGGGACCCGGTACCCGTACTCGATTGAGCCGCCGTCGGGGCCCCAGCCTGCGTCGTTGATGTAGAGCTTGCCACGACGACTCTTGGTCATCCGGCCCACAGCGTATCCCTTGAGCCCTTCGAAGCTGCCCTTCAAGAACTCAAATCCACCGTGCGCTGGCCCCACGGTGGGCGCCAACTGTCGTGGAACCTTCACGGCAGATGTCCTCGTGCAAGGATTTAGTCGTGGAGCCATCGCAACTCGGAAGCTTAAAGGGGTTAAACGGGACAAAGGACACGAGGATTATACTGGTTCAGCCCCTTACGGTGAAGGTAAAAGCCTACTCCAGTTGAGGTGGAATTACTTAGGGTTTCGATGACCAGGGAGCTAAACCGCTATGCCTGGCTATCGATCTGGTCATACTTGTTCTGACCCGCCGCTGGGTCGTCCCTTTATATAGAGAGGTTAACGCCCAGCGGCTCTCAGAGTCCCGGCCGGCTTATAAATAGTGTCCGGCTCGGACTCTTAACTATTCTTGCCTTACACTACAAGTCATACCTTAACGGCGGTTTATCACTACGGGCCTTAAGCCGCCTCTAGGCCTTAGACCCATTACTGAACCGCCATCCTCAAACTTGAGATTGGGCTTCATGTGATGATCGTCATAGCATAACCCGGCCCCTCTTGGGCGGGTGACTCCAGTAGTTATATCCCCAACAGGTATTTTTTGGGGATTAGGGTTCATCAATTTGGGGATTTTTTTCCATTTAGGTGGATGGTGTTGGGATTGTTCAGTTTGAATCCGAGTTCTACATCCCAGATCTGACATTCGATGGGCCCGAGATGCGCACGACGAGGCGCTGCCCGGGGCACGGGCTTATTCCTGCTCGACGCGTCGCTTGGGGAGGAGCAAGCACGAGAAGAAGGTTCCTGGGGTGCCCTCTTGATGTAATTTCTCTTTTGCTTGTCATTGGGCTTTGATTAGTTCCAAATGATTCTTTTTTATCCAAGTTATTATTTTGCAGCTCCCTGATGAATGTGACTGGGTTGTTTGGATTGACCCACCTCCGATAGATCATGTTGCTCGTGCATTTGAGGAACTTCATGCAGGATTAGACAAAAGTTGGCTAAAAGCTCATTGTTTGGAGCGCAGGGTGATGTATCTAACAGAGAAGAACAAGAAACTGAAGTTGAAGATGAAGAAGAGAAATGAGCTTATGCAAACATGGGGATTTCTCATAGTTCTTTGCATTGGCATTTTTGCAGCATTGTTTAAGAATCCATACTAGTTGGATGATTGTGTGTAATGTAAGGCAGTGTTGTGAGTTGTGAACTATCTCAAGTAGCTGTCAAGTGTTTGGACCAAAGTTGTACTGGTAATGTAATGTGACATGTATCATTAGGAAAATGTTCTATCTATTTTCATCCAGTTTGCTCCAATGTGCTCCCATGAACAAACTTCACAGTTAAAGAGTAGATTTACCACATGAGATAGCACATAGCACATGACACATGATATAGCAGACAACACATGAGATAGAAGTTCTACATTAGTTGCCAAGAGTTCACAAAAGCCAAGAGCATACTGCCACAAAATCTGGTACATCACCATACAGTTTTGAATCGAAAAAGACAAGCTAATAGTTCACCAATCCAACAAACACTTCACAACTACATCTTCTTGCTCCTGGTGTTGCAAGTTGGGTTTGAAGAGAGCCTAGAACTCCTCCTGGTGCTCACTTTCTTGGTCAGAACTGGAGTAGAAGACCTGCTCAGATTGTTGCTTCCAGTGACAGAACCTACAGTCTCCTCTTCTTCTGCAGTTTTCATCTTCTTCTTTAGTGGTGATTGTCCTCTATCAGCTGGTCTTTTGTAGTTTTTTCTTGGGCTGCAAAGTTATAAATGAATGAAAGAAGTCAGTTATATAACACTCAAAAAGGAAAAAAAATGTAGCAAACAATGCCAGAAGCAAAAAAATTACCTCACTGCACTAACAACTGTTGTTGCATCCTGGCAGGGCACAGGCTCAATTGTTGGATCTGCTGCAGCAACATCTATAGCAATAGATGTATTAACTGCCACAAAAGTTGGTGGATCTCCATCTTGTACTAAATGCTCAGCTTCTGTTGCATATGCAACATCTATTTCATTATCAACATCTGTTGCAGTTTCAACATCTGTAGCTTCATCAATTGTAGCTTCATGTACATCATCTGTACCTAGAGGTTCATCAGTTGCATTATCAGCACCCCAATGTTCTTCTTCTCCAAATGCAGGGTCAATGGACTCTTTGGAGTGGCTGGCACGGTGCCCAAGCTTTCCACATCTTTTTCACTTTTTCTTTCTTCCTCCAAGTCCTTTTCCCTCTGATTTTGCTCTAATCCTTGTCTTCCTAGGTCTGTCGGGGGCCTAGTTTGCACTGGAGCACACAATTTAAATCCTGGATTTACCACATCCCACTATTGCTTGCCTGCCAAGAGTGGCAAATTATCAGCATAAGTTGCATTGAATTTTGCCACAGAGAAATACTCATGCACATACTGATCAATCTCACTGATTGGACCTCTCATTGAAGTGATAAAGTATAGAGCATGTATGCATGGTTGTCCTGTTATTGACACTTTCTACAACTACAACTCCTTGTTTCCAAATTAACAGGAATATCTCCACTCTCTTTTTTCCTTGTCAATTGCAGTAATTTCTGCCTCAAATGTGCTTCTTTTAACTATGGTCATATCAAGATCCTTAGATTTAGCATGAAGCATTATCATGATTTTGGGGATTATAGTGTGCCCAATGTATGTGCCAGCTGCAATCTGCTGTCTCAAGTCAAGCTTCTCCATTATGAACTACCTTATTTTGTCAAGCAAGTCCACAATGTGTACTCCCTTCCACTTCCTAATTTTGGAATTGAATGACTCAGCTAGATTGTTGTTCACATAATCAACTTTGCAAATTTCATTGAAGAGGGCCCTGGCCCATAGCTTGGTGTGATGCTCCTCTAAGTACTCTTTCACACCAGGCTTGCTGTACAACTGTCTAAGATGGTAGTTGTGTTTTTTCATACTATATGTCAATGAACAAGGCCATAAATTTTCATCAAAAATTTTACCTCTGATTTTTTTGGAAAAATTGGCTGCCAAATGCCTCATGCATTCTCTGTGCTCCACTCCTGTGAATACATCTTCTACAGCAGTCTCTAGTCCTTTGCATGCATCAATGTGGATAACAAGACCTGGTGGATGCCCTATTAGGTTTTTTAAATTCTGAAAAAACCAGGTCCAACTTTCTATATTTTCAGACTCAAAAACTCCAAATGCTACTGGGAAGATCCAGTTGCAAGCATCCACTGCACATGCACTGACAAGTTGCCGTCTATATCTGCCATTTAATGTTGTGCCATCTATTGCAAGATAAGGCCTACATCCATCCAAAAAACCTTGTCAGCATGCTTTGAAAGAAACAAACACTCTCCTAAAGCACTCTTTATGTCTACCTTTTCCATTTATTTTGTACTCTACAGTGCGCTTATCAATGTTTACAACACTGCCAGGAGATGCTTTCTCAACTTCTGCCTTGAAAGTATACAACAGATGAAATGAGTCAGTCCACTTACCATAGATGTTGTCAAGTGCCATTTGTTTCCCATAGAACACTCTCATGTATGGCACCTCCAGGCCATACTTTTTCTTCAGGTTCTTCTGCAACTGTCTAACTCCAATCTCAGAATCCTCTAAAACCCAGTTCTTCACAGCATCACCAACCCATCTGCTCTTAGCTGACTTCAGTCTTTTCCTTCTGTTGACACTTGGACAAGTATGAGCAGTCTTGTTCACTTTGACCTGCAATTATGAAAGTTGAAATACATGTTAGGACATATGTGGTGCAATAGACAAGTATGAAAGTTGAAATACATGTAACTATGCATGCATCCAGTGTTACTAACTTAAGTTAATACCTGAAATAGTGTGCTATGCCTCATTAAAGAGGCATGCATCCTCCACCTACACCTCTTATAAGCACAATGAACAGTCAACCTGGTAGGATCACTTTTGTCTATTACAATTTCACTTTGAGTCTTTATTGAGAAAGTGGATAGTGCATTCCTACAGTCTACAGCACTGGAAAATATAGTTCCTTCTTTTAGAGAAGGATCATCTCTGTTGTACTGCACATCTGGCCTTGCATCATCTGAATCCTCACTGTATCCCATGTCCATGTCCTCCTCCAACTCATCTTCACCTGGCTCATCAAACATCCCTTCTGGTTGTGGAATTTAATCTTCTTCTTCCCCCTCCTCATCTTTCTTTTGGTCTTCTGCCTTGTAACAAACTATGGGAAAAGCCTTTCATCCTCATCATCTGTAGGCCAATCATCAGGAAGTCCCTCTTCAATATTTGGATCAGCAGAATCTATGCTACTAGTAGGACCAGCCTGACTAGGAACTTGCACTGTTGGTGTTCCTGGTACCTGCATAGAGCTCTCTTCTGCATCTACAACTCTGCTCTTACTGGACTCAGGCTGTGAACTGTTAACAGTTCTTTTTCTCCCCCTGGATTGACTGTTCCTGCCTCTAGAACTAGTAGATGATTGACAGTTATGTTTTTGTCCTCTTTTTCAATGTATAACATTGATCTCTAATTTGACTGGGACCCAAGCATGTGCTGTAAACATTTTTCCTAGCTCATCATCACATTGGACTGGGACCCAAACATCACTATCAATGTCCCAGTACCTGAATTCTACCGCATCATGCACTCCCCAGGGGTATTTAGAAAATATCTGAGATCTAAATTGTTCAAACTTCACTGTGCTCTCCCAAAGGAAATGAGAACCCTGTTTCCACTGCTTTTGTACCAGCAGGAACTAGCAGTGTCATTTGCATCCTACAATCCAGACAAGTATGTCCCGACCTACGGATAATCATGGAAAACAGGGATAAAACGCACCAAATGAGCACTACGAACGCAACAACCAACAAATCCAAGTCCAATAACTAAACAGAACAAAGAACATGCTTCGGATCTGAAAGAAAGGATTTACCCAAGCGCTGCATCCATCGCTGGCGTTGTGCTCCCTTGTTGGCCGCGAGCGCCGTAACCTTCCATCCGCAGCACAGCAGCATAAGGAGTCAGACCAATGGAATCTCCCCCGCGTTCGGCATTGATCTAGAGCTGTGCTGGCCAGAGATTGAAGGCGCTAGGGTTAGGGTTAGGGTTACGCTGCGATTTGGGGGAAGAGAGAAGAGAGAGCGTGCTGGTCGAGCGAGAGAATGAAAGAGATAATGCATCGAACAGATAAGATTGGGTGAGGGGCAAATATGTCAAACTGACGACAAGTTAGCGGTCAAACAGCCTTGACCGGACAGAAACGGCACGGAGGGGCATTTCTATAAGTGGAATTGACGGTAGAGGGGCAAATTTGAGCACCCTTCGAAATTAGGGGCAAATCTGAGTAGTGGGATCCAATTAGGGGCATAGATGTAAATGTCCCTAAGTATTGTGACATAATGTGTAATAACAGCCCATAATGCAATAAATATCGATATAAAAGCATGATGCTAAATGGACGTATCAGTGGGCGGCCTCGACATGGTTGTGGGCGGCCTCCATCAGGGCTAAGGCCGCCGCTGCAGAACGGGCAGCTGTTGTGCCGCTCTCGCCAGTTGCTATCCCCGAGGCAGATGTTGCTGCCGCCACCTGAGAAGCAACAACGGCCGTTTGGGCTGCCTTTGTCGCCCGGTCGCAGATTGCGGCCGTGCTCATGCACCTTATTAGCACGCGCATGGTGGCTGCGGCCGCGCTCTCGCCGGAGTGGGCCATCGAAGTTGCCCTCACGACGCGGGTCCACGTGCCCATCTTTCACCGGCGACGATTGAACAGTGAAATGATATTTGCGGAGCGAGCTAGTGTGCTTGAGACGCCTGCTGTGGACTGTAGCCGACGCACCTTCTCACGTAAGCCATATGCGTACTATACACCGGCGGTGCTCCAGGATATTTATTGCTGCATCTCACACGGTTGCTGATAATAAACTGTGTGCGATCTACTTGATTTTTCATCTTGATTTGAATTACATAATGGGGTCACAGCGGCAATGGACGGTGTTTGAATTGCTAGACCTTTTATCTGGAGTGAACATGCAACTATATGATTGTCGTAAAAGAATTGGAATTATTCAGGGTTCGTTTGAACATTTTATACATTAAATTGGTTTTCTAGCCATTTCAGGTGCACAATTCAAATTTGATCTACATGCACATGCTCCAGTGCATATAAATTGGTTGAAAATTCAAATCTGTGTCCTTGGTTGCATGATTAGGTCCCATGCAAGAAATGGGAATGAATTTCAAACACCAGGGCACCATTGATTGCCGGCAAAACATTGAGATGCCTGGTTGTTAAATTCTAGTAAATCCAAAACTAATCTGAAATTCATGAAACTTGGCATGCTATCATGGAGCGGCATCAACATGCCGTGGCAAAAAATTTGTCCCATTTGGGGCAAGTTTGGGTATAGCTTCTCACAAACCGGAGCTTCTCACAACAAGCATAGTGGTTTTTGGTAGGGAACGTCCCACCTTTGGGGACGAAACGATATCCATTTCCTCTTATTGCTTTCACATTTTTTCTCGTGTGAACATAGAACAACAGGAGTGTTGTGTGAATTTTTGTGATTTTTCGGGGTTCGTTTGGACATTTTTATGCATTAACTGAGTTTTCAATGCATTTATGTGCATAATTCAAATTTGAACTACATGCACATGCTCCAGTGCATATAAATTGGTTGACAAATCAAATATGTGTCATTGGGTGCATGCTTAGGTCCCATGCAAGAAATGGGTATGAATTTCAAACACCAGGGCACCATTGATTGCCGGCAAAACATTGAGATGCTTGGTTTTTAAATTCTAGTAAATCCAAAACTCGTCTGAAATTCATGAAACTTGGCATGCTATCATGGAGCGGCAGCAACATGCCGTGCTAAAAATTTTGTCCCATTTGGGGAAGGTTTGGGTATATGCTTCTCACAAACCGGAGCTTCTCACAACAAGCATGATGGTTTTCGGTAGGGAACGTCCCACCTTTGGGGACGAAACGATATCCATTGCCTCTTATTGCTTTCAAATTTTTTCTCGTGTCAGCATAGAACAGCAGGAGTGTTGTGTGAATTTTTGTGAATTTTCGGGGTTCGTTTGGACATTTTTATGCATTAGCTGAGTTTTCAATGCATTTATGTGCATAATTCAAATTTGAACTACATGCACATCCTCCAGTGCATATAAATTGGTTGAAAAATCAAATCTGTGTCCTTGGGTGCATGCTTAGGTCCCATGCAAGAAATGGGTATGAATTTCAAACACCAGGGCATCGTTGATTGTCGGCAAAACATTGAGATGCCTGGTTTTTTAATTATAGTAAATCCAAAACTCGTCTGAAATTCATGAAACTTGGCATGCTATCATGGAGCGGCATCAACGTGTCGTGGTAAATTTTTTGTCCCATTTGGGCAGGTTTGGGTATATGCTTCTCACAAACCGGAGCTTATCACAACAAGCATGATGGTTTTCGGTAGGGAACGTCCCACCTTTGGGGACGAAACGATATCCATTGCCTCTTATTGCTTTCAAATTTTTTCTCGTGTCAACATAGAACAACAGGAGTGTTGTGTGAATTTTTGTGATTTTTGGGGTTAGTTTGGACATTTTTATGCATTAACTGAGTTTTCAATGCATTTATGTGCATAATTCAAAATTAAACTACATGCACATGCTCCGGTGCATCTAAATTGGTTGAAAAATCAAATCTGTGCCCTTCGGTGCATGCTTAGGTCCCATGCAAGAAATGGGAATGAATTTCAAACACCAGGGCACCGTTGATTGCCGGCAAAACATTGAGATGCCTGGTTTTTAAATTCTAGTAAATCCAAAAGTCATCTGAAATTCATGAAACTTGGCATGCTATCATGGAGTGGCAGCAACATGCCGTGGTAAAAATTTTGTTGCATTTGGGGCAGGTTTGGGTATATGCTTCTCACAAACCGGAGCTTCTCACAACAAGCATGATGGTTTTCGGTAGGGAACGTCCCACCTTTGGGGACGAAACGATATCCCTTGCCTCTTATTGCTTTAAAAAAAATTCTCGTGTCAACATAGAACAACAGGAGTGTTGTGTGAATTTTTGTGATTTTTCGGGGTTCGTTTGGACATTTTTATGCATTAACTGAGTTTTCAATGCATTTATGTGCATAATTCAAATTTGAACTACATGCACATGCTCCAGTGCATATAAATTGGTTGAAAAATCAAATATGTGTCCTTGGGTGCATGCTTAGGTCCCATGCAAGAAATGGGAATGAATTTCAAACACCAGGGCACCGTTGATTGCTGGCAAAACATTGAGATGCCTGGTTTTTAAATTCTAGTAAATCCAAAACTCATCTGAAATTCATGAAACTTGGCATGCTATCATGGAGTGGCAGCAACATGCCGTGGTAAAACTTTTGTTGCATTTGGGGCAGGTTTGGGTATATGCTTCTCACAAACCGGAGCTTCTCACAAGAAGCATGATGGTTTTCGGTAGGGAACGTCCCACCTTTGGGGACGAAACGATAACCCTTGCCTCTTATTGCTTTAAAAAAAATTCTCGTGTCAACATAGAACAACAGGAGTGTTGTGTGAATTTTTGTGATTTTTCGGGGTTCGTTTGGACATTTTTATGCATTAACTAAGTTTTCAATGCATTTATGTGCATAATTCAAATTTGAACTACATGCACATGCTCTAGTGCATATAAATTGGTTGAAAAATCTAATCTGTGTCCTTGGGTGCATGCTTAGGTCCCATGCAAGAAATGGGAATGAATTTCAAACACCAGGGCACCGTTGATGGCCGGCAAAACATTGAGATGCCTGGTTTTTAAATTCTAGTAAATCCATAACTCGTCTGAAATTCATGAAACTTGGCATGCTATCATGGAATGGCACCCGACATGTTGTGGTATTTTTCATGTCCATTTTCAGAGAAGGCGCACTCGAATAATGACAGCCAACAAAGGCATTTTGAAAAAATAGCTGCCACTTTAATATCTCAAACATTTGTATAATTCAAACCGGGTGTGTTCTATTAACCATTCATGTGACACCACGTGTCTTGGTTTTATTGGCTGTAGGAGGTGCCGTGCGGACAGCTGCTTGACCTTGACTGAACGGGAGGCGTGCGAGCGCCGTCCGGTGCGCAGGCTGACCGAGAGGCGTGCAAGTTGTCCTCGAATGAGCAGGCTCACCGGGAAGTGTGTGAGCTGTACGCTACGCAGGCTCACTGGGAAGCGAGCCCTTTGACTTCCATGGCCGCCCGCCTTGCTCGCATCATCTTCATTAATGGTGCCCAAGCCGCAGTTTAATTGGCTTTTTAAATATAAAACACTCATCGCAAACGTTTTAGTTAGAACACCCGTATTCAAACCGACAGCTTCCCCAGGAAGCCAAGAGAAAATGTGCCGAGCAGGATTTCTGCAGCTCTTGATCGCAAACGTTTTAGATAGAACACCCGTATGCAAAGTGAGAGCAGCGCAGGATTTGTGCATCCCTTCAACGCAAATGGTTGTTTTGGATGACCCGTGTGCAACCACGTACAAATAATTTGGTAAGATTTGTCAATCCTTGTAACACTGCGATTTGTCCAAATATGAAGCTAAAAATCACTAGCTGTATCTAATTTTTGCAACTAAAATTCAATAATTAAGCATAGATTTCATTCATAGATTAAGCAGTCCTTCTTTATTTATACAAACAGTTCAACTCGACAGCTGAACCGACCAAAGTTTTCCCGAATTGTTGCCAACCACGTACTGAAATAGCTAGTTCAACTATATATACTAGCTAATTTTAAGTATGTTGTACAGTTCCACCACATCTATAGTAAGACGAACTGAACAAAATAGCCCCTAAATATACTACTACTATTACTGCGGAGGGGCTTGTACTACTTCCAGCTACCTCTCCTCTGCCGAGCGCACTCAGTAAGAGGCGGAGGAGGAGGATCCTACCCACGAGCTGGGCAACCGCAATACGGTGCCTGCCGTTGTTGCAGCTTCAGCGACGCTCACCTCGAATGCTCTCTGCCGCTCCAGACGACCCCTCTCGAAGCGGTGGTTCTCCTCGTAGATCTCCTGATTCCTCGCCTCTGAGGCGGCATGTGTCGAGGCCACGACGGCGGTAAGGCTCTTTGCATGCTCGACGAGGCTCTCCTCCTCCTCCCGCAGGAACTCGGTGTAGCGCGCAAGGTCGCTGACGCACGTGCGGGCATCCACCTCCACCTCCCGCCTTCGGGTAGCGGGGGCGGAGCAGGTGATGACCCCGGCGGTCCACGGTGGGCTGGCGGCCGACGACGGGGTGGCGGCCACGACCACCACCTCTCGCCTTTGGGCCGCGGTGGCGGAGCGGGTGATGGCCAGAGTGGCCGGTAGTGGGGTGGCGGCCATGACAGCCACCTCCCACCTTAGGGCCGCAGCGCCAAAGCAGGCGATGGCCCTAGCTTTCGATGGTGGTGTGGCGGCAACGGCGGCCGGCAACAGCTGCCGACGGGAACCGACGTCGGAGCGTGTGGTGGGTGTTCCGCGCACACCCAATAGGGACGCCATGCGCACTACACTACGTCGGGGACTGCGCCGCCGCCGCGGTGTAGCCTCCCAGGTGGAGCTGTCCTCTGATGACGACGAAGTGGCTGAGCGACGACGACGGACCGGTTCCATTGGCGATTGTGGGAGAAGCAGACGAGATAAGCTACAGGGGGAGGGGAAAATGCGACGCAGGACTCGTCGGTCGTGAGGGTTTTTATAGCAGGCCGGTAAGAATTGGGATTTTGGGGGATTTCACCGAGTCGGGCGGGAAGCTTGCGCGGGAACGAGCTCATCGACGATTCATTGGCGCCACCGTTTGGCCAAAAGAACGCCCCCACGCGCTGCGCAAGCTTGCGCTGTAAGCCGTCTGCAGCAGCGGGGTGACAAGACGTGCAAGAGGAGGACGAAAGGCCACGTACACATAAGGTTATTAAAAAAACATTTACGATTTAATTACCTACTATACCACTGTCCTGGTTTATAAGTATGATTTAACTAATAAAATACGAATGCATGTCGCCAAAGATTATATAGTTGGATTTGTATTTGAACATAGTTTCCAATTGTATAATTTTAAAACATGCATTAACATTTTGTTGGTTAAATTTGAGGGCAAAGTATGGCACAGAATATAATGGTGACTATAGACTAGACGGAGGTGATAGCACACGGCCGCTCTCTACGCAGCGACGCCACTGTCGGCCGGCTTGTAGGCGGCCATTTCCTGCGTGTTCAACTGCTCTATGTGTGTGGTTGCTTGAAATTCAGGCGGCCGCGGCGCGCTCTGCTCTCGCGTCCCTCCCGGTGCTCTGCCCTCGTCCCTCCATGCGCGCTGCCAGTGTTTGGGGCCGGCGCACGATCATGCACGTTCCTGTGCTAGCGGTTGCGTCGGGCGCGGCGCGACGATGCAGTTACCCATTGCAAAAACTGTCATGCGGACGCGCTGAGAATCCACGCCGCTCGGCCCCCTTTTATTCCTGCGGCCATTTACCTTCATCTCTTGTCTCACACGACACAATAAGCACACCCACGACACACATACAGAGAGGACATCCAACGGTTCCAATGGCGCTCCCAGCGGCCAACGACGACAACGGCGGGTAGTTCACCATGCATCACGTAGTGGACATCCACGTGAGGGGAAAGGCCCTCTCGGTGGTGTACACGAACGATCCGGTCTCGTTGGAGAGCTCCATCCAAACTATGGAGCAGTTCCTTGCCGAGGACAAGTACCGAGTGGTCGGCTTCGACCTCGAGTACACCATCGGTCGTGCCAGGCATGATCAGAAGGTTGCCGTCGCCCAGTTGTGCGTGCGACATGACGTCCTCGTCTACCACTACCACCTTGCCACAAGGCCTTGCGAGCGTTTCTCCAGGTTTATCAACAGCTCCGACTACAGTTTCGCTACGGTGGACACCACCAACGATCTAAAAGCGCTCAAGGTTTCGGACTTGAAATGCCCGAATCTTGTCAACATCCAGCACCACTACAAGGTCTGGGGCAGCGACAAAAACAAACTGAACTCCCTGGTTGACCTCGCCTCGGCCATCATCGACCCGTACTATGCAAAGATGAAGGAAGAGAGCAATAAGGACAAGAACGCCTGGCACAATGTGTGGCATGAGAGACTGCATGAACAACATGTCAAGAACACGGCCATGGACGCGTACACAAGCTACGAGATGTACATGCAGATAGTTGACATGAGGAACTGTCTTCTTCCTGACCCAGACGAGGGATCGAGCCACATAGCAGTGGCGGGAGCGTCACAAGAAGTAGATGACTAGACGATCGTTTCTCCTACTTTAGAATGCATGCAATTGTTTATTGAGGTGTGTGCGAATGATCTGTATAGTCACTTATGTAATTGGATGTTTATTTTAGTTATATATATATATACATGTTATTCTACTGTAGACAGAGCAATTCACACGGCTTATTAGCAGCAATCGTCTGTGTTATTATTGGTGTTCGCACACATTTCTGATTACGGACCTGTTTGCCGCGTATCACACACATCTTGTTCAGTTGAACCGTTTCCATTGTGTTGCCTAATAACACACAGTTCATCCCAGTGAATCGTATGCTGTATATCGCACACACCTTCATTTGGCTGCCCGTTTCTTTTGTTCCTCCTCATCCCAAACAGTTAATTGAGCTAAACCTTATGCCCTGCATCGCACACGCAACTAAATTTTGAACCGTCATTGATGCATCTGTCATCGCAAATGTTTTGCACCATTTTTGACGGGTTTTTTAAACCACAGTTTGCGATTATGGCATCGCACACAGTTTCGTCGAAGGGTCTCCAATCGTAGTGTCGCATTTGGACCATACTGCAGTAGTGTGTGCCCATGCCGCGAGACCAATATGTTTGACAATTTCTTCTAATTTACTGCACATGGAATTAACTCGCACACAAGTACACAAATATGATTTTTTAAACCATTATGATTAGTCGTTGCATGTAAATGTAGTTCAAATTTGAATTACGGTAATTAAATGGCTATAAAATCACTTAAATGTCTTTAAAAGATCAAATGACCCCTAGAATTTTCCAAATTTTCACATGACAGTTGTAGTAGTGCACGTTAAACGTAGAAACAATTTGAAGGCGGTAAGAGGAAGCTATCTCCTGTTTGTCATCAAACATTCATTGTTCCCTCTCAGAACCACGAGCCTTCTAGTGAGTTGCTCTGGTTTGTGAGGGGTGTGTGTCCAAACTTTCGTCAAACATGCCAATTTTTTTACCACGTCATCTTGGTGGCATGACATTACATCAAGCAAGGTTTCATGTTTTTCTGATCATTTTGTAATTTTTTGGAATTAAAATGTCATGGCACAACATGCATACATATGCATGTGTCCATGTGGTGGGACCAATATGTTTGAAAATTCATTCTAATTTACTGCACATGGAATTAACTCACACACAAGTACACAAATAAGATTTTTTTTCAAACCGTTATGGTTAGCCGTTGCATGTAGATGTAGTTCAAATTTGAATTACGGTCATTAAATCGCTAGAAAATCACTTAAATGTCTTCAAAAGGTCAAATGCCTCCTGAAATTTTCCAAATTTTCACATGACAGTTGTATTAGTGCATGTTACACGTAGAAAAAAATTGAAGGCCGTAAGAGGAAGCTATCTCCCGTTGGTCATCGAACATGCATTGTTCCCTCTCGCAACCACGAGCCTTCTAGTGAGTTGCTCCGGTTTGTGAGGGGTGTGTGTCCAAACTTTCGTCAAACATGCCAAATTTTTGACCACATCATTTTGGTGGCATGACATTACATCAACCAAGGTTTTGTGTGTTTCTGATATATTTTTTTGAAATTTAAATGCCATGGCACTCCATGCTTAATTGTGTCATAGCCGTTAGACCAATATGTTTGAAAATTCCTTCCAATTTACTGCACATGGAATTAACTCGCACATAAGTACAAAAATATGATTTTTCAAACCGTTATGGTTAGCTGTTGCATGTACATATAGTTCAAATTTCAATTACGGTCATTAAATGGCTAGAAAATCACTTAAATGTCTTAAAAGGTTAAATGACCCCTGAAATTTTCCAAAATTTGACATGACAGTTGTATTAGTACTAAAATTCTCATGCATTTAAAACACCATCCGTTGCCACTTTACTCCAAATTCGTCTTTCACAGCTAATAAAAATTATCTACAACATCACACACAATTGTTTTGTAGGAACCGTTTGCGATGAAAATATCTGGGTCTATTTAAGTCTTCTTGCTTAAGCTTCGCCGACTCGTCTGCTCCAGTGCCGGCAACCCCCGAATCCACGAATCCCGATCCCCATTCCCGCACCCCCTTCTTGCAAAGATGACGCTGTAGAAACGCTTCGTGAAGGTGTAACACCCCGCATGTAACTTTCCATATTTGTAACTCCAACTCTTGCCATTTTCGGCTATGTGATATGATATTTCCTTCGTGGTCGGGTTTTGTCTTTCGTTTTGCATTTTGTCCATGTCATGCATTTCATATCATGTCATCATGTGCATTGCATTTGCATACGTGTTCGTCTCATGCATCCGAGCATTTTCCCCGTGTCCGTTTTGCAATCTGGCGCTCCCATCTCCTCCGGTGCACCCCTCTTGTTTTCTTTCGTGAGCGGGTGTCAAACATTCTCGGAATGGACCGAGGCTTGTCAAGTGGCCTTGGTATACCACCGGTAGACCACCGGTCAAGTTTTGTTCCATTTCGAGGTCGTTTGGTACTCCAACGGTTAACCGGGCATCCGCAATGTCCATTTATGCGTTGCAGCAAAACCCCCCTCAAAACCAGCTCAAAACCCACCAAACTCTCTTCCATGATGTAGGTCATTCGATCACGATCGTGTGGGCGAAAACCGCACCTCATTTGGAGCCTCCTAGTTCCCTCTACCTATTTATATGTGACCCTCCCGAAAAACGAACGCAGATGAAACCCTAGACCCGCTCCTCGCGCTGCGCCGGACGTGTCCGCCGCCGGCCGGACAAACCCGCCGCCGCCTCCAGCAACTCACGCGCCGCCACGTCATCAGCCCGTACGCCGCCGCCGCGCCGGCCCGCAGGCCCGCCGCGGGCCCTCCCGGGCCCGAGCCTCCTCGCCCCGCGCCGCCGCTCGCCCTCTGCCGCGGTCGCCGCCGCCGGCCGCCCGCTGTGCTCCGCCGCCACTCGCCGCCGTCCCCGCCGCCTCGCCCGTCGCCGGCGCCGCCCGGGCCCGCGCGCCCGCGTCCTCCGGCCGCCCTCCGCGTCTCCCCTCGCCGGACCGCGCCTCCCCAAGCCTCCTCTCCTCCGCCGCGTCTCCTCCCGCCGGCGAGCCGAGCCATCCCCGATCTGGATCCAGTCAACGCTCCAGGTTGACCCCGAGACCCCCCCCCCCCCCGATTTTTCTGTCTTGGATTTTTAACAATAAGTACCCTTGTTCAACAATGCATAACTCTCTGCATATAGCTCCATTCCGCGCATGTAATATGTCACATTGTTCGTCTCGTGATGCTCTACATTTTGTTCAATTGCACCATGTTCATTAGAGGTCATCTTGATGCCCAAATCTCTGTTGCAAGAGGGCTAGTTGCTGTTATCTGCTGGTTCTTAACAGAACTTGGAGATTTGTTATTTTTGTATCATTTAATATGTGCATCTTATGGGCATGAGCTCTACATATGTTTTGTTGTATGCCATGCCATCTTTCCAGTGGTGTGGGCCATGTATTTTTGTGATCTCTGTGGTGACTAGCACAAGCATGCAAACTAGGCTCCGTAATGTTTCTGATTTCAGGGACTTAGTAATTTCTCCAAGTTTGTGACTGCTGTTATTTGATTGCTATGTATCCATGTGTCTACAGAGAGATCCATGCTTATTTTGGTGTTGTTCAGTAAGGATGTTTTGTAGATATTGTTGTAATTGATCCATTCATGCCCTTTTGAAATTATGGAGTGCCATAGCATGACTCAATCTTGCTCTACTTTTGCTATAAAATATTTCTGGCAGATTCTTAACATGATATTCAATTTTGCCAAGCTTGTTGTAGTTGATCCATCCATCCAATGTACTTGTTCTTGCCATGGATAGCTTCATAAACATTCCATCTTGCTGTAGGTATGCTTTTTTTGTCATGGATTGCTTTGTGATGAGTGCATCAAGCTAACCAAGATGCCTTCATATTATTGTTTCTGCCATGCTCTGTTTTCTGCCAAGTCTGAAACCTGTTAATGAAACTTGCTATGTTTACATGGTTGCCATCATATCTTCTGGTCCTTTTTGGCTTATGGTCAGTAAGGTACTTTTGTCATATGCCTTTAGTACAATACTTCCATGCCTTGTTTTGCCATGTTAAGTTCCTGTAGCATGTTGATTTCGTGCTCTGAACATTGCTACCTGATGCTGTTTCAGGCATGTCCAGTAATTTCACCAAGTCTGTGAACCAGTTATCTTTTGCACTTTTGCCATGCTTGTTTGAGCTTGTTATGTTGTGAACTAGCCGTAGCTCAGTGTTCATCTTTTGTCAAGCATCTCCTGTAGATTACTTCCATATGCTTTGTTGCTATGTTGGAGAGCTGTAGCATTGTTACACGTTGCATTCTAAGTGCTATTATGCTGTTAATCACAGATTCGTGACATTCTTGTTTTGCTTGCCATTTGCAAACCGTGCATCCGTTTCCGGCGATCTTTATATCGATTTCGACCGAAATCATCTCATCTTTCCAGTGGCATGCTTGGTTTGCCAAGTTACTGCCTTGTTCATCATTTTCCTTCCGGAGCACACATATGCATCGCATATCATATCTCGCATATCATACATGTTTTGCATCATGTTGCTTGTGCATTTCTCGTGATTGATTGTGGTTCCGTTTGTTTGTGTTCTTGTCTTGGGTAGAGCCGGGAGACGAGTTCGTGAATGAGGAACCTGTTGAGTACGCTTACGAGGATCAAGCTTTCGACAACTCTGAGAACCTTGCAGGCAAGATGACCACCCCTCGAAATCACTTCTATCTTTGCTTTGCTAGTTGTTCGCTCTATTGCCATGCTGCGCTACCTATCACTTGCTTTATCATGCCTCCCATATTGCCATGTCAGCCTCTAACCATCCTTACCTAGCAAACCGTTGTTTGGCTAAGTTACCGCTTTTGCTCAGCCCTTCTTATAGCGTTGCTAGTTGCAGGTGAAGTTGAAGTTGGTTCCATGTTGGAACATGGATATGTTGGGATATCACAATATCTCTTATTTAATTAATGCATCTATATATTTGGTAAAGGGTGGAAGGCTCGGCCTTATGCCTGGTGTTTTGTTCCACTCTTGCCGCCCTAGTTTCCGTCATACCAGTATTATGTTCCTTGAGTTTGCGTTCCTTACGCGGTTGGGTGATTTATGGGACCCCCTTGACACTTCGCCTTGAATAAAACTCCTCCAGCAAGGCCCAACTTTGGTTTTACCATTTGCCACCTAAGCCTTTTCCCCCGGGTTTTCGCGAGCCCGAGGGTCATCTTTATTTTAACCCCCCCCCCCCGGGCCAGTGCTCCTTCGAGTGTTGGTCCGAACCGAGCAGCCTGCGGGGCCACCTCGGGGAAACTCGAGGTCTGGTTTTACTCGTAGCTTGACTTATCCGGTGTGCCTTGAGAACGAGATATGTGCAGCTCCTATCGGGATTTGTCGGCACATTCGGACGGCTTTGCTGGTCTTGTTTTACCATTGTCGAAATGTCTTGTAAAGCGGGATTCCGAGACTGATCGGGTCTTTCCAGGAGAAGGTTTATCCTTCGTTGACTGTGAGAGCTTATGATGGGCTAAGTTGGGACACCCCTGCAGGGTATTATCTTTCGAAAGCCGTGCCCGCGGTTATGAGGCAGATGGGAATTTGTTAATGTCCGGTTGTAGAGAACTTGTCACTTGACCCAATTAAAATGCATCAACTGCGTGTGTAGCCGTGATGGTCTCTTCTCGGCGGAGTCCGGGAAGTGAACACGTTCTGAGTTATGTATGACGTAAGTAGGAGTTCAGGATCACTTCTTGGTCATTGCTAGATGACGACCGTTCCGTTGCTTCTCTTCTCGCTCTCTTTTGCGTATGTTAGCCACCATATATGCTTATTGCCGCTGCAGCTCCACCTCATTACACCATCCTTTCCTACAAGCTTAAATAGTCTTGATCTCGTGGGTGTGAGATTGCTGAGTCCTCGTGACTCACAGATTCTACCAAAACAGTTGCAGGTGCCAACGATGCCAGTGCAGATGATGGGGTCGATCTCAAGTGGGAGTTCGACGAGGAACGTGGTCGTTACTATGTGTCTTTTCCTGATGATCAGTAGTGGAGCCCAGTTGGGACGATCGGGGATCTAGCATTTGGGGTTGTCTTATTTTCATCTGGATTTTGACCGTAGTCGGTCTATGTGTGCATTTTGGATGATGTATAAAATATATTTATGTATTGTGTGAAGTGGCAATTGTAAGCCAACTCTTTATCCCATTCTTGTTCATTACATGGGATTGTGTGAAGATGACCCTTCTTGCGACAAAACCACTATGCGGTTATGCCTCTAAGTCGTGCCTCGACACGTGGGAGATATAGCCGCATCGTGGGCATTACAAGTTGGTAATCAGAGCCATCCCCGACTTAGGAGCCCCCTGCTTGATCGAATCGCTGGCGTTGTTGAGTCTAGAGCAAAAATGTTTTGAGTCTTAGGATTATATATATCGGAGAGTAGGATTATGTTTACTCCTCAGTCCCTTCGTCGCTCTGGTGAGGTCTCCTGACGTAGAAGTTTTGACTCTTCTCTCCTCAAATTTCACTAAAAAAAATTTAGGATCACGCGGGTATCTTGGAATCGTTCCGATGGTTTTGTGACGAGAACATTGTTCTTGGTGCCTCCTGACATTTAGGGGTTGTGGCAGTGTCCCGGGGAGTTGAGCTCCGAGGTGTTGTCGTCACAATTTTATCGTTGCAGTTCTGGAATACCTGAGTTTCGCCGACATCGAAATCTCTTTTATGCAGTTGTTGGTGAGATCACCTGGACGCCACCCAGTACTGGGGCGGGAGTTCGGGAGTATTGCCATAACTTGTATAACGGATGTTTTTCGAAGGTTGAGGTAAACGATTTTCGAAGGTTTCTTGGTTATGTGTTGACGGATGGATACAGCTGGATCTAGGGATTGCTAGTTTGGGTGATATATTTTTTGTCCCTTGTATCCCCAACACCAGATTGCATAACCAGAAAGTTTCGGGAGTTTATAAGTGGGAATTCAAGTAGCCTTAGGATATCTTTCCGACAGACGCATGATATGAGATTGGGGTTCGACGTCTAGTGGTCCGCCTGTACACGGTTGGTTTTACAGTGGTCTCGTAGTGTCTTAAAGAGTCCTTGGCTATGCCGACTCGGGGATGCTTCGTATGTCATGTGCACAGCCTTGTACATGATGGTGCTGTACGGTTGAGCCCGTGTGGGCCCCACCACGAAAACTTCGGACGAAATGTCTATCATATGTTTGTTCCGGCTTATTTTGCAAGCCAATACTTTGTTTTGTTCGAGTTGCTTCGAAGTCATATGTTGATTCCATATCTCTTTAAAGTGGCTTCTCAACTTATGGAAGTG
The DNA here is from genome assembly GCF_002575655.3 of Aegilops tauschii subsp. strangulata. Lineage (NCBI taxonomy): Eukaryota > Viridiplantae > Streptophyta > Magnoliopsida > Poales > Poaceae > Aegilops > Aegilops tauschii. The sequence goes on from NC_053035.3 coordinate 343,133,158, forward strand.
TGATGATTTACTACGGAATTCATTCGTTCATCCTCGTTCGAATGTTTATTGTGAAGACTATATGTTGCAATTTCTATCCGTTGATTCGACGTGTCTATTTGTCTATCAAGATGCTAACGGATATCACCCTCTTCAGGATGGCTCCGCCAACGCGTCAGAATCCGGATCGCAATGAAGGGAGTCAAGCGAACCCTCCGCCACCACCTCCGCCTCCGGAGGCATGGCAAGCTATCATGGCAGCCACCAACGCCAATGCTCAGATGATTCTGCGACTCTTGCAAGAACGCACCCAAGGGCAAGGCAATCAAGGCAATCAAGCTCAAGGCAACAATCAGTCTCACTTTGCTACTCTCAACCAGTTTCTCGCAAATCAGCCCAAGTCTTTCAGCTACTGTGCCGAGGCCACAGATGCCGATGATTGGCTCGTGGACATCAACAAGCATTTTGAATGTAGCAATGTCAGGCCTGAGGACTATGTCAAGTTCGCTTCTTTTTAGCTCAAGGACCAAGCTGCTGATTGGTATCAACAATATAAAGATTCCAGAGGAGGTCGTGTGATCACTTGGACTGACTTCTGTCGGGACTTCAAAGCGCACCACATTCCACAAAGTGTTGTTGAGAGCAAGCGTGAGGAGTTCCGCAATCTCAAGCAAGGCAACATGTCTGTGTATCAATACAACATCCAGTTTCAGAAACTTACTCGCTTCACTAAACAAGACATTCCTGATGAAAAGAGTATGACCTATCACTTCGGAGATGGCCTTGGAGAGGATCTGCAGTTAGTTCTCGTTCTTGTTGAGCCTACTCAGTTTGATCAATTCTATAATATGGCACTGAAGCAAGAGGCTGCTCAGCTCAAGTGTGAGGCTTCTAAGAAGAGAGTCAGAGACGCAGTTCAGTCTTCTTCTTCCTCACTTGTGGCAGCTAAGCAACAGAAGTTCTTGTTGCCTCCTCCTCCTCCGTTTCGTCAGCCTTACCAACAGAAGAACAAAGGTGGCCATGGTTCTTCCCACTCTTCCAACTCTGGCTATCAGAACAAGTCTCAGAATCAAGCTCCAAAGTCCAATGCTCCTTATCACCGTCCACTCTCAGAGGTGACTTGCAACAAGTGTCAGTAGAAGGGTCACTATGCTAACAAATGCTTCAACCAAAGGCGTCTTCCGCCTCCTCCTCCTGTCAGATCTTCCAGCAATGCAGTGGTCAAGCATAATCCAAAGTCTGCAAAGGTGAACATGATGAATGCAGCTCAAGCGGAGGAATCTACTGATGTGATAATGGGTAATCTTCCTGTTAATGATATTCCTGCAAAAGTCTTATTTGATACTGGTGCATCGCTATGTTTCATGTCAAAACCGTTTTTTGCCAAGCATGAATTCACTTGTTCTCATCTGGGTAAACCCATGGATGTCGTTTCTCGGGGTAAACGTTTGAGTTCTAGTATGATGGTTCCAGATGTTTCCATCAAGATGGGCGACTATGAATTTCTGTCTTCTCCAATTGTTCTTGGTGACTCGGATATTGATCTTATTCTCGGGATGGACTGGCTTTCTAAGCACAAGGCTCAACTTGATTGTGCTGCCAGGGAAATTCAATTGACACACTCTTCTGAGGATGTGATTATTTATGCCGCTCGTGATGAAACCATTCGGTTTTTTTCTCTCAATGAGAAGGGTGAATTGAATGCCATCTCCCAGATTACAGTCGTTTCTGAGTACCAAGATGTCTTTCCAGAAGAGCTTCCGGGTATGCCTCCTCATCGGCCAGTTGAGTTCGTTATCGAACTAGAGCCAGGCACTGAACCCGTTTGCAAGCGTCCATACAAGCTTGGACCCAACGAGCTGAAGGAATTGAAGAAACAGCTCGATGAACAAGAGCGTCTGGGTTTGATCAGACCGAGTTCATCTCCATGGGGTTGTGGTGTTCTTTTTGTCAAGAAGAAGGATGGCACGGACCGACTTTGTGTCGACTACCGTCCATTGAACAAGAAGACAATCAAGAACAAGTACCCACTTCCCAACATCAATGAGCTATTTGAGCAACTCAAAGGTGCTAAAGTATTCTCCAAGCTTGACCTTCGTATGGGTTATCATCAGATTCGCATTCGTGAAGAAGATATTCCCAAGACAGCAATCAGAACAAGCTTTGGTTCTTATGAATATACTGTCGTGTCTTTCGGCCTTGTCAATGCTCCTCCGGTATTCTCTCGGATGATGAATTTCATCTTCAACCCCTATACCAATGAATTCGTCCTGGTGTATCTCGATGATATCTTGGTCTTCTCCAAGAATAAGAAGGACCATGCCAAACATTTGCGATTGGTGCTCGACAAGCTCAGAGAGTATCAATTCTATGCGAAGTTCTCCAAATGTGAGTTTTGGCTTGATGAAGTTCTTTTCCTTGGTCACATCATCTCTGCCAAGGGCATCGCTGTTAACCCCGAGAAGGTGTCCGCAATTGTGAATTGGGAACCTCCTCAGAATGTCAAGCAGCTCCGCAGTTTTCTTGGTCTTGCAAGCTATTGCCGAAGATTCGTTGAGAATTTCTCTAAGATTGCAAAGCCGCTTTCCAACCTCCTCCAGAAGCATGTGAAGTATGTCTGGTCTCCTAAGTGTGACGTTGCTTTCAACACTCTCAAAGAGAAACTCGTCACCGCTCCTGTCTTGACTCCTCCTGATGAATCAAAGCCATTTGAAGTTTTCTGTGATGCTTCTCTCCAAGGTCTCGGTGCTGTGTTAATGCAAGAGAAGAAAGTTGTGGCCTATACCTCTCGTCAGTTGAAGCCCAACGAGAAGAACTACCCCACTCACGATCTTGAGTTGGCGGCAGTTGTCCATGCATTAATAACGTGGAGACATCTCTTGTTGGGAAGACAAGTGGACATTTTCACCGATCACAAGAGTCTCAAGTATATCTTCACTCAGCCCAACCTCAACCTCAGGCAGACTCGATGGGTCGAAATGATTCAAGAGTACAATCCGAGTATTAAATATACTCCAGGCAAAGCAAATGTCATTGCAGATGCTTTAAGCAGGAAGGCTTATTGCAACAGCCTAATTCTCAAGCCTTTCCAACCGGATCTTTGTGAAGCTTTCCGCAAGCTGAATCTCCAAGTTGTTCCTCAAGGCTTTCTTGCCAACCTCATAGTCTCTCCTACTCTGGAAGATCAAATTCGTGAGGCACAACTTCTTGATGCCATGGTGAAGAAGGTGAAACGTGGTATCGACAAGGGTCTTTCCAAATACAAGTGCTATCGCATTGATGACAGAGACACTTTATTCTTCGAGGACCGGATTGTGGTTCCTAAAGGTGATCTAAGGAAAGTCATTATGAACGAGGCACACAATTCTCTCCTTTCCATTCATCCTGAAGTACGAAGATGTACCATGACCTCAAGCAGTCGTATTGGTGGACTCGAATGAAGCGAGAAATTGCTCAGTTCGTCAATGAATGTGATGTCTGTCGAAGAGTAAAAGCAGAACACCAACGACCAGCTGGTCTCCTCCAACCTCTTGCTATCCCAGAATGGAAGTTTGATCATATCGAAATGGACTTCGTGACTGGTTTTCGAAAGTCCAAGCGCGGAAATGATGCTATCTTCGTTGTCATCGACAAGCTTTCTAAAGTGGCTCATTTCCTTCCAATCAAAGAATCCATCACAGCAGCTCAGCTGGCAGAGCTTTACACCTCCAGAATTGTCTCTTTGCACGGCATTCCACAATTGATTTCTTCTGATCGTGGAAGCATCTTTACTTCTAAGTTCTGGGACTCCTTCCAGAAGGCCATGGGCACAAACATTCGCTTCAGCACAGCTTTCCATCCTCAAACTAGTGGCCAACTCGAGCGAGTCAATCAAATTCTTGAAGATATGCTCAGGGCTTGTGTCATTTCCTTTGGCATAAAATGGGAAGATTGTCTTCCATATGCCGAATTCTCCTACAACAACAGTTTCCAAGCGAGTTCGGGCAAGGCCCCATTCGAGATTCTCTATGGCAGAAAGTGCCGTACTCCTCTCAATTGGTCAGAGACTGGTGAACGCCAACTTCTTGGCAATGACTTAATCACTGAAGCTGAAGAAATGTGTAAAGTCATCCGTGATAATCTCAAAGCTGCGCAATCGCGCCAGAAGAGTTACTATGATAGTAAGCACCGTGATTTGGCTTTCGAGATCGGAGACCATGTCTACCTCCGCGTCTCTCCAATGAAAGGCACTCGTCGCTTCGGTATCAAAGGGAAGCTTGCCCCTAGATACGTAGGTCCTTTCAAGATCATTGGCAAAAGAGGCGACCTCGCCTATCAACTTGAGCTTCCTTCCAACTTCGCGAACGTGCACGATGTGTTCCACGTGTCACAGCTCCGCAAGTGCTTCAAGACGCCCGAGCGCACTATCAACTTCGAAGAGATTGACCTCCAAGAAGATTTGTCTTATCATGAGCACCCCGTTGCTATTCTTGAAGAAACTGAGCGCAAGACTCGCAACAAGTCAATCAAATTCCTGAAAGTGAAGTGGTCGCACCATTCCGACCGGGAAGCCACCTAGGAACGCGAGGACCATCTCCGTTTCGAATATCCGGAGTTCCTTCAGTCCTAGATCTCGGAACGAGATCCTCTCGTAGTGGTGGAGTGTTGTAACACCCCGCATGTAACTTTCCATATTTGTAACTCCAACTCTTGCCATTTTCGGCTATGTGATATGATATTCCCTTCGTGGTCGGGTTTTGTCTTCCGTTTTGCATTTTGTCCATGTCATGCATTTCATATCATGTCATCATGTGCATTGCATTTGCATACGTGTTCGTCTCATGCATCCGAGCATTTTCCCCGTTGTCCGTTTTGCAATCTGGCGCTCCCATCTCCTCCGGTGCACCCCTCTTGTTTTCTTTCGTGAGCGGGTGTCAAACATTCTCGGAATGGACCGAGGCTTGTCAAGTGGCCTTGGTATACCACCGGTCAAGTTTCGTTCCATTTGGAGGTCGTTTGGTACTCCAACGGTTAACCGGGCATCCGCAATGTCCATTTGTGTGTTGCAGCAAAACCCCCCTGAAAACCAGCCCAAAACCCACCAAACTCTCTTCCATGCTGTAGGTCGTCTTCTAAATTAAAGCGAAGGTTATCTTCTCTTGCGCTATCCATGCCATCTAGAGATGACCATAACACTTTGTTGTAGATATGTATCTTTTGATATCTCTGGTAATCAATGATCATGTTAATGCAGTGACTAAAACTGAACCGGAAAACACGTGAAGAAGTAAGCATCTCCTAAAATGCACGTCACAATTATCTTTAGGCGTCGAGAGCATATCTCTTCACCGGAAGAAGACAATGTTACGTTACTTTCGATGTCTTCTCTCGCAAGCAAAGGTAATGCGATGAGCAAAACTGGACCGAAAAACACGCTAAGAAGCAAAGCATCTTCTAAAATTGCGCGGCATGGTTATCTCTTCAATGTCGAGAGATTATCTCTTCATCAATAGAAGGCAATAGTATCTTCCTTTTTTTCTCTCTATGCATCAATTATTAAATATTCTATCATGGTTGAATGAACTGAGTGATTGGAGCACTGTTAGATGTCAAATGAAATATCTCATTTTACTTTCCATGAGAAAAACCATTCACTAATTGCTAGAAGCTCCATTTCCAAAATGGGCGTTGACATTGCCCACTAACAAGTATATTAACAAAGCCATCTATCTTTCCCTCAAAAAAGAAAAGGAAAAAAGAAGAACTAAGGTCAACTGTCCTGATATTTGAACAGCCGGCCGGTCAACTTTTGAGTAAAATAATACCCATAATCAAAACCCCCAACTCTGACTTTTCAAATGTCAACCCACACACCCAACCCCCTCCCTATATATACATCCCCACACCAGGAATCCTCAAATCTTGTCGAAGCACCATTCAGTCAGAGCATCCCTCCCCTTCCGCAATTTCGCACCTCAAAGCTTGTTCTAGACGCTTCTAGAATCTAGGCCGCGGCATGGGCAACGGCCTCTCCCCTTGCTTGCGCGCCCTGGCCGTGCACGGCAAGGGAGCGGAGGCGAGGCTGGTGTTCTGGGGCGGGCAGACGAGGCTCGCCGCAGCTTCCGGCGGGCGGTTCACCACGGCCGGCGACGTCACGGCGGAGGCCCCCGACCACCTCGTCTGCTCCGGCGACTCCTTCTTCATCGGCCTCCCGATCCCCGCGCTGCCGCCGGGCGAGGAGCTGCGGGCGGGGCGGACCTACTTCGTGCTCCCCGCGGCCCGGTTCTCCAGCTGCCAGGCGCTCACCGCGGCCTCGCTCGCGTCGCTGTCGCCGGCCCCGACCAAGGTGTCGCTCGCCGGCGAGTCGTCCCCGTTCGAGTACGTCACGGGCGCCGACGGCATGGCGCTCATCAGGGTCCTCCCGGAGTTCATCGAAAAGGTGATCACGTCCGACGGTGGCGGCGACAAGAAGTGCGGCGCGGCGGCGCCGGAACAGCTGTGCAGCACGCCGGAGCTGAGGAAGCACTACATGCAGCTGGTGGGGGCGAGGCAGCAGCGGCCGTGGTCGCCGGGGCTCGAGACGATATCGGAGGCCAGGAAGGGGAGAAGGATGCCGACATGCCGTCGTCGGTGAGGCTGGTCGGGCTGGCAAAGAATTCAAGATAACAGTAGCAGCCCCGCGTGCGTTATTGCCAAAAGTGGTGGCCATCAAGAGAGATGGAGTTTAGTTTTTCAGTCTCGCTTAATTGTTCATACTAGCGGAAAAGAGGCAAGAGTGCAAGATAGTTCAGAAGGAGATGGGTAGAAAAAATCTGATTTAGTTTTAGTTCATTCAGTTTTATGTTACACCAAAAAATTGGATGCAAATGAATGAATGAGTTTGACATTGATAATTTGCTGCAGTTCATCATAATTCCATTGATTTGATCTCCGGCTGGTCCAGCTGGATCATAAAAATGAAATTAGAGGACTCAAATTCCGTGTTCCCTTTTCTAATCTCGACGGTACTAATAAGTTCCAAATGATCTGTCTGAATTTTTGTATTTTTATTATTTTACTGAAGTTAAGTTCAACATCAAATCTAAAGAATATTCAAAGAATACCCCTTGAATATCATGTGCTCTCGGAGCACCTAAGTTCAGGTGCTCTAGCGCGAGCTCGGCCCTTGATTGTAGATCAAACAATCAGATGAGGAGTTACTGGAACTATGTGGAATTACGGGACTCCTTTGGGTTGTCTGCAAATTCGTGTGAGCTCTCCCTACAACCGTGGGATGTAGATCCAAGGGCCGAGCTTCTTCTGGAACACCTGAACTTAGGTGCTCTGAGAGCAAAGGATATTTCCCCCTAAGACCGGACTTGATTGGCGCGTCAAAAGAAAAACGCCCTTACATTATTTAAAATCGAGTGAATTCCGCACTTAATGTTCGAAAGATGCGGCTTGTTGCATCATACGCGTCTTGGAGGAATGTCGATGATGTGGCATCTGACTCAGCAATCCGCGTAAGGTTGACTGTTGGACCCACCCAATAGAACATGGCTAAACCTTAATAAAGGGGGTAAAATTTTGAACAAACTTGTGTAAATAGGATATTTTGGAAGAATTTTTCTTGAATAGTTCAAAAGTGTCACAAACTCAATCTTATAGTGTAAAAGTGGAATTTGCTCTTTAATATTTTGTGTTTGGCAGTGTAGTATATTAGAATTATTACCTTGTTTGACTAATTAGTATTTGCCTGTAATTTATTTCCTATTTATATCTACATATTAATACATGATTTAGAAAATAAGTTTCAATTTTGCAGTTCAACTATGATAAATCAGCCTATTTGATTGTGGCAGTAGCCCTGCACATAAAGCTATGATGTTATTTTTTCCGCAAATGGTAGAGGTCATATATTAACTAAGTCTGAGGCTCAAGAACACCGCTGACGAAAATAAGATGGCAAACATACCAAAGGTGTACATCACCGCCTCCAACATGCACATGTTGATGTCATGTTTTGAGAGTAGCTCGATGGCACGCCTGCTCTGCACCGTAATTAGACTAGCCACAATGGGTAGTAACATGGAGTAGTAACATGCCCATGTTACTACTCTATGTTACTACCTCAATAGTGGGTAGTAACATAAGTGTGGTAACATGCAAAGCTTCATTTATTACGTTATAGACTCATATTGCATTGGGACATGTGATGTTACAGTAACTAGCTAAGTTACTAGTACTACATCTCTCCTCATTAACTCATTGCCACATAAGCAAAATTGCTGAGTTGGACTCGATGTTACTACTGAAGTTACTCCCACTGTGGCTAGTCTTAGAGAGTCATTGTAACTATGGTTGTGAAGTCACTCGATGTTGCCAGGAGATGCCCAACGATGATCTGAAGCACAAAATTTCGGCCTAAAGAAGAAGGCGAAGACCAGACGGCGAGGTCCAACCCCATGTTGACGCCCAAAGTGTCGTTGTAGAATCTTAGGTACGAGAGCATGAATGTTATCGCAAGCCGAAGTGAAAACAGTGTGCTTGACGACTCTCCACCACACCCTGACGGATTAGATATGGGCGAACTGACCCTCATGTGTCCCACGACAACGGTGAAAGCATCACCACCGCGATGAGGACAAGACTGTACTTATTCCATTGTATAGTCATCTCTACTGCTCAGAACGACACGAGGATGCCAAAACCTAACAAACTAGACAAAGACTCCCTGCGAGCGCAACCATGCGTCTCTCCCGCCTCTCGGCACAGAAACCGACCGCTAGAGGCAAGGGAAGGACCGACAAATTAGCCAATGATAATTAGGGTTATGCGGCATCCACTTGTTTTCCTTCGGCTTACCGAAGTTGTAGCGTGGATTGCAGGAACTCTCAGGCCTTGTACAATGGGAGGTGCTTAGGAGAGGTGCTTAAAGAAATAAACCAGGATTTCCTTAAGCACCGGTGCTTATTTGTACAGGGTAGACACTTAACTAAGCGTCTCTTCTATAGAAATAGGCACCGGTGCTTCAGAAAAATCCGGTTTATTTTTCTAAGCATCTCCCCTTGTACAAGGCCTCATGGGCATGCAGGTGCGGGAGCACACAAGTACCTAGGTATGTTCGGCCGTCCGATTGCTTTAATACTCGTAAACTTGTTTAATCTTTGGAATTTGATTACTGTATGCTCAGTTCCATCCATGCATGCTTTTGACAGCTTTTGCTAGTGATGCATGCGCCATTCATCTCATCTCCCATGCATTTTTCGTTTCATTTTTTAATTTCAATCTACTATATTTTTGAAGTGAAAGTCCAAATTAAGTTTCATTTGCATATTTGTGTTCGTCGCCACGAGAACTTTCGAACAAGACCCGTCTTGAATACATTGCGACAACATTAAAAAATTATAAGTTTCAAAAAATTAAACTTGATAATCGTAACATTAAGTTTTACCAAGTTTCAAATGCTTTAGGGTTTTAGGGTTCTAGGCTTAGGGCTTAGTTTTAGAAAATTCCTAAATTTATCATCGTTTATATCAGGTTTTAGTATTTGAAACTTGTCTGGCAGCCCGATTTGCCTCGCGATCCAGAAAGTCGATGGATATAGTATGTGGGCACACCAAGTTTTAAGTTTCAGTTTCTGAAACTTGCGATTTTGTCGTTCACTCACATCAAGTTTTAGCAGATGAAACTTAACGAAGTTTTTAAAACACATCAAGACTTATTCAAAATGGATCTTATATGAATTCCCTCATCACAAGAAACACGAATATGCAAACAGAGGTATCACTGGTACTCCCTTTGTTTTTATTCATTCTACATATTAGCTTTGACTGAGGTCAAACTTCCTAAAGTTGATCCGGTTTAGCAAAAATAATATAAATATTTACCATAAGAAACCTATATGACATGAAAGTGCATTCAATAATGAATCTATTGTACATGTTAATATTTTTGTTTTACAAACTTTGTCAAAGTTTTAGTGCAGCAGATAACAGTCTGTTTCATGCATAGTTATTCCAAAAGGAGGTGACATAAATTTTATTGGTGGTCATGTGCTGGCACCTCAAAGAGACTGATCTTTGGTTAGTACTGTAGTTTTGAAAATATCTTGCATGGTCTACTCAATTCAGCTGGAAAAAAGTTGAAGCAAATAGAATGATGCTCGTGATGACAGGAACACGTACCAAAGAACACCAAAATGAGAAGATACTTCAGATATGGAGCAAGATTAAGCCGCCGCGGGACTGGCTAACAGTGTTTTAGTGAGGTGGCCTTTTCCCGCTGACCTTTGCGATTAGTCAGTTTCAATGTTCCATCCGTAAACTGATTTAGCGGCAATAATATTTAGTCCCACTAACATATTTGACCCACCTCAATAATTAAATACAATAAATCATATGTATTTTAAATTTCAATTCTCATATTATTCATCCAAATATTCATGTTCAAATAATTGAATATTATCAAAGTATTTTCTCCAACCCAAAATAAGTGTCTCAAGTTTGATACAACTTTGTACTAGAGCTAGTACAAAGTTAAGACACTTATTTTGGGACGGAGGGAGTATATTGCAACCAATTCCAGGTGAA